>NC_082683.1:8024377-8327234 GCF_949987515.2 Delphinus delphis
GGGGCAGTCTCCTGGGAAAGGGGACTGTTTGGAGAAGTAGATTCCAGAGAACCGAGGGAACTAGCAATCTGTCCTGGCTCCGGGTCTTCGTCTGCACGGCTCGCTTTGAATTGAGCGCAGCTTTGCAGATCAGGCAGCTGTGGTCTTAAAGGTGAAATGATAGAGGCAGGCGTCCTGCTCCATCTGCTCACCTCAGACAAGTCCCCTCTTCCGTTTCTCCTCCTCTTGAGTAAAGCTAGTGAGTGGATGGAATAACCGAGCAGGACTTCCTTAGTTTTGCTCTCTATCAATAACATAGTTTAATTGTCAGTGTCACAGGCTGGGGGAGGGGCTGGTAGCTCCTGGAATCACCAAGTAGCAGAGGTGAAGTTACTGAGAGAACATCTAAATGCAAAGTGCTAGTGCTAAAAGAAAATTTTAGGCTTTATTAAAATTGGCTCATTCTTCCAAAGGCAGCAGCTAAAGGACATGTGAGTCAGGGATGGGAGGGGAGGAGGTTTGCCTGCCACAGGACAGTGACACCCTTTCCTCCTGTCTCTCCTCTGCTCAGCCCTTGCTCAGTCCCTCTGCGGTTAGATTGCAGCTAGCAATCAACTGGAAGGAAGTATGTGTGTCTAATTTGCATGAGATTATTTAAAACAAAAACAAAAAAAAGGTCTGCATTAGTCAGGGTGATGGTAAACAACGCAAAGAGCTGCCTTTTACAAGACAGCCTGTGCCTCAGCTTTCAGAGCCAAATATAATTCACTTACAATCGGCAGTTTCCTTTATTATTCCTTTTAACCTTTTGGATTCTGCAAGGTCTCAATCGAAGTTCTCCACTGTTTATCTCAGTGGGGGTGGGTGAGAACCTGGCTGTCTTATGTGTGGGCCCTAAGGCAGTACCCCATCCCTAAAGGCAGGGTCCTTTCAGCGCCAGGAGCTGGTGAGTGGTAGATACCTGAAAGGAATGACACTCCTCCCCACCTCAGGCTCTGTGAGTCCCAGATGAATCACTTGAGTCTTGCAGAGTCAATCTTCCCAAAGCTGGGGACACTCCAGAGGAAAAGGCCACTAAGGGAAGCGTAGGCACCAGTCTGTGAGAGGCCTTTGGATTTATTTGACTAGAATATTAGAAGGAGATGAGGTCGCTCTATCTTGTCACTCTGGTAGTGTTCAAAAAGTTGTCCAGGTGTCATTTGCAAATAGGACCCAGGTGTTAGGTTCCTGTGTTGTTTTGGGATAGCCCCAAAACAGCATTCACTGGTTCTTCCTATGGATGGGGTGCCGGTGGGGGCGGGGCTGGGGGAAGACAAATTAGTCCTCATATTTTCTTTAACAAGATTGAAGACTTTAGGCATCATTTTGATGTGTTGTAACTCTGCGCTGTAGTGGGAAGTCACCGGGCTGGGGTTTCATCTGGCATCACCAGGCTTTTACTAGTATGATTTGAGACATAGTTTTCACCCTTCTTAGCCCTCAGTGTTTTGTTTTTTTGTTTTTTAATCTGTTAAATAAGGGCAATGGCTAGGATAATGGCCCAGCTCTGAAATTATCTTATTCAGTGAGATCGTTAAAATGCTTATTTTTTTAAAAAAGAAGAAAAGTGATTCATTTTCTGTAACTAAATCAAAATTCTGACTCTCCAGAGAACTAGGGATATCAGAATTCCAGCCAATGTAAATTTAGAGCATCAAATGATAAGGTCTGTATAAAACAAGAGCTTGGAAGGAAGTGCTGATGCCCTTTAAACCGGGGCTTCACTAGTGGGCTTGGCTGCAATAATGCAAGGGATATGTTTTATTAGGAAAATAGGCTTCATAAAAGCTCAGGGCCAGAGGGCAGGACAGTGGTCAGGGAGTCCTGTCCCTTTAACCAGCTCCAGCTCTCAGGGCTGCAGCACAGCCTGTAACTTGCTGTATATTTCCCCAGCGTTAAACATTATGGTACTTGTTTATATTTGAAAGAGCCAAAAGGGAAAATGAGAATGCAACCGAATGCTCCTTTTGGGAAAATTATCCTCATTTGCAGCCAGTGGCTGACAAGGCACACGAACCACCAGCTTTATGAAGTCCCATTGTGTACCAGTGACCAGTAGCTCGTGCTGATGCCGCATGTGCCACTGTCTTCTTTCATGGCTGATTATGACTGGTTAAAACCGTGTCTTTCCTACTAGAACTCTGAAAGGGGTTCCCCTTTCTACCGAGGAGTGACTGGCAGTCAGTACCCGGGCTGGAGCCTGGGAGGCGCTCGCTCAGTGAAGTGTGTTCTCTGTGTTTGCCCGGCTCGTCTGTCTCTCCTGCCCCTGTCCTTGGGAGGTGACATCACAGTAAAGCGGTCCTTTTGCAGCAAGCTGGGGGCTTAGGGAGGAGGAACATCCCCTGGCTAGCCCCACGTATTCAAATTCAGCTCTTGTATTTGAAGGTGCCAAGCGCCAGTAAATGATCCTCTTTGCCCCCTGCCAGCCTCTCCTCTGCCCCGTCAGTCTGTTGAGAGGATGGTGCGCTTGCTCGGGCGACCCAGCAGCACTGAGACTCCACGGAGGTGTGGCCTTGCCCACCACTGGCGGGCTCTGTCATGTGCTGAGGGCAAAGAGGGAAAGGGATGCGGTGTTAAGTGGGGAGGGACCTCAAGTGCTCGGTGCAGAGAGAAGAGAGGGTCCAGGGCCATTTAGAATAGTTCAGGAATTCTCCCTTGACCACTTGTGGTGGGGCATGAAGAGTTTGAGGGGCGGCTGCAGCCAACTCACATGCCAGCGTAGTGTGGGGCAGCGCTGTGCTTAGAGCATTAATGGGCTCTGCCGGCTAGCCCCTTGGCACAGAGCTCGAGGCACCATGCTTCGGGAGATGTTGACCCTCAGAGCCTCCTTGTACTTCACCTCCCCCAGGGACAGATAGACCATGCTGCGGACCTCCGATGGAGAGCTGCCGGCCCGATGTGGACGAGCTCTCGGCTCTAGTTTAAAAGTTCTGTGTTGTGGCTGGACTGAATGTCGGGATTCCCAGAACAGCTCGGGCCGGCCAGAGTGCTCTTTTGCAAAGACTAGCAGTGACCTCCCACCTGCTTCTCCCAGTCGCAGCACTTGGAGCATTTCCGTGCACACGGCTGCTTCCCCTGCGACACAGAGCTGCCCTGTGGGGAAGTCTCTCTCACACCTGTGCGCCACTCCTCGTGCAGATGCTTTGGATTGGTCAGTGCCCTCGTCCTCTTCCCCCAGAGCCGGCGTCCCTGGTCTGCCTCCGACCTGTTGAAATATTCCAGCTGTGCGCCCACTGGAAATGTCTTCCTGGGTTTTTCACTTGCCTTTTATTCCTCCTTGGGCAAAGCCTCTCCACATGTCATAGCCACTGCAGATGGCGCCCTGCAATTTCCTGATGTCCCAAGTGCACTGTGGTTTAGAGTGTTGGGAGGATTTTTTTAAAAAAAGGAAAAAGAAAAACTAGCCAAAGGCGATATAGGCAGCCTGTGATAGTCTAGAGTAATAATCATCTGAAAGTTTGGGCCTGGCCTTGTTTTGATCTGTTTTCTTGTTTTATTTTCTTCTTTACATTCTATATCCCATTCATACTAATCACAGTCAGTCCTGATTTTTCTTTTTATTTCTGCATTTGTCATAAAATAAAGCAAATTATTCCCGTCTTCAGAAACGATCTAGACTAATTAGTCGTCTCACCCAATAATTAGTTTTTTGTTTCCCTGTCTGTTTTCATGCATTATTGTTAGTTTTTTCCCCTCTTTTTTTTTTTTTTTTTAACACCATTACGGATTAAAATGAGCCACATTTGCAGTTTGATGGTATCTGTTTTCGGGGAAGAATGGAGAATTGCAGTACTGAGAGACTTCAAAAGCAGCAATAAACTCAAGGATAAATTAAGGAAATTGAATGAGCCACATTTGGAAGCAGTGTTGAGGCTAATATTCTGTCGCTTAAGGTTAAATTGCAGCTGAGTGAGGTTCCAGAGAATCCGAAATCGGGGAAGCAACTTACTAGGATGCTAGGCATCCTGTGACTCTAAGGTCTTTTCTCAAATGATTTCGTTGCAGCCATGGACAGTGGCAAAAGGTACTCACCTGCAATTATGTCCTCTTCTTCCCCAGGGCTGACGGATGAAGAGATTGATTTGGCTTTCCAGCAGTCGGGCACGGCTGCCGATGAGCCTGCGTCCTTGGGCCCAGCCACACAGGTGGTTCCTGTCCAGCCCCCTCACCTCATTTCGCAGCCATATAGTAAGTCACCCGCTCAAACTCTGGCTTTAACCTTGACTGGGATTCAGGACTCTGGCCAAAGGGCAGCGCTTCACGTCTCCCAGAGTCAGCAGGCGTGGCGGGGTGGGGGTGGGGGACTGGGAGTAGGAGATGGCTCTTGGGTTTTTCCAAAAGACTGTGACACACCCAAATCCTCTTCTAGACGAACTTTTAAGTATGTGACAGAGGTTTTAAGACTCAAGGTACCAGAATAAATGAGTTTATTGTCTTGTTTCAAGGATTTTGGTTTCAAGCAGGAATCTGTAAAAGTATTTATTGGTTCAGTTTCCGTTTTCTTATATCAATGCTTTTTGCATGTTACTGTTTCACTGATAAGAACATAAACATCTGATTTATGGGTGCATTCTTGTTTGGTCACTGAAATAACTTGTCTCCTAGTTTTATCTTTTAAAGTTAATATTAGTAGATTTAGGCTAGCCTTCCTCACCCCACCCTCCTTTTCTTCCTTCCTTCCTTCCTTGTCCTGGCTATACCATGTATATTTATGTAGTGGCAATCTGTTAGAGAATTTCACATTAAATGTGAAGGTCCTTTTTGAATGCAGCTTTTAATTATTACATGAGAACATGACCCGTGAGAGGTTTTTGTTGTTTTTAAATGAAAGCTACTTTTAGCAATAAAGCTTCTTTAAGCTAGTAATAAATGTACACTTCCAAAATATAGGCAGAACTCCTTCCTTAAGTCACTTATGAAAAACCTAAAAAGGTTAAAATTGACTCCAAAGCAATGGAAAATTGCTCAGTTTTGTGTGTTTAACATAAGACTTCAGCCTTGGATCTGCTGTCTTTCAAAATGCCTTTTCTGTAATTGTCTTCATTTTAATGGTCTATCTCGGAAGTTTTCTTTTTTTCAAAACATGATTTTAAAGTGTCAGATATCAGATTTTAAAAGGCGCAGTTTAAAATGCCAGACTTGTTTTGATCCCCACCACGTGGCCTGGAACCGCCTTCCGGCCCCCACTTCGCCGTCCTTCCCACAGCTAGGGAAGTGCAGTCTTCCGTACAGACAGCGCGGGGGCCAGGCGGTAGGTTAGAATATGCTTTGTGTGTCACAGGTCTCGTTTAGATATCACCTTTCTTTTGCTCTCTGGAAAAGGCTGAATGGGTGAGGCCAGGTAGCACGAACTCAAGCTGATCTATCCGTGGTCGCCTTGTCTAACAAACCACTGGTGTCGTGTGACCTCTGAGACCGGTGCTCAGTGATGAGCCTTGTACTGGGGCTGCTGAGTCAGTGGCAGCTATTTGTCAGCCTGGGACTCATTCTCAGTCCTGACTGACGTTCTTTTCTATCCATTGTGTTGCTTTGGGTCACTAAACATAGTCTCTGTGTTTCTTTTAAACCAAAGGCTAAGTCTCCACACTTTTTCTTCAGGTGTGTCCTTGGGCCCAGGGTTTGATGGGATTTGTTGAGGACGGGCAGTGGCAGCTGGGGTGCAGAATTTTCTAAAATGCACATCTGTTCTATTCCAGCTGTTTCCTCCATGGCTTAATACCAAACAGGTCTCTCCGCTACTTGGAAACTCCTTGCTCAGAACAAATTGTTCTGTTGGTCACAGAGTTGGCCTAAAGCATCATGCGTTTGCCTGCTTTCAGTGGGCACAAAGGGTTAAACTGCTAGTCTTTCTGAAGAGGCAAAAGAATGGGTCTGGGAGGGGCGAGTCAGTCATTTAAATCACTCTCCTGCCCAGATCTCTCTGAGAAGAAGCATTACGCGTTTAGGTATTTAGGTAGGAGTATTTTTAAGAGTCTCCCAGCCCTAAAAATAAAATACATCTTCTTAGAGACAGACTCCTTCCTGCTTTGACGCTAGTATAAAAACAATGGTAATGGTAATTTTAAATACCTGGAGTTTTTTAGTTGTCACCCTCGAGCTTCATTCTTCTTGTACCGTTACCCCGCTCCTCTCAGCTTGGGGTTGACTCTACCTCTTCACTTCTGTACTTTTGCCAAGAGGTGTCAAAACTACTCCAAAAAAAAAAAAAGCTTGATTTTGATTAATATAGAGAAACAAGACTTTGCCTGACTGATAATAAAACTGATAAATGACATTTGAATTACTTGTAGCGGTAATTTATTACATAAAATATCTTTTATTTGACATGCGATTAGTTGCTGGAAGCATCACTCAATCTGACTAGTTTAAACATGCTCTAAAATGAACCCCAGTAAAAACCAGGGCTGTCTGCTTCTGGCGTTATGAAATATACTAATCCTGGAGTGAGGAAAAAATCTGACTTTAAGTATTTAAATGATTAATTGGGTTTATATATTTTTTTTTACCTTTCTAACCCCCTTAATTACAAGCAAACTCAGGGGAGTTTCTGAACTAGGTGTGCAGTCTGCATGCTTATCACCGAGGCATTGTCTGCGTCCTGGGAGGGATTTATGGCCTCCATTGATGTGTGTTCCTGCAGATTTTACATCTGGAGCTCGGGCAGCCCTTTCCTTCCCATTTCTTGGCTTTTTAAGGACATTCCATCTCTGAGCCCAAGCCTAGAAAATGGGATTTTCTGGGCTTAGCCCCAAACGCTAATGTCTCCAGGAAGGGTGGCTTTTCCGAGACCACCCCTGGGAGGCCAGTGCTCGGGGATCGTCACCTCTGGACTTGCCCGCCCTCCTGCTTGGTGGCAGGTGTCCCACTCGGTGCCTCTTATGATATCTCTGCTTTTTGGTGAATGTGGTTGACCTTGAGATGTTAGTGAATGCCAGCATCAGCAAAGAGAACATGGAGACCTAGCAGAAATGGTACCAGTTCATCACTGTTTATTAAGAACCTGCTATATGCTCAGTACAGTATCATGAGAGATTCAAAACATGATCTTTAAGAATCTTACAGGCTCTCTGGGAGAGATAAGATAAACTCTTAAGAAAAAGATAATAATATAAGACATTGTGATTTAATGCCAAAATTAATTATACAGACAAGAAACTCCACAGGAATACAGAAAAGAGAAAAATTAATGTAGGCTCGAGAAGTCAGAGAAGGCTTTGTGAAAGTAGGAGGAGGTTGACACCAGGGGAAGCTTGGTGTCACCTGGTGTGAGAATAAACCAGAGTTGTCAGGGCTTAAAAGAAAGTCGGGTAGAGCTCAGGAAAAGTCAGGCCGGGATGCAAGAGGAAATTTGACATCTTCTGTTTCTCGTTTTGGTTTGTTTTTGTTCGACTTTGAAGCAGGAATCAGTGTGTGTGTCTATGTGCAGAGCCTAACACAGTCCTGAACTAAAGTCCTTGTAAGTGCTTGACTGATTCATTCATTCTAAGATGACTTTTCTTCTTTCCTTCCAGAGAGACAAGAAAGCAAGGTAGCTTTGAAATACAGGCAAGGCCAGTGTGAATTTTGTATGCTAATAATTTTTCTTAGGCTTAAATATTCCCCCCCGCCACTGTCTTTGGTAAACAATTTAGGCTTTTTCAAAGACTGACCTACAGCTTCAGTTGCCTCTTCTTAAAATAGGATGTACATGTCTGAGGTTGGTGAAAGGCTTTGACATTTCATTAGAAACCCTGGGAGAGTGTTGTGTGCTCTTTCTCAGTTTGTTTCTCTTCTGGCCCTGGTTAGTAACATAAACTTTCCCTTGATTGTCTTAGATCCCCGAGGGAGCGTTGATTACTGAATACCTGCTGTGTGCCAGGCACTGTGCCGGACCCCTGGGATGGGACGATTAAGGCCTGGCTGGTCTCTCTCTCCAGCCCTCCTGTCCAGTAGGAAAGACAGTTCAGGGAACACAGCAGTGCTATGAGGTCAGCCCAGGATGGTGGTACAGACAAGGTGAAGGGGCACCTCAGAGAGCAGGAGATGCCTAACTGGACCTGGGGCATGATTGGTACAGTGACCAGACAGGATGGACCGGAGCATCCAAGCTAAAGCAAAGCCACATGGACGTGAGACCATGTGATGGTCAGAGCGGCTGCAACATGGGATAGGAGTGTCAGAAGAGACAACCCGGGGGAGTTGGCCGCCAGGTCATCTCCCTGACAGAGGACAGTCAAAATCACATGGCTTTTTTACTTTGAAATGCATTGTGTAATTATTTTTGAGGCTGTATTACCTATTTAACTGTATTATTCTTAGACTAATATTAAAATTATTTGTACCATCAGAGCAGATGCTGCGTGGGGAATTAGAGAAGACATGCTGGGTGTGCGCTGGATGCGACAGGGGTCCAGATGCTCTGCCCATAACTCCCTTTCAAATGCCTCCATTCCAACTGGGATGGAGGTTCCCCTTGCCTTGATCAGCCCCCTGCTCGCCACCACACTACACTGAAATATTTACTCACTTCCTATTAAACTGTGAGTTTCTTGAGCTCAGAGGCTTTTTTTTTAATCTATGGCCCAAGGTTCTGACTTAGCAGGTTTTCCAGAAACACTTGTTGAATGAATAAATGATGGTGGACGTGTGCTTGAGAATTGCCAGGCTGCCGAGTAATACCATCAACTCTTGGGGTTGATGCCAAGGTAGCCAGTCAGTGAGGCCTCCTGTGTGCTCTGTGTGGAGCAGGCTGCAGAAGTAGGGGACAGGCCTTGCCTCAGGAAGCCCCGGTTTAATGTAGAGGGAAGCCCCATGCTTGGGGTAGGACAGCAAAAGCTAACCCATGCCATCTTGTATGGTGTGAATAGTGAGAGCTTTCGGGAGTTAAGAACAAAGGAACCCCCAGGGTGCTGATCTCAGGCCAGGCCTTCTGGAGGAAGCAGGTCCATGGAGACACTGAGAAGCTGGGGGTGGGGAGGATGTAAGTGACTCTGGAGGTGAGTGTGAACGGAGGTGGCGCTGTGAACAGCCTCTCTGTTCCCACCAAGAACTGAACGGGGAAGAATCTCTCCCGTTTCTCTCTCTCTCCCTCTCTCTCTCTCTCTCTCTCTCTTCCATTTCTCTGTCAGTTTAGCACACAAATCTCATTTTTTGCTACATAAAAGTTACTGGTTTGTATATGAAGGAAACATTTCTCTAATTTTGAGGCAATGGTACTTTTCTTCTTTTGTCCATGTGACTGGTTTGGAATAGCAGCTCGTCAAGGGCCAGCACCTGTCCGTTTTGTTTGCTTTGTGGAATGCCCAGTGTGATGCCTTGTGGATGCCGAATAAACGCCATGTGTGGATATTGAAGAGCGCAGGCATTACAGTCTGAGTGGAAACATCCTTACCTTAGATTTCTTAGACCATTGAAAGAGCCTTTGGTGTTGGTGGTAGCTAGGATCATGGCTGTGCTGACAGTGCAGCCTGTGTTGGTTGTATAAGATTCTGCAACAAGTAACAGTGGTTTAAACAAAACAAAGGACTCTTTTTCTAAGTAAACATAGTCCAGGCTGCCGTACTGGCCCTGTGGTCCTCAGGGACCCATGCATCCCTCACACCTGGCTGGCATCCAGCTTGTGTTCCAGTGTGACAGCTCCAGCACCAGCTGTCCTCTCTGCTGTCCAACAAGCAAGAACAGGGAGAAGGAAGGGAAAGGGCAAGTCACCTTCTAAGGACACCTCCTGGAAACCACCCACATCCCTTCCCCTTTCTCTCCATTGGCTGGAACTCAACCACGCGGCCATACCTGTCAGCAAGAAGGCTGAGAAATGCAGTCCTTGTTCTGGTGGGCATGTTCCCAGCTTTTTTTTTTTTTGCGGTACGCGGGCCTCTCATTGCTGTGGCCTTTCCCGTTGCGGAACACAGGCTCCGGACGCGCAGGCCCAGTGGCCATGGCCCACGGGCCCAGCTGCTCGGCAGCATGTGGGATCTTCCCGGACCGGGGCACGAACCCGTGTCCCCTGCATCGGCAGGCGGACTCTCAACCACTGCGCCACCAGGGAAGCCCGTTCCCAGCTTTTATATCCCATAGAAAGTTTGAGTTGGAATTCACACTAAATTCAGGATAATGATTACCTCTGAGTGAAGAGGAAGATGTGGCTAGTTTCCATGGTATTTGGAAAGTTTTAACCGGTAAAGTAGGTGGGTTTAGGATTGCATCTTATTATCATCTTTCGTAACTTATCTAAATATTACATTCTTTTGTAACTATCAAATAATACAGGGTACCTTTAAAAAGTTGAATTAGAAATCTTACCTCTTGCTTCTTCCCTTGGTCTCAGCTGCTTAACTGAGCAGAGAGAGACCTTAGAACCCACCCTGCTGGGTACTGTTCTCGGTCACTGCTGACTTCTTTTAGCTCTCTGTCTTTTTTAAAAAGAAAAAATCTGAACAGACTTAAAAAAACAACAACAAAAAACAGCTTTACTGAGGTGTATTTTACATAAAGTAATGCATCCATTTTAGTTATACAATTTGAGTTTTAACAAGTGTACACTGCCCTGTAGCCATCATCATTGTAGAACATTTCTGGCACCCTAGAAGATTCCCCGTGACCTGTTCCCAGCCAGTGCCAACCCGCCCTGACGCTGGGGCAACTCCTGGTCTGCTTTCTGTTGCTGCCCATTTAGACTTATCTTTCCTAGGGTTTTGCATGAATGGTACAGTATGTCCCCTCTCATGCCTGGTTTCTTTCGCTCAGCATCATGTTTTTGAGCTCCATCCAAGTTGTACATATCAGAAGTTGCCTCCTTTTTATCACAGAGCTGTATTCCGTGGTTAGGATGCACTGTGGTTTGTTATCCATTTACCAGTTGATGGGCTTCTGACTTTGGGCTGTTTCCAGTATTGAGCTGTTACGAATAAAGCTCTTTTAAACATTTGTGTACAAGTCTGTGTCTGTTTTTATTTCTCTTGCGTAAATGCCTAGGAGTGGAATTGCTAGGTCAGAGGTTAAGTGTAAGTTTCACCTTATAAGAAACTGCCAACCTGTTTTTCAAAGTGGTTGTACCATTTTACATTCCCATCAGCAGCGTCCGAGTTCTGGTTGCTGCATATCCTCTCTAACGGTTGGTATTCTCAGTCTTTTTAATTTTAGTAGCTTTAATGTGTGTGTAGTGGAGACTCAGTCATTTGAGTTTACATTTCTGTGAAGACTAATAGTGTTGAGCATCTTTTTATGTGCTTATTGCCCATTTACATATCTTCTTTTGTGAAGTGTCTATTCCAATCTTTGTCCTTTTTAAATTATCTTCTTATTATTGAGTTGGAAGAGTTCTTATATATTCTAGATTCAAGTTCTTTGTCAGGTGTATGCATGGTTAGTATTTCCTCCCAGTCTGTGGCTAGCTTTTTCGTTTGCTTTACGTTGCCTTCTGAAAAACAAAAGATTTAAAAATTGATGACATCCATTTATCTTTTTTTTTTTTTAACAATTCATGGTTTTTGTGTCCTACTTGTGAAGCCTTTGCTTACCCCAAGGTTGGAGAGATTTTCCCCTGTGTTTTCTTCTTGAAGTTTTATAGTGTTAGTTTTTATGTTGAGATCTGTGATTCACTGTCAGTTAACTTTTGTGTGTGGTGTAATGTGAAGGTCAAGGTTCATTTTTCCCTAATGGCTGTCCCCTTGTGCCACCACCAGATGTTCAAAGATTATCCTGTCCCCAGTGAATTATGTGTCCCTTTATCAAAATGCAATTGTTTATATATACATGGGTCTGTTTCTAGCCTTATTTAAAAAAAATTTTTAAGCTATTGAAGTATATTTTACACACAAACTCGCCCATTTCAAGTGTCCAATCAAATGATTTTTAATAACTTTACTGAACGATGCACTCATCTATCAGTTTTAGAGCACTTTCATTCTCCAAATAAGATCCTTTTTGCTCATTTACTGTTAATCTTACCTCATCTCCAGGCAACCACTAAGCTACTTTCCACCACTGTAAATTTACCTTTGCTGGGCATTTCAGGTAAATGGAATCATACAGTATGTGATCCCTTGTACCTTCCTTCTTTCACTTAGCATGTTTTTGAGGTTCTCCATGTTGTATCATGTAGCACTACTTCCTTCCTCTTTGTTGTTGACTGGTATTCCATTGTATGGATGGGCCACATTTTGTCTGTCAGTTCACCAGCTGGTGGACGTTTAGGTTGTTTCCAGTTTTGGCCACAGGACTCATGCTGCTGAGGGTGTGTGTGGGCAAGTGTGTGGACGTACGTTCTCATTCCTCCTGGGTAGCCATCTAGGAGTGTGATTGCTTGCTCATGTGGCAGTTCTATATTTCTGGCTTCTTAATATTTTTTCTTATCAGCTTTTTTTTTAAATTTATTTTATTTTTGGGTCTTCATTGCTGCGCACGGGCTTTCTCTAGTTGCAGCGAGCGGGGGCTACTCTTCGTTGCAGTGCGCGGGCTTCTCATTGCAGTGGCTTCTCTTGTTGCGGAGCACGGGCTCTAGGTGCGTGGGCTTCAGTAGCTGTGGCACACGGGCTCAGTAGTTGTGGCTCGCAGGCTCTAGAGCACAGGCTCAGTAGCTGTGGTGCACGGGCTTAGTTGCTCCACGGCATGTGGGATCTTCCCGGACCAGGGCTCGAACCCGTGACCCCTGCATTGGTAGGAGGATTCTTAACCACTGCACCACCAGGGAAGCCCTCTAATCAGCTTTTTTGAAGTATAATTTATATACAATAAGATTAATCCATTTTAAGTGTACACTTTGATGAGTTGTACATGCTGTAACTCAACTCGTGTAACCAATACTATAGTTTCATGTACTATAACGAAAGACTAAAATTTCATGTGAATGGAATCATACAGCACATATTCTTTTGTATCTTAACGTAATGCTTTTGAGATTGATCCAGGTAGAAAATATTTTAGACTTTGTGAACTACACATTTCTGTCACATATACCCCCCCCACTCCACCATCCTTTAAAAATATGAAAACCATTCTGAGCTCACAGCTGAAAAAAAAGCAGGATGAGGTGGGACTTGGCCAACTGGGCAGAGTTTGCTAACTCCCGTGACTCTGATGTATGGTTATTTCACAATTTGTTTATCCATTGACCAGTGGTGGCTGTTTGGGTTGTTTCCAGTTTGGGGCTATTATGAATAATGCTTCTATGACATTCGTGTACAAGAAGTCTTTGTATGCATAGATATTTCCTTTCTTTTAGGTAAATACTTGAGAGTGGAATGCCTTAGTCACATGTTAGGTGTATGTTTAACTTTGTAAGATATTGTAAACCTATTTTCCAAAATGGTTGTGGCATTTCTTTTTTTTTAAACTTTTTTTCTATATTATTCTTTTAAAAAAAATTATTTTTATTTTTTGGCTGTGCCACGAGGCATGTGGGATCCCAGTTCCCCAACCAGGGATCGAACCCTCACCCCCTGCAGTGGAAGCGCAGAGTCTTAACCACTGGACTACCAGGGAAGTCTCCTGGTTGTGCCATTCTACATTCCTGTCAGCAATGTGTGAGAATTTCAGTAGCTCCACGTCCTTGTCAACATTTGTTATTCTCAGTTTTTAAGTTTAACCAGTCTAATGTGTAGGTAATAGAATCTCACTGTACTTTTAATTTGTGTTTCTCTAATGACTAGTGATGTCAAGCATATTTTCATGTGTTTATTGGTCATTCATGTACTTTTGTGAAGTGTCACTTTTAAAAATCACCTTGTTTGTCTTTTCATTATTACGTTGTGAAAGGTCTTTATATATTCTGGTTACAGGTCCTTTATCAGATATATGTTTTATAGATGTTTTCTCCCAGCCTATGGAGATGTTTTCTTGACAGTGCCTTTTGAAAAGCAAAAGCTTAAAATTTTGATGATGTCCGTTTTATCATTTTTTTTTCCTTTTATGGTTCATGCTTTTTTTGGTTGTTTTTGTTTTGTTTTGTTTTTAAAAGATTTTTTGATGTGGACCATTCTTTTAAGGTCTTTATTGAATTTGTTACAATATTGCTTCTGTTTTATGTTTTGGTTTTTTGGCCGGGGGGCATGTGGGATCTTAGCTCCCAACCAGGGATCGAACCTGCACCCCCTGCATTGGAAGGCGAAGTCTTAGCCACTGGACTGCCAGAGAAGTCCCTGGTTCATGCTTTTTGTATCTTAGGATGTGTTAGCCTACCCCAGGGTTGCAAAGATTTTCTTCTGTGTTTTCTGTTTTCTTAGTTTTTTCTTTTTTGTTTAGGTGTATGGTCTATTTTGAGTTAAATTTTATGTATGGTGTAAGGAAAGGGTCAAGGTTCATTTTTTACCCCCTACAGATATCCAGTTGTCCCAGCACAATTGTTGTGAAGATTATCCTTTTCTCATAGAACTGCCTTGGCTTCTTTGTCAAAAATCAGTTGACCACACAAGCATGGGTCCATTTCTGGACTCTTCTGAATTCTTACAGTTTAATTAGAGCTCATATTTTTTAGTCTGTGAGTGAGAATATAGATATGCCTCTCAGTGTCCTTCCTGCCTACAGATGACACTGCTGATAGCATTGCAGCCCATGAGAAGTGGAAAAGATCGTCTTTCACAGGACGTTCATGTGAAGACAGGCCTTCGGTTTTCAAATGTGACTTCTGTTGAGCTGCTGTGGTGCCTTTGCCTTCCAGGCTGCCCAGGTGCTTCTGTTCAGAGCAGAGCTGCTCTGTTACTAGTTGCTGTGCTCTGGGTCGGTTTGTCTTTCTGGCTGCTGCCAGCCATCCACAGCTCAGCCTGTGGTACCTTTCAGCTGGGCACCAGTCTCCCTGTGCATTTAGCCTGGCAGTCCTTTCCTGTAACAAGCAGTGATCTGGCAGACTGGCTTTATTCCAGTACCTCACTGTGGATGAGCCTGTCTTATCATTCAGTTTTCAGCGTGCCTTGCGAACAAAGCTGATGGGATGATTTGAGAAGCTACTGCTGTGTGGAGTCACGGCTCCAGCCTTGAAGAGTCTGGAGGGGAACGCAGCTAGGCTTGCCCAGTGCCTGCCACTGCCCTGCCCTGTGCTCAGGCTGCCAGCCTCCCCTAGGACTTGATAGCATCTCCCTGTTGTCAGGATCCAGATTGTCTCAGCAGGATGATTTCATGACAGCTTTCAGCTCTCTTTTGTTGACGACTCTTTACTGGATTGTGGGATTTCCTTGGTGTCCGAGAGTCCCTGAGTCGGTGGTTTCATGCTGTGTTGTGTGCGCGATTCCTGCTCCACACGTGTGTTCTTATTTGGTGATGTCTGTTCTCGCCTGCTAGGTGAGACTCTCTTGGTAGGTTGAGATACAAATAAAGGAACTGAGTAATGTTGGTTTAGTTGGTGTTCAGTGAAGGGTTAGGGAGCCCTAGGGTTCAGCTTTCCTGCCCCTGAGGCGGCTGCCATATACCATGGATTCACCGGAAGCCCTAACCTTTTGGGAAGGCAGGCCCTATGGACACTGTCAGAGGTCAGGCTAGTTGATGGAGTCCTTCACCGGAAGCCCTAACCTTTTGGGAAGGCAGGCCCTGTGGACACTGTCAGAGGTCAGGCTAGTTGATGGAGTACTTGAGAGGGCAAGGAAGGCGTTGAGTTCCAAGGAACCTGACGTTCTTCTCCCTACAGTAGTCTGACCTCTGACCTCGTTGCAGCCTCAGACGTGAAGGCAGTCCCAGAAATGCGCAGCTCTGCAGGATGAGAAATGCTGCCACAGTCGACTGCCTGTTCATCCTCAGGAGAGGCCAGCCATGCGGTGCTGGTAAAGTGCTGGGCCTTTCGACGAGTTGGCAGGTCAAGCCCGTTGGGCGAGTGCTGGAGACAATTGGAATCTGAATGACAGTAAAAAATATCATTGTCCCTGGGTTCTTCTTTTTTTGTTTTTCATTTTTTGGGGATTTCAGTAAATTTTTATTTAAGTGGCCAGAAGTATAGAGAGTGGTACTTCAGTAGAGTTCTACCATTTAAAGGTCCTTTGATGATAAATGTGTAACAGTGGAAAGTGTGCTAGTTTGGGATTCAGAAGACCCAGGTTCTAATTTGGCATGAACTACCTGTTACCTTACAGGCATGTACATAATATCTCAGAGTCTTCGTTCCGCATCTGTCCATTGAGAGATTTGGGCTAGAAACTCTTTTAAGACCCTTGATAAATCTGATGAAACTTGAGTTGTCTTTCTTTTCTACCTCATCGAGATAGGCAAGTGACAAGATGTAGAGAGATTATTCCGGGCACTGAATTGCCACAATTATTAGCAACACAAGAGAAGTCAAAAAAGCTGTCCTGTGAGTGAGATTACTGATTCTCTTCATGCAGTGATGCTGACAGGTAGGCCTGGGTAAATGGTGTGAGTTCACAAACTTGTTTATTCACCTTGTTGTTCCTAAGCCTGTGGAAAAATGTAGGCAGGCACCCAAGGCAACGCATTCTGTATGTCACAATTTCAAGGCAGCCTTTTTTACTTAAACCCTTCTCTGTGTATTCTAAGTCATTTTCCTCTGCCCGTACACCTCCCAAACTTCACTCAAGTTCTTCCTTTTCTCTTGTTGTCCTAAGAATGTCAAAATGATTGAGTCTTTTCATTTTTACTATGCTGGTGTCTCTGAGAAACTCGCTGACAGACACCTGTTATGACTGATGTATTAATGTTCACTGTCCCTGGGTTCTTTAAATCTAGGAAAAGCTCTGCCGCCTTCAGTCAAATGGTCTGTGCTTGATGAGAAGAGAAAACTGTCTTTGGGACCATCTGGTGGTGGTGTGGAACCAGGCCTCTTGCCAGCTTGGCCCCCAGTCTGCCTTGTCTGCAGGTGGGCGTCTTTGTCAGGCTAGAGGCTCTGAAGCTTTGGAAAAGCTCATTCATTCCACTTCCCTTACTTTTGAGCTGGAGCAGAAGAGCGACTGGCCCTATTTTCTGCCCTTGACTGTATTTTCTGGACATTCAGGAGCATAGTGACAAGAGGCTGTAGCTCCGAGGTGCCCTGGGTTCCCTCATTGGGGGTCTGCACTGGGCTTAGAAAAAATTGGCCCCAGGGTGGGCAGCGGGGAGGGCTCCAGGTGGTCGTGGCTGGGGTCTGAGCTAGTTTGAGGTCATGCCGAGTGCTTTCTCAGTTGCCCTGGTCTGTACCCCTTGAAAGGCGTGCCATGGATAAGGGTTATCTCCGTCTTAGTTTTTCTCTTTTTTCATTTTGCCACAAGACAGGATTGTATCACACATCTCCAAAATGAGTAAAATGGCATTTCAGCTTCTTGTCTTTATAGACTCTCTGAACTTTAGGAAAGATCATTCTGGTCCCTTTTCATTAATAATGAAAACCAGGGGGCAATAAAACGTTCTTAACGTGAGCACGGCAGAAACAAGGAGCAGTGCAGGGGTGAAGGTGCGGCTGGCAGGGAGCCACAGGTGTCTCTTGGTGCTTGAGGAGGTCAGGCTCCGGAGAGGGGGGAGCAGTGGTAGGAGGGGTCCTGGTTCTTGGACCCCTGACCTGCCAGCATCTGCTCAGCCTCGGCTCTGTTACCCGGAACGAGAGGCTGCACTTCTCAAGGCATGCACTGTGTGTTTGCAGGAAAGAAGAAGGATGCAGCAAACTTTGGGTTCTGGTCCAGTTTTCAGCCCAGTTGCAACTGTTTTCCTGTAAGATATTTAGTGGGTATTTGAGAAGTCACTGGTGAGTAGAACTTTCTGGACATGTGCCCATTTTGAATACTTTCTCTGGGGATTTTTGCAGCACAGATGGACGTTCTGGGTGTGGATTGAAGCCCCACGGAACAGCGTGGGGCTTCAATCCACAGCGACTCTTTAGAAAAGTGGCAAGGTTACTCTGTCTTTGCTTTTTCCTCCTAAAAATGAACTTGCACCAGATGTTGGAATCAAGGCAGTCAGAGCAGAGCAGGCTGAGCCGAGAGAGGTGCCTGCTTGGGACCTGGAGCCTCCTGGCTTCTCAGGGTCACAGTGAAAGGTCTACCTCAGCGGTCTCAGGGTTTTCCATTTCACGATCAGCGGTCGCTTCTCTATGTCGCTCCGCATCGGATGGGGGTGTTCACTGCAGGTCAAAGAGCAGAGCTCCCTTCTGGAGACAGTGTGTAGACGTGAACCCTGAGTGTCACTGTGCAACCCTGGAGAGGAGTGGGGAGTCTTGGCTCGCCGTGACCCAAACCCCAGAACCCGTTAAAGAATAGATCGATAAGTTTGCATAAACGTGAAAACACTCTGTGCCACAAAAAGCAGACCATAAGCAGAGTCGAAAGAAAAATATACCAGGAAGAATTTTTACCACGCCTTTCACAGACAGAGGGTGAGTTTCCCTGTTGTATAAGAAGTTTCCATGAATTGAGGGAGGAAATTTAATAAAGAAATTGAGTAGAAAAGTAGGGAACATATAGTATACCAAAAAGGAGGTGCAGATGAAAAGATTGCTCAGTCCTCACTTGTAATAAGGTAAATGCAAATTAAAGCTAGAGGGAGGTACTATTGCTTTGCTCTAGTACTGGCAGAAATCTGTGCGTGTGCTTAACCCATTATGTTGGGGTGGCTGTGAGGAAGCATGTGGGAACGAACTGGTTCAGCCCCCGTGGAGGACAGTTTGGCAGGCTATCTCAGACTGCTCCGGCCCAGCCTCCTAGAAGTTCACGTTTACAGATGGACTTGTACATGTACATGAGATGCCATATGTACACGCTCACTGATGGCAGCGTTGTGTGAAATAGGAAAAGACTGGAAATCATCTAAATGTCCATCATTAGGGAATTGGTTTAATGGAATATTATGCAGCTTTAGCAAAAAAGAAGAATGAGAAATGGGGGGAAAGAGAAGGAAAATAATGCCCATGTGTGTTGCCTCATACTTGCATAAAAATTCTCTGCAGGGTAAAGAAGAAACTTTTAACACAGTGGTTCTTGGTGGTGGAGGAAGCCTCTTTGCAGTAGACTGACGTGTGCTGCGTGATGTTTAGACCATGTGCGTGTATTACCTATTCAAAAACTGTAAGCTCAACAAGGGAGTTGATCACAGTCTGTGCAGGAGACCCGGGCTGGGCCACATTGGGAAACTCACGTGGAATCCACAGGCGGGGCAGGGTCGGGTGGCCAGGGAGAGACACTCTTCCAGGCTCTCCCATCACCGTTGTCTCTGCCTCCTGAGAGCCCCCTTCAGCAGCTCAGGGAGGAGGGAGCGTCCGCCTCGCCCCCTTGGAGGTCTTTGCCACTTGGATCCCCGATCAGACTGCATGCCAGCAGCCCCTCCTCCCCATGTGCTCACGTCCTGCCGAGGACTTTAAGAACCGGCCCTCTCCTGCTCTCCTTTGGTCATGAAGCGCCAGGACGTGGCCAGTACCTGCAGGCCCAGGGGAGGGGGACGGCTGGAGCCACAGGTGTCCGTCTCAGAGGAGATGAGGCGCCCGGCCGCGTGTGGAGTGTGGTGGCTCTTCCTCCCTCACCTTCTCTCTTAGATCCACTTCCAGATACCAGGTCCTTGTCGCAGCAGCGTGCCTCGGGTGGGTGCCTTCTGGGTCACTGTCCTGGCACCTAGTCTGAGTCCACAGACTGGTGGTGTCCTGCACCACTGATGGTTCTGGAAACAGTGACCCACGCACCACCACCACCCCCCGCCGCCCCCTGCCCAGTGGCCGGTCCCTTGAGAGGAGGCAGCTGGGTGGCCTGAACGCGGCTGCTCCAGGTAGACGTTCCAGAAGGAGCTCGTGCTTTCCCGTGTGCCTGACAGAATCGCTGGGCATCACATCAGATTATGGGCATGAAAGCACTTGTAAACAGTTCATGGGGAAGGTTATGAAGTAGAAAATTCTCCTCTCCTCCTCTGGAACTAGAAGTTCATTCAGGGCTTGGAGGGGACTCTGTGTTCCAAAGGGCCTGACCCTACATGAAGACCGGCTGCCTGTGTCCGGATCCCCTGAGACGGTCCGTCCTGGACTCAGTCCCTTTCGCCTTTGGAGGCCCCTTGCGGTAGCCTCTCCCTGCTTTCTTGCCTCTGCGGCCTCGCACCTGTAGCTGCCCTCCGTGCTCCCTGATGTTGTTCTCCCAGAACACAGAGCCGTGACCACGTCACTCCCTGGTTCAGAGCCTTCAGTGACCCCGCTGCTTGTGAAACGATGGCCAGGTTCCTTGTATGCGCTCACCGCCAGGCCAGCCTTTCCCACCTTCCCCCCACCCCGCTCCCCCCACCACTCCCCTCTCTGCTCTTGCTGTCTCTTGGCCAGCAGTAGCCCCCTCACCCTGGGTGAAGCCCAGGGGCTCCCCCGTCTGCTTGAGCACAGGTCAGCCTCAGCCTTTGCACTTCCTTGTACCCTGCCTGGAGCGTCGTGCCCGGGACCGCACAGGTCTCGGCATCCTCCTCCACCGAGGCCCTGCCATCCACACTCTCTCCTGGTCCCGTTCGGTGTTCTCAATCGCTGTCTGGAGCCGCCTCGTTCGGTCGTTGGTAGGCTGCCTCCTCTCCACCAGGCTCCATGTGAGAGCAGAACAGAACAGGGCAGGGGTCTCGCCACCACTGTAACCCGTGCCTACGGCACTGTCGTCCACCCTGTCAGGGCTTCATCAAGTTGAATAAACAGGTGATGCAGCCTTTGCCCTGCTCTGAGGTGGCTCCAGGCTCATGTAGGAGGGTGTGTGGGCATGTATTCGTGCACACCTAGGTGTGCTCATGGCAGCCTCACTGGATCCTTTATTCCTCGAAGTGGGGCCCGTGCCCTAGGTCTTCAGAACGCCTCTGCCGCCCGCCTCCCACCCCGGGCCTCAGCCCGCCTAGACACCAGCCCATGGCAGCTGCGCAGTCCAGGGGCCTGGGAGGAGGAGGGAGGCGCAGCCCAGCCGCATCCTGATGCTCACCCCATCCGAGCACGAGACACACCCCCCGACTGAGATGAGGGGCCTGAATCCACGTGCTTTCCTGCCTCAGGGGGGACGCCAGTGCCTCTTCTCCTGACGTGCCTTTTCCCCCGACCTTAGGCCCTGCGGGTTCCCGGTGGAGAGATTACAGCGCCTTGGCCATCATCATGGCAGGGATAGCGTTTGGCTTTCACCAGCTCTACAAGGTAAGCTGCCCCTCCCTGCACCCCCTGGGCGCTGCCCTGAGCCCGGGGGCAGCAGTGGGCCTGCCTTCAGAGGCCGAGCGCCCTGATGATCTCGCTCGCTGAGGGGCGTCCAGGTCAAGTCCTGGTCCTGTTCCCACCCGGGTGGGTGCACTTGGCAGGTTCAGACCCGCCTCATCTGCTAGACTTGGCATCTCCCCTCCAAGTCCCTGTGCAGCAGGGACCCCGTCGATCAATGAGCCACATCAGGTACTTAGAACAGTGCCTGGCACTTAGCAGGCCAGACCTTTTTGAGAGACAGAATGACGTGTGGTTAAGGGCATGAACGCTGGAGCCCAGCTGCCTGTGTTGCATCCTGGCTCTACCACTTGGCAGCTGTGTGACCGCAGGCTCAGCGGTTCTGTGTGTAACATGGGAACAATAGTATCTACCTTACGAGGCTGTTGTGATGCTGAAAGGAGTCACTGCTCCCCTGGGAAGTGCTCTGAGTCCAGAACACAGGAAGCGCTCTGCACGCTCTTGAGAATCTCAGTACGAACGTATCTACAGGATCTACCTTTTCCCCCTATGTATTGTGTTGGCATCCATGTAGACCTAGGGTTTTTCATGGACTACGTAGTCAACCCTCAGGATCCCAGAGTTCATTGCTTACAACGGAGCTGCAGGCAGGAAGTAACATTTACTTCCTTGATACCAGATACTAATCAGACACTAATTACCAGCTACTAACTTTGATTTGAAGCAAGTTGAGTCTTTTTTAGAAGATGCAGAGCCAGGGTAGGTCCCCAGAGACAAAAGGTAAAAGAGTGGCTGGAGGACTTACTCTCTGCTGGTCCTTTCCTTCTGAGGCCACCTGCGACTCCATCTCTGATTTGGAGATTTTTAAAAAAGAATCTGAATGACTATCCAGACTCACGTTGTAACTTTTTTTTTTTGGTCACGCCACACAACTTGCTAGATCCTAGTTCCCCGGGATCAAACCTGTGCCCACTACAGTGGAAGCATGGAGTCCTAACCACTAGACCGCCAGGGAAGTCCCCCCATGTTTAATTTTAGCACATGAAACATGTTTCAGCATTGTACTATGGGATTCTTAATTTTTCACTTAAGTGCAAACGCTAATGACAGAGTTGTAGCAGAATATAATCTTTTCAGTGTAACATTTATTCTTGAAGTTGGGAATCTCCACATTAGAAATCCAGAAACAAGATGTTCTGGGTCCTGGGACTTCTCCCTCTGATGCCATTGTGTCCTGAAAGTCTATTTCCAACCACTGACTGCATACAGTCACCAGGAAGAAGAATATGCTAAGACAGGATTCTCACATCAATGTCCCAGCTCTACTAAGCGGTACCTGATAGTCACATGGCTGCCCTTGGACGGCCTATGATCTGGTGGAGACAGAAAGCATAGCTCCCCTTGGAGCAAAGCAGAGATATCATCAGTTGTTTCCACGAAGCTCTGATCTTTAGTCTCTGCTTTAAAAAAGAAGAGACATTGGGGCTTCCCTGGTGGTGCAGTGGTTGAGAGTCCGCCTGCCGATGCAGGGGACACGGGTTCGTGCCCCGGTCCGGGAAGATCCCACATGCCGCGGAGCGGCTGGGTCCGTGAGCCACGACCGCTGAGCCTGCGCGTCTGGAGCCTGTGCTCCGCAATGGGAGAGGC
The DNA here is from genome assembly GCF_949987515.2 of Delphinus delphis. Lineage (NCBI taxonomy): Eukaryota > Metazoa > Chordata > Mammalia > Artiodactyla > Delphinidae > Delphinus > Delphinus delphis. The sequence continues at coordinate 8,047,065 of NC_082683.1, forward strand.
CACAACAGTGAGAGGCCCACGTACCGCAAAAAAAAAAAAAAAAAGAAGAAGAGACATTGGAAGATTAGTCACGATGGTGACAAGAGAATTTAAAAAACATCTGCTAAATTAAAAAACAAAAAGGAGAGGTAAGCTGTTATCTTGTTTTATAAATATGTAAAGATTTAGGCTGGGGTAGTGTATGTGTTCCTTTCCTCAGCATTTTTGATCTTAGAAATGGAATTTTTAGTCCATTACACGTGTAAGAATTTCTTGACTTTTATACTTTGGAAATTTTCAACCTGGAACGTAAGGCTCCATTTTATGAGTTTCGGCTCGGCTGTGGGTAATAACTCACACGATGGTTGAAAAGCACTTTGCAAAATAGAAAATGCTTCTATATGTATGCTAAATAGTGATCTTCACTTAGGAGCTGCTCTTGAAATGAGTTCTCTGACAGGCCCCTTGTGAGAGACCTCCTTTCCCTTCCCCAGTACAGAAGCCTTAATGGAGAAGTTGCCATCTTTTCCTGTCTGGGGCCCGAAAGGAGTAAGAACCAAAGTCTCTTTTGGTCACACCTGCCAGTTACTACACCTGCCAAGCTTGCACTCTGCCACCCCTGGTACCACCCCAGTAAAGTTGGTGACTGGTCTCACGCTCCTAAGATGGGGGGCTCCACGTCCAGAGCTTTTGGAGTTTGGAGCCAATGTTCTTTCGTCCAGCTCTCCCAGCGGGCACCTTGCCGCCCACCTCTAACCCTTCACACTTCCAAGCAGGCAGTGAGTTACCAGCTGCGCCCTGTCTGCCTTCTTCCTGAATGTTCCGAGATTCTCAGAACATTCAAGATTGCCCTGCAGCATCAGCTTCCTTTTTCCCCCACGGTCAGTGTCTCCTGATTCTGCTCCTTGCTCCCCCTTCTGCCCCGTGTCTCAGTTCTGGGAGAGTCTGGCTGCATTTAACTCTTATCTGAAGGAAGCTTGTTCTGAGGATTCAAGGCTTTTCGAAGAAGAATGGGTGTGACCTCCTTAGGTAGCCTCGGAATACCCATATTATTATCCCCTCCTAGTGAAAGAGCCAAAGGTCCCACAAATCTATTGTGGATTTTGATCTTGTTTCTTGAATAATTTTTTTGTTTATTTTTACTTGTTTGTTTCCGAATGGAGAATTCATTCACGTGGTTCAAAATGTTAAAGGTTCAGAAAAGTGTACAGCAAACTTCCCTCCCACTCCCCCCTGGAAGCCACCAGTGGTATCACTTTCTTGGATAACCTTTTGCATTTTTATGATATACAACTTTTAAAGTAGAATTCTGAGTATTTTTGGACACAAGTATTGTATATAGCAACATTTAAAAATCTAAAAGAACCAAAAAGTGCTCCGTCATAGTGGGTCAAATTGATTTTTTGTGTCCCTGTTCCCTGGTTCTGGTCCTGATTCAGACAGAGGTTTTTTTTTTTTTTTTTTTTTTTATGTGGTTGTAATCACAGCCTCATAATTTTCGGATGTCTTGTTCATTTACGGTGTTGGCATAGGGTTTCCGAAACCCAGGGTTGATGGAGAGAAAGTTGGTCGGCAGAATTTGAGAGACTGTTGAAGAGTATCCCAAGTACGTACCCATTCCTCATGTGCACCCTGCTTCTCGCAGAAATACCTGCTCCCCCTCATCATGGGCGGCCGGGAGGACAGGAAGCAACTGGAGAGGATGGAGGCGAGTCTCTCAGAGCTGAGTGGCAGCGTGGCACAGACAGGTAAAGATTAATGACTCCACCAAGTCACCCCTCAAAGCCTTCTCCGAGCAGCCCCTTCTTTGCCCCCTCCCCTCTCCCCTCCGTCTCCACTTTATGTGGTGACTTCATTTATCTGCTCTGAGAATCTGTTCACATTTGCAAATGAAGCCGCCGTCATTTCGGTTTAATTTGAAATTGCTTGTTTACTGTCGGCGCGGCCTCAATTAATTATGTTTTTACGGAAAGGCTCCCAACCTCAGAATATTAATAAGGGGAATAAAATGACAGCCTTTCTAAGGGCTGTAAAGTTCATTTTTAATTTCTGCTTCTATGAGGTTTTCAGGGGGGTTTTCAGCAATTTTCCCCCTTCCCTCTAAGAATCCAACACAGGGTCAAGAGAGGCTGTAATTACTGCGGCTCCAGGGACCCCGGCCACCTCCTCTGTCATCGACTCCACGGGGCTCACGTTCATTACCCGGTGCCCCAGTGATGGCCCAGATTAGCTGGGACCTGTCGCGCCAGAGGTGGTTTTCTCCTTTATAAACTTGTTTACTAGATGGAGCCTCTGAATCTAAAAACTCTGGCAAACTAGAGAGCCACCTGTCCCAGGCAGGAGTCTGTCCCTCGGGGGCATGTTTGTGAAGCCCTCGGAAACCCTCTGGAGCACGTGCCCTGCTGGCATGTCTCCTTGGAGGCTGACGGTGGGCCGGGAGCTCCAGCAGCCTCTGGGTTGGGTGGGGAGGATAGGAAGGAGCAGTAAGGAAATGGGATTTGCAGTTTGTAACCGCTCCGGGATGCTGTGGACTGAGATGTCTCTCTCCCAGGATTGGAGACTTGCCATGAGTTCTGTAGTGGCGTGGGGAGGCCCGGGAGATGGGGGATGCAGGCAGGATGGAAGTTGCAAGAGCCAAGCGAATCATAAACAGATATAATTAGAGGGGAGAGGTTTTGGACGGATATACTGTTGACCACGGACAACTGCACAATAGAAAGATAAAGTAGAAATACTAGAGGTTAGATACAGTGCAGGTAGATGCCCCAGAGTGCAGATGAATTATGTGGATTGCATGGGCCGGGGGCGGGGGGCGGGATGTCTGCAGATCAACTAGATGCAGCAGCTTATAGGTGTGTGGACAGAAGGAAGGATCTGTATCATTTAACAGAGATGCAACTGCTCTTTCCTCCCAGTGACTCAGTTACAGATGACTTTAGCCTCTGTCCAGGAGCTGCTGATTCAGCAGCAGCAGAAAGTCCAGGAGCTCGCCCACGAGCTGGCCACAGCCAAGGTACTTGTCCCTGACCCTCTGGTCCCTCTAGGTCCGGGTCTGCCCTGCACGGCTCTTCACTCCCATCCTTTGTGCCCAGTTCACTGCATCCGCTGGGGTCTGATGTTGTCTCTTCTGACACCGGTGACCCTGCCCTTGTAGAGACAGGAGGCGGTCACCATGCTGGTGGTGTGGCATTCAGTGACGGAGGCTGTCCTTTCTGTCTCCGTGTCACCTCCCAACAGGAGGGAGGAAAAGCAGCTCTGTGCCTGTGGCCCTCCCGTGGCAGCACATGCCCCAGATCTGGTGGTGGCCGGTGTCGACACAGGATGGTCTCCACCACAAGTTAGGTCGGAGGTCCTGGCGTTGCCAAGAGCGATTGCAGGGAACAGGGTGGGAGGAGTGTACCCAGACCCTGGGCTGAAATGCTGCCGTGGGTGGGTTCTCCAAACCCAGGCCTCGGGATCCGGTAACCCCCAGAGGAGTGTAGACCCACCTGGGGTCGACTGAGGCGGCTTCCTTGCCTCACTTGGCACATCTGGAGCTGTCTTGGCAACATCAGACCCTAGGATCAGACCACTGGGGTTCAGGCTCTCCTGTGCCCTGTGCTACCTGTGTGACTGCAGACAAGCGACTTGCTGTTCCCTCGTCTGTAAGAAGGAGCCGTACCGCACCTCCCTCGTTGCCTGTCCCCACTGAGGGCAGAGCCTGGCTCCCGTCAGCCCCAGGATGGCAGGCTTTGGGTCTGGGTTCTGTGCGTGTGTGACAGGGTGTTCCCGACACAGACTGGGCCCGGGAGACAGTGGTCCAGTGGCTCCAGGGCATCCACTGCCCTCCCCACTCCATCCAAGGCCTCCCGGGTTGCTTTCTGGCTGCTTCCACGCAGCCGTGCTGTAAAGGATCTTGCTCCGAGCAGCTCTCCCAGTGGAAGCCCCACCCCAGTGCGCGACTCCGTGTGAGCCGGCGCTCTTGTGAAGGGGGTCCCCGAGAATCCTCTCATGGGGTACCCCACCCACGGAGGCCAGTGGCCACCGCCAGCCACCGTGCACGCTCCCCACGGGCGGGCGGGCGGGTTGCCCATAAAGCAGCTGAGGAGGCAGTCACGGCCTGTGACCACCTCTCCTCCATTGTCTTTTGGAGCGGCAGCCTGCCAGTGGCCAGAAGCCTTTCCAGAAATTGGAAAACTGTTTTCAGACCTTAAGCATTAAGATTAAGACCACATGTTGCATTTTAGGAGGGGAGGGGGGCCCGGGGTAGCGTTTGGTGGTTGAGCGCCGCCTCTGAGGGTGTCTCGTGCTTGTTTTTCTGATGCCCCCGCGCCTGCCCCCAGCCCCTTTCATTCTCTGCTGTGCTGAAGCCGTGCTCACTGGTGTCTAAACCCATCTGTGTGAAGGCTTCGGTTACCCCATAAACCAAAGACTCAGAGCTGTGTTTTCTCAGCTGTAATGTAAGTTTTTATATCTGGCTTCCAAACCCCTACTGCAGCACTGTAAAAAATTAAAAAGAAGAGCATTCAGTAATTAAAAAACCTACATAAAACTGAAGGCTGGGAGTTTTCTACAACTGTTTTTTAGAGACTGGCTAAAAAGCCCCAGATGTCAGATTTTATTTCTAAATCCTGGCATCTGGCACCATATGCGTTTGGAAATTTGAGTCCTTTGTAGGCCGGTGAGTGGAAATTGCTCCCTTGTTAATGGGCTGCTATAGCTTTCAAGGTCTCAGAGAGGCCAGAGCAGTGGCTCCTGGGTCTGCGCTGTCTGGTGGTCTGGAGTGGGGACCCCAAGGGGATGTGTGTGAGGGCGGCCGAGCGCCTGTGTGCGCTCGTTCCGAGGCTGCCCGGGGTTTCTTTCCTGAGGCCTGCAGCCCCCGCGGGGGGCGCTTCCCGCTGTGGAGCTGGGCTGGGGCTGCCGGCCGAGGCAGGACCCACAGCACCCCTCACCCCACCTTAGAGCCCCGCAGGCTGATGGGAATGTGCGGGGCCCCTCCGCGCTGCCAGCCTGGGGCTCCCCACACTCTCCTGAACTCAGGGCCCGGGTGTTCTGTGGCAGGCAGCGGGGGCCTTGTACCCGTAAGCAGAGGCCCGCGCACCCGAGGCCATCACACCTGGGACTGGCCCGTAAACGCTTCGCAGGCAGCTTGGCCGAGGCAGCTGCCCTTTGGGGGACCTCCTCTCCATCTATCCCAGCAAGATTGCCAAAGAAAGGTGTGGTCGTTTGAAGTTTATATAGAAAACAGTGTCAGCGGGGAAGGTGTGCGGGGGAAGGGTGACGTTTGTCTGAGGTTCCTGTGGCTGCTTCCCCTGTGGGCCCTGCTCCGGGACATCTTCGTTCTCCCTGCTGAACCTTCAGGGTCGTCCTGAAGAGCAGCTGCAGATGGGCGACCTGGCCCTCGACTCCTGGTTGTGCAGATAGCGGGGCCCAGTGCATGGCCTGACGTTACAGCTGCGTGGGGAAGGGTATCCTGGGCGAAGCCTGCCTTCTGGGCATGATTGAGAGTAGAGCTGGGGGATGGGCCAGGCAGGTGCTCAGGTGTCTCCCTTGACCCTTCAAGGTGGCTCCAGGTACCAGGCTCCTGGTACCTGTGGTTGAGGTGGCTGCCTGTCCCAGCCCCAGAGTTTCCGTGTGTGTGTGTGTGTGTGTGTGTGTGTGTGTGTGTGTGTGTGTGTGTGTGTGTGTGTGTGTGTGTGTGTGATCTCTCTGCAGGGAGAGGGACTTAGGTGGAGGGAGTAGTTGTTGTAGAGATGGAATTTATTTATCTTAATAGTTTTGTTTTAATGGAATGTTTCAAATACATCTGGAAATGGGGGGGCTGCACAGCAAGCCCACATGTTCTGGCTACACAGCTGCAGCCGCTGCCTCGGGCCGTCCTGCCATACCCCTACCCGCAGGTGATTTTGAAGCACATCCCAGACAGCATATCATTTCATACTTCAGACACTTCAGTGTGTATCTATAAAAGATAAGGGCTCTTTTGTTGTTGATGTTTTATTTTACATAACCAGGCTGCCACTATCACACCTGAATGCATGTCATGATTCCCTAATATAGTCAGCTATCCAGATAGACTTGTGGGAGTGTTTGTTCTAAGGGAGTCGTCACTTAAACAGAGATCCAGGCAGGCAGACCCCTGAATGGGCTGCAGCAGAACCCTACCGAGGGAGGTTCCTGGCTGGCATGCAGGACACGGAATCCCCCCGGGGTCCTCCTTGCCACCCCAGCAGTCTGAGCTTCAAGGGGTGGGAGGAGGTGCTGCTCTGATCTTCTGTCTCCTGTGTGACTTTCAGGCCACCACTTCCACCAACTGGATCCTGGAGTCCCAGAACATCAATGAACTCAAGTCGGAAATTAACTCCTTGAAAGGGCTTCTTTTAAATCGGTAGGAGCTGAAAAGGCACGGGCTTCAGTTCTGCTCTCTGACTTCGACTTGGGGGAGGGAGCTCTTGGGGCCCATCCAGCCGCCAGCCATTGGGGGCAAGGGAGGGGCACGTCTCCCTGGGGGCCCCCTGTGCGTCCCACCCCAGATTGAGCTGCATGATTCAGGCATTGAGTTTGGGAATCTCTTGCACTGCCACCTTCCCTCCCCGGTTGGCCCCTCCCTCTCCACTCTAGGGGTGACAGCCTGTAGTGCCCACGAGTTTTGAGATACAGTCACTTGGTCCTGTCAAGACCCAGTCAAGGGCAGCTGGAGCCAGAAGCAGGGCCTTGAGCAGAGGAGAGAATCCCTACCCTCCAGATAGGGCCATCTCCTCCCCGTCCTCAGCCCCGGCTGGACCTCCCAGTGACAGCTTGGTCCCAGAGAAGGTCCCCCCCAGAGGGCCAGGCCAGGGGTCTCTGTTCCTGCTCAGTTTGAAGAGCCTATGATTCAAGGCAGAGGCAGACGCAGTGCCCGCCTCCCCACTCCCCGGCTCTTGTGGTCTCACTCTGCTGTCCCTCCGCAGGGACAGCACCAACACAGCCCTGATAGGAGGGTGACCAGCTTGTCCAGGCTTGCCCGGGCCTGTCTTTTTTTAAAACTGAAAGTCCTGTGTCCTGGGCCGCCCCTCCTGCAGGGCGCCCTGGGGGTTAGTGGGGGCTGAGCGAGGCGGGGGCCTTCACTCCAGGTCAGTGATGGGGGCTGGCAGCGTCTCGTGGTCCCAACCAGAGGACCCAGTTCTCCAAGCCACCCACTTCCAGGCTGTCTGTGCGGAAAAGAGCGTGGCCTTAAGAGAGGCACGGCTGAGCTCGGGGCACCAGAGGGCTGTCTGCTGGGGACACGGTGAACGCCGAGGCCCCGACTGTGTGCTCCGCGTAGCAGGGTCTGAGGTGGAAGGGCTGTCCTGGGCCAGAGCTGGTGGTCTGGTGGGCAGCCCAGGAGGCGGCAGGCCTTTGTCATCCCAGCTCAGGCAGGGGTGATCCCGCCTGTCCTCGAGCTTGATTTCCAAGCCCTTGCCAAGTGGACCTGACTTCCCAGGTCTGGGCTGGGCTGGCTGCTGGCCCAGGACCCAGGGCAGGGATGCAGGAGTGGGAGGGAGAACTGGCTCTTCTGTCAAGTGTTGAGCTCGGAGGTTTTCTAGAAAAGTGCTAGGTCACCAGCATTACCCTTCTGGTTCTGATGTCTCTGACCCCGAGACCAGTGGCCAGGCTCTCTCCCACCCCCTGCCTTTGCCCAGGCCACAGGCAAGTGAGAGTGGAGGCCCAGGGGCCTTGGCTTCCCAGGCTTCTGGCTCCCCACTGTTGCTCGCTGCCCCTCCCAGGGCTGGAGGCTGGGACAGTGCTGTAAGGGCGGGAGGGAACGGGCGCCAGGGGGTGGCAGGGCCCCCAGAGCCAAGTGTCCAGCAGCTGCCAGGGAGAGCGGGCCTGGCCCCAGGCAGAGGGGACCCCAGGAGGCACCCTGAGTGGACCGGGGGCTCTGCAGGCAGCCCCGGTGCCTCTGGCTTCCGTCTCAGCCGCTCCCACCTCAACGGGCCAAGAGGCCTTATTTCCAGAGGAGGGGGAGGGGGGAGTGGGCGGCGGAGCTCCAGCCTGTCCCCTGGCCCTGTCCCCTGCTCAGTGGTGCTGGGGTGGCTGCTCAGCCTCCGTGAGCACTCTGGGTCGGGAGGGTGCGGCTCTTCTGAGGGTGACCCTGCCGTCTTCTCCTTCCTCGGCCAGGAGGCAGTTCCCCCCTTCCCCGTCGGCCCCGAAGATCCCCTCCTGGCAGATCCCGGTCAAGTCCCCGTCACCCTCCAGCCCCGCGGCCGTGAACCACCACAGCAGCAGTGACATCTCGCCCGTCAGCAACGAGTCCACGTCGTCCTCGCCCGTGAAGGAGGGCCACAGCCCTGAGGGCTCCACGGCCACGTACCACCTGCTGGGCCCCCAGGAGGAGGGCGAGGGGGTGGTGGACGTCAAGGGCCAGGTGAGGATGGAGGTGCAGGGCGAGGAGGAGAAGAGGGGGGACGAGGACGACGAGGAGGACGAGGACGTGAGCCGTGTGGACGAGGAGGACCGCCTGGGGGTGCAGAGGGAGGACCGCCGGGGTGGGGACGGGCAGATCAACGAGCAGGTGGAGAAGCTGCGGCGGCCCGAGGGCGCCAGCAACGAAAGCGAACGGGACTAGGTGGCCGGGGTCCTGGTCCAGGTGCAGGACGTGGCCTTGAGCCGGGCGGGGGCAGGGCTTCCGCAGCCTCGCCGGCCTGGGCGGCGTGAGGGCCGAAGCGTGTCCACCCCGCCCACCGCAGACAGACAGGCCTCTGACCTTGTTCTCATGTCGGGCCGAGGGCTCCGAACTCTCTGGGCGCAAGCCCCCCCAGCCCCCTCCCAGGCAGATGTCCCGTCCAGGGGTGTCTGCTGGGTGTCTTAGCCAACCTAACGCCGTGCATGACAAGAGGTAGTTCTATTACCTGACTCCTGACCCTCTGGAGGAGGAGCCGCGGGGCCTGGCGTCTGCCGTCCCTTCCCTCCGCCCCGGCTCCCTCACTGCTTCTCACCAGTGACCAAGGGGGCCGCACTCTCGTGATCCCCAAAGCAATGGCCCTGCGCTTCCCTCTGGGCGGGGCCTCCCAGGCCCCCCAGGCCCCCCAGCCAGTCCCTGCCCAGACGATGCCAACCTTGTGTGCCCGTCGCAGCTGCAGCCTGGTCGTCCGCCACCCATGACATCACGCTGCTCCCGACCGTTCGCTTGCCGCATCGTGGCTCAGCTACTGCCGTGGTGAGATGTGGTCCCACCTCCACTAGGAGCCAGGCACAGGGTCTTCCTGTCTGTCCCCTGCCCCGCCCTGCCCCCCAAACATGTGTTCTTTTGTGTGATCAGGTATAGGTTTCAGAATATAAGATACGACTGTATATAATTGTAATAAATATGAGTTGCCACTATTTAATTCCTGCCTGTGGCTTCCTGTCTGCTCACGGCACCCCGTGCCCAGGGGTGGATCTCGGCCAAGGCTGCGCCAGGTGGGCCCAGGGAGGGGCCGCGGGGGCGGCGCCCGGCAGCCCTGCGGTGGGCCTGATGGGGGCAGCCCCTGCTTCCCTCGGCCAGTCTCTCCCCTAAGGCAGGTGTCGCAGCCGCTCACCCACAGCTGGAGGGTCTCCTCCTCGGTCCCGAGTGGCTGCCGGAGGGCGACGTTCTGATCCAGGAGGAAGGGACCTCACGCTACTGTATATAGACCTGGTGTGGAGTGTGATGAGCTCACCTTCCTTAAATGGATGCATGTGCTCCCAGGAGAGTGTGTCTCGTTCCCTCGTCCTCCCCCGTCTCGTCTCCCTCTCACCCTCCCTGTCTCCCTTTACCCTTCACACAGCATTTAGCTAAACCCAGAAAAACAGCACGGGACGCTCCTTCCCGGGAGCACTCGGCTCCCTCGAGCCCCCAGTGCTGTGGCCCAGTGTGCGGGGGTCAGAGGGCCTGGTCCTGTCCGGTGCCTCGTGTAGACACGGGCTTTGGAGACAAAGTGCAGGCACCCCGGCCGCCGCGGAGGTGGAGCTGCAGCGGGTATGTACCCTCCGGGGAGGCCTCGGCCTCCTGAGCGCAGCGCTGGCCTCCCACCCGCCTGGCCCTGGGGAGGGAGGAAGCTGCTGGCCGAGGGTGAGAGACTTGGCATGGGGGCTGTTTTGTCTCAGAAAACATTTCCCCTCCTGCCCAGGCCCCTTTTTTGGGCTCCCATGGTAAACTCCTTCCTGCCTCTCAGGCAGGGGGCCCTCGCCCTGACACTCTGAGTATCCGGCCCTTCAGCCTGGTTTCCCAGGTTTTGTCTTTGATGCTCATAACCTCACGTGATGTCCCGGCTCATGCTCCCTAGGGACAAGCAGAGACCCCACACACACACACCCTGCCGTTGAGTCACCTCTGCCTCTTGCCATCCCCGAAGAAGCCAGGTTTCTCCATCCCCAGGGGCTCCCAGCCTGGTCTGGACGAGGGGCCCAGCGCCCGGGAGCCAGGCAGGCAGACGGACCTGGGATGACAGGCAGAGAGAGGGCTGGTGGCTCGGTTGGAAGCACCCCTGGGCCTCGGGGGCCGGAGATGGGGTTTCCCCGCTCTGCCCTCCTCAGGGAATGGAAGCCTGGGTCCCGCGTGGGCCGTCTCAGGGTGTCCCCTTCTACTTGGTGACTGTTTCTCGCGGCCTCTAACTTTGCAGAGGTCCCTCCTGCAGTGGGACCAGACTGGGGCCGGGGCCGGGGGGGAGGGGGGCAGAGGGCAGATAGCCTGGGACGGAGACGCAGCCAGAGCTGCTAGCGCAGGGCAGCGGGCACTCGGGGGACCTTGTGAGGTATGTCTTCCCCAACCTGGGGGGTCGGTTGTCTCGCAGGTCCCCGGACTCACTGCGGGAGAAAGGGATGAAAACCTGGGCCCGGGGGCCTTTTGCCCTGCGGGTCCTGAGCGCCCGATTTCAGCTTTTGAGGACAGAGAGTCTGGCGCGATTCCAGGGAGGGAAAAACCCCTCCCCAAACGGCGTGAGTGCTGCCTAATAAAGGCAGCTGCTGGACGGAGGGAAAACAGCCCTTTGAAAAAAAAAGCCTTTCATTAGAAAAATAATGCATTTCATCCAAATAAGGTAAAAATATTTGGAATGGGGCAGAAGTGAGCAGCAGGCAGCGCCTGTCAGGCCCTTTCTGGAAGGGGGAAGATTATTAAACTCAATTACAAAGTATTTTTGTAAAGTGTCTTTAAGAAAGAACTCGCCCAGCGCTCAGAGGCTGCAGGACGGCCCTCCGGCCCCCGAGGGCTCCCAGCTGGCCCCGGGAGGTCCGCGGGCTCTGCCTTGGGCAGGGCCCTCCCTCAGGCAGCCCCAGCTGCCCTGCTCTAAGCGACGCCCCGGAGTGCAGCGGGCGAGGCTGCTGCTCTACCTGCACAGCCGGGTCGGCCTCCTTCCGCAGGAGCCGGGTGGTCGGTGTCCTGCGACACCCTGGCGGGGAAGGGCAGCGTTGTGGGTCGGGGGAAAGGGATGCTGAGTTTGTAAATGGTCTCTTTTTTCATACCGTGGGCGCACATATCAGCTGTTTAAAACATCCAGTCGCTATTGAAGGGGCTAGAGGATACAGAATTCCTCTCCCACCTCCACTCGGTTCACAGGTGTGCACACGTCGTCCCTCTTAATAAAAACGGGAAGTTCCTCTTCAGTGTTGTGTGACTTGCCTGTCTCACTGAAAGTGAAGCGTGTGTCCTCGGGGGGCTCACCAGGTGGGAGGAGAGGGGTTCTCTAGGAGGCACCTCTCCTGGCCTCCCCCTGTGCTCAGCCAGGGCAGCGAGGTGCCGGTTCTCGGCCTGGCCCAGGACCTCCCTCTCTTCTGGTGACTGTCCCTTCCTGCCCCAGGCTCAGCTTCTACCCCAGCCTCACCCCGCCTCACACCGCCCCTGCCCCAGACCCAGACCGGTTCTGCCCGAGGCGGAGGGAGAGCCGGCAGGAGACTGGCCGACAACCTGATTCTCAGGACTTTACTTAATCCTTAGTGTTTCTTCGTCTGTTTGCTTAAAGTTGCTTCTGCCAAGGCACCCAGAGAAGAGGGTCAGAGTCTCCACACAAAGCAGGCAAGGAGATGCCAGTGAAACCCCAAAGGTTGCCGTGGCTCCAGCTCACCTGAGGGTGGACCCAGTCCTGGCTGACCCCTCCCTGCCCGGACACCTCCCTGGCCCCTGCTCCTTCAGGCTGCACAGGTGTTTCCCACCCCGGGGATTGGCCACCCCCCGCCAGGGACAGACACCTCCAGGGTGCCCGCGGTGCTGGTGGGTGACTGCCACGTTCTCCACCGAGAGCTGGCACGTCCTCACCCGCCCCCCCCACCTCCGGCTCCCCAGCCCCGCCCTGGGCTCCAGGCACGCGCTCTCACTCAGAGAGGAGTTTAAATCTCCAGCTGAGTGTCGAGTGTCCTGTCGGGCGCTTTTCCCTGAATGGTGAACAAACCTTAATAGTTTACTTCCATCAAGCACTTTAAAGCTCACACTGCTCTGGAAGAAGAGATGAGATTTTATTATCACTTCATGAGGACGCCTGCAGCCTTTCCTTGCCCAACAGATCCTGGGAGGATCTTCTTTATAGTGAAGGGGTCACATTTTAAAACACATCTTGGAAACTCAGGTGCCCAGCCCTCCACGTCCCGGCCCAGCAGCTCTGGGAGGATGTTTCCAAGGGCATTAGTTCCAGGGCGCCCTGTAGATCCAGGGTGTGGCAGCCAGGCCTCAGGGAGGCTCTGGGCAGAGCCTTGGGGCCCTTTGATGGGGAAAAAGCCTTGGACTCTCCGAGGTCCCGGTGTCTCCCCCGACTGGCGTGGGTGCAGGGCTCACAGGAAGAGAAGCCGCTGGGTCTGGCCCTGCACTGGCTGTGCACCCCTAGGAGGCGCTTCCTGTCTGCCCCCATGCAGAGGGTGGGGCGGCTCCTCCCGGCGAGGGTGGCACAGGTCTGGCCCTGTTCAATCCCGGCAAGGTCCCCAGGACTCCAGCTGGTCCGAGGGGCCCTGCTTCCTGGAGGCCTTCCTGGGGGCAGCAGCACTTCCACTACCTCTGTGCCCTGGGCCAAGGCCGCCTCTCATGGAGGCGAGCAGATCGACAGGCTGTCTGTGCCCTGGGTGACGGGACATGCGGGCCACGCCCCCCGGAGGGCACGGCCCTGGTGCGGTGGGTCCAGGTGGGTTGTGAATGCCGAGGCCCAACTCCCTTGGGTGACTCAGCTGCTGGTCGCACCCAAGCCGGACTAGGTGTGTGGGAGGTGGGCAGGCGACTGAGCTCAGCGCAAGCCTGTGCGCGGATTCAGGCTCTCTCCAGGAGGTTGCCAAACTCTTGAATTTGCCCCAGTTGGGGTGTAGGAGCATCACACCACCACAGCTAATTAAATTCCGGAGTGAAAACATGTTTTACCGCGATTCCTACCAAGCCCAACAAGCCACAGGGAGCAAGCACGGTGCGGCCTGGGCCCACTCCGCACCCCTAGGGTGGGGCACGCCGCCGCTGCGGGCCCCGCCCTCCTGGGGTCGCAGTGGGCTCCAGGGACATGGTCTCAGCGGGCAGTGCCTGGGACTGAGAGCTACGGGCTGGCCTGCGCGCAGCGTGCTTACATGTCACAGGCCCTCATCTCCCTGAGGCTCGACTGAGGGCTGCCCTGAGACCCAGCGCCCCCTTCCCTGGGCCCCGTCCTGTCCTGAGCCGAGCCTGGAAGCTGGCCCTGCCCTCAGCTAAGCTGGGCCTCTTGTTTACCACGTATGGGTCCGCTGAGGTCCATCTGGCCCCAGAAGGCCTGGGGGCCGCTGGGAAGGGGACAGTCTTGGGGGTCTCCCCGGCCGTGCAGCAGTGCCCAGAGGGAGCCCTGTGTTAGCACCACCCACCCAGCCAGCGGCGGAGGGCTGCGCTCTGGGCCTGGCTCCCTGCCTCCCCTCAGGCCCTGCGGGAGGGCCTGGGAAGCTCCAGTAATGGTTTTAATTTGTTGAACTTGTGTTTTATCCCATAAATTAGTCACTGTTTTATTTAACAGAATCGAGATATCCACAAACAATAGGCGAGTTCCAACTTGAACATTTTAATGAGACAGAAAAAAGTATATATGTTCGCGTCTGTTACAAACGTATTTATGTAAATAGCCTGTGGGCTGCGTGCCAGGAGGAAAGAAGAAAGGGAAGGGCCCTCTGTGCTGGGGGGGCCTGGGTTAGAAAAGAGGCTTTTGTGGTGGAAATGACATTGAGCAGGGCCCCAGGGAGCAGTGCAGCCCCTGCACCCGCTCGCGCCCCCTGCTGTCCCGGCGGTGACACCTGGGGCGCCACTGGTGGGACTTCACCTCCCCAGCCCCCCGGTCCCTCCCCAGGAAAAAGGGGTGTGCTCCTTGCAGGGATGTGACATCCAGTGAGATGCTCCGCGAGGCGGTGGAGCGTGCAGGGCCCAGCACACACATCTCCTCCCCAGGGCCCTGGGCCACCTGGCCACCTGGAAGGAGGTTAGCTCAGGGCAAGGCTGGCAAGCTGGCACAGATGAGGAGGTTTACTGAGGAGGGCGTCACCATCTAGAAGCGTCAGGGCAGATGTGCGGCCTGCACTCTGGACGGGGCCTGGCCGTAGTGCTCGAGCCACCCATGCTTCTGAGGGAGCCCCAGCCGTGGTGCCACCGGGCTCGGCAACTCAGGCAGGCCGGGGGCTGGTGGCTACGGACCCAGGAATGGCCCCCGCTGGCTCTGCCCCTGCGTGCTCCGGGCAGGAGCCGAGCCAGCATCCGGATCGGATCCGGGTACGCGCCGTTCCCAGCCCGGGCAGGTCCCTGCAGGAAGGAGGAAGGAGCCGAGGGAGGAGGCAGAGGGATGACCCTTGCCAAACGCCTGCCCAGTAGCCCTGGCTGCGCCGGGAGAGAGCCGGCCAGGCTGGGGGCCTCTGGATCCCTTGCCGGAGGCCTGAGGCGTCTGTGCCAGGCGGCTCCTGAGCCTCTGTGGGGCCTTCAGGCGGGGCTGAGGCGGGAGGCCGGGCGGGGCCCAAGCCCCCCACCATCTGTCCAGGAGGACGTGGCCCCATCCCAGGGGTGAGCCCGGTCTGCCCCCTTCCCTGCCAGGGCTGAAGGGTGACCGACACCCTCCCTGCCTTGGCACATGGAGCCCGGCTGGCCATGGTGGCCCTGCCACCCTGCACAGCTGGGTCCCCGCCAGCCGCTCAGGACTGACTTTAAAAATAAAGGATAACTTGATAGATTTTTTTTCCAGTTTTTATTGAGTGAAAATGTCAAACCTTGCATCAGTCATGCAAAAAAAAAAAAAAAAATCAAATAAATAAAACACATATATTAAATTTCTAATAGCACTAAATTCAAGTGGAAAAATATTCAGTTCTTAATAACCAGGTGCCGAGGAGACCAGATTCAAGTAATCAGAGCACACGCTGTTCAGTTCGGTTTTCACGTTCTGCGTTTTCGTCTCAAAACCTCTCTATATATCTCTATATATCTATATATGTATATACATATAGATATATACACACATATGTGCATACATATTATTTTATATTTATATATATACACATACATAGTTATAAAACATTAAAAAGAGCATTGGTGGATCAAGCATTGTTTTCCCCACAGAAAGAAAATAAAACAAAAATTACACATTAAAATTCAAAATGAGCTAGCAATGGCTTATAGTCCTAGTGTGCAATATGAAGGTTACAAAAGGCTAGACTTCGCACTGTCGGCATCTTCTTTTTTTCTTTTTTCTTTTTTTTTTTGTTTGATTTTGCTACATTGAAAAAAAAAATTTTTTTTTTCCTTTACAAAACTCCTTCCACAGACTCCCCGGTTCTGTGGTCGGGCACAAAGTCTGGGCGAATGCTCAGCAGCAGCACGTGGTGCCCACAGAATTCAGGAGGCTCTGGTAGGGGCTGTTCTAGAAAACCATTTGTTTCCTGTTGAATCAGGTACACTCCTTCCGACCACTCCTCCCTCCTGCTCCCTCTCCAGTTCAGATGGTCCTGGCTTTCTGGCTGTGGGCAGCCAAGAGGACAAAAAAAAAAAAAAAAAAAGAAAAGAAAAAAGAAAGAAAGAAAAAAAAAGTAAACCACTGCCCCCTGCAGCTGGTCAGGCTCCCCTTGGAGACCTCTGGGGAGGAGGCTCTGGGTGACGGCCCCTCCCCCAGGCTGGGCCTCACGCTCTCCCTGTGGCCATGTCACAGGGCCCAACCTGAGACAGGGCTGGTGGCCCGGCCTGGAGTGAAGATGCACAGGAGCGGCCTTGGGCAGCCTGCCCTCCGTCCCTGTCGCCCTCAGAGCCATTGGCCGGGCACGTACCTGCCAGGTGGGCCCCGGCTGGCTCTGGGCTCGGTGAGCTCATTGCTGAGGGAGGGTGGCAGGGGTGGGGGGCTGGGATTTGCAAAAGGAACCAAATCCGGGTGGGTTGCACCAGCAAAGAAGTATCCCAAAGAAATTAATAAAACAAACTGGGAAGAAAAAAGCCCTATAAAGCCACACGCATAACCAATAGAGAAAAACTCAAATGTTAAATTAACTACAAACTTGTATCAGTAATAACAGTCCTTTTTTCTTGTCTCTACGAAATTCAAGTTAAAAGTTGGAATCACGCAGCTCCCATCAGTGCTAGTGTAAAGACGGACAGCCTCAAACTGGTAAGGCCTCTAAACGCTAAACAAAACCCCACGTGAGCAATTGCACTCGGGTCTCCAACCTCAGGGCTGGTCCGGAGGCGGTCTGCGCTCTAGCCGCCCGCCTGCTTTTTTTTTTTTTCTTCTTTTGTTCTATGTAGAATAATAACCTTTACAGGAAAAATACTGTACAACTTTCTCGTATTTTTTTCCATGTTGACTATTAAAGCCCCAAACAGTCGCATCCTTCCTGTTCTCACCACCTGGGTGGCAGAGACGCCCTGCGGGCCCAGCAGCCCAGCACCAGCAAGCAGACGCACCCCTTCCCAGGCCCCAGCCCTCGGGACGGACACCCCGACCAGGCCCCGCGCTGGGGGCAGAGTGACCCGGAGCTCCCCGCTCTGCCGAGTCCAGGAGGTTCCCTCCGCGGTCCCTGTAGTGTCGCCCGCCGGACGCCTCCTGCCCCGCCCTCCCCCAGGACCGGGAGGGAGGGTCTTAGCTGCACGAATGGGAGGCCCTGCCAGGTGCCACAGGTGCCGGCCCGCCTCCGGTGGTGAGGGGCGGAGATCGCGGCGACCCCCGGCGCCCGTCCCAGCCCTGAGCAATGAGGAATCCCACCGGCGTGCTCGGGGGGCCCGGGGTCCGGCGCGGGGAGGGCGCGTGGGGCAGCCGCCCGGGGTCGCCGCCCTCCTCGCCCTCCGGGCCTCCTGCCCCTCGTTCCCACCCCGGACAAGAGCACCTTCTATTTCCCTGAAGAAGATCCCCGAACTGCGGCTGAGGAGGGTCCCGGGCAGCCTCTGTCCTTCCGGCCGCCCAGCTGCCGCGCGGGCGGGGCGGGCGGGCGCGGGGGCAGCCCCGGAGCACCAGAGGGAGGCCCCCGCCTCTGTCCTGAGACGGACTCGGGGTCCGGAAGCACCGGCGGGGCGGCCCCGGGCCCGGAGCGCCTCTCGACGCCGGGGCGCGGCGAACACCTAGCTCTGTACAAGGGAAGCTTTACATATAAATACCGTTTCTTACAAAATTGATAATAATAATAACAACAATAGAATAAAGCGGCAAGATCCCGAGGGCGCCGGGCGCGGCCGGCCCCCCACGCGCCACGGGCCCCGCGGCTACGGGGAGGCGGCGGCGGCAGGCGTGGGGCCGGGGGGCGCGGGAGCGCCGAGGGCCGCCAGCTCCAGGCTCCGCGACCCCGGCCCCGCCGCCGCCGCCTCGGAGAGCGACTCCTCCGAGTCGGTGCGCAGGTCCTCGTCGTCGTCCTCGTCCTCGTCGTCGTCCTCGTCGTCCTCGTCGTCGTCGTCCTCGTCGTCGTCCGCCTCCTCCTCGTTCAGCTCCAGCTCCTCCTCGTCGTCCTCCTGCGACGACTCGCCGGCCGTGGGGCCGGGCGCGGCGGGGCCGGCGCGGGGCCCGGGGGCGTCGGGCGGGCGGGGGTCGCCCGCGTCGTCCGGACCCCGCCCCGGGCCGGGCAGGAAGAGCAGGGCGGCGGCGGGCTCGGCGCCGGGCGGGGGCGCGCAGTCCAGGCTGGCGGCCGGGCCGGGCGCGGGGCCCTCGGCGCCGGGGGAGGCGGCGGCGGGCGGCTCGCCGCGCTCCTGCTTCTCGTGCTTGCGCTTGTGCGAGTCCATCTGCGACATGCCCACGACCGTGTGGCGGCAGCCGGGGTAGGTGCAGTGGAAGTGCGAGCACTTGAGCTTGTACTTGCAGTCGGCCACGGCGCAGTCGGCGCTCGAGCTGAACTGGCAGAAGCCCGCCGCGCTGATCACGTCCTGCTTGCCGTGGTGCTTGCGGTGCGCCGTGACCTTGGTGCTGTCGGTGCAGCGGAAGCGACAGCGCAGGCAGTGGAAGTGCGTGCTGGTGCCCGAGAAAGGGCAGTCGGCGAAGTGGCAGCTGAGCGAGGCCTTGAAGCGCTTGAAGTCGTCCAGCACGAGGTTGTCCACGCGGTCGTGGTGCTGCGCGTGCTTGTACATGTGCGTGCGCCCGCAGAACTTGTAGCCGCAGTTCTCGCGCGTGCAGTGGTAGTGGGTGACCTTGAGCGAGAACTGGCAGGCCGCGTCCTTGCAGTCCTCGTAGAGGTCGAAGCGCCGGAAGCCCTCCAGCATCATGCCCTCGTCCAGCATCTTGCGCGAGGAGGCCGTCTTGCGCCGCTTGCCGAACGGCGACATGTCCTCAATGATCCAGAAGCGCTTTTTGGCCCCGGAGGCTGTCGGCATGGAGATGGTGTTCCCTGGGGAGGGGGGCTTGGTCAGCGCCCACGTGCACATCCTACCCAGGATTACACCCACGCGAGGTCCCCGATCTCGGCGCGGTGGGTGGGGGGGGCCGCCCTCGGGGACAACTCCGCTTTCTGTCGCTCTGGGGGCCTCTCCTATGACCACCCCTCCGCCCCCTGGATAGCTGGGGAGCCCCAGGCTTCCCCCTTCGTCATCCGCATCTGCAGGCTGACCGCACTGGCCTGCCCTGGTGGGTGGCGGAGCAAGCAGCTCTGGGGGATGTGGGTGGGAAGTGAGGACACGTCCTGGCGCTAATTGAAGCTGAAGGGGGAATCTAGGTCGGCAGAGTGTAATTACCCAGGTTGGACGGGGGCCAGGACGCCATCACGCACCCGCCTCTAATGAGGGACAGGCCGGCTCCTTCTCCCGGCCGGCTAACCAGTTTCCCGGGCTGCCGGCCTGTCTGCGCCTGGGACCAGCCTACTCGCAACAGGGATGCCGCGCGCCCTGAGGCTGTTGGGGGTTGTAACTCCCCGCCCCAAGGCGCACCTTCTCCTTGGTACCAGAAGGTTCTTTCAGGTCTTGGGGTGTCCCACCCCCAGTGGGCTGGGAGAGGGCAGCTCTGCTGCAGGGCCAGGACTGGAGCAGGGGCTCGGCCAGCGGATGGGCTCCATCTGTGCCCTCCCCATCCTGGTCCCAACTGCTTCCTGGGCTTAGGATGCCCCGTTGCCAGGGCTGCTTAATCCACTGTGTGGTTGTGCTTCCCGTTACTCCTTTTCTGCACAGGCAGCTGGGGAAGGGGTGACCGTCCTGGGACTCCCTGCTCCACGCCCCAGGCCCAGCCCTCTCCAGAGTGCAGGGTGGGCACCCTCTGGGCTTCTCCCTCGCGCTGACCCTCCCAGCCCTCCCAGAACCTGCCGAGAAGGCTCAGCCCAGGCACCAGCCTGCTGCCCCATCCGTCTGGGGAGCAGACCTAGTCCCCGCCTCAGCAGGTGGAGAGAACGAGGACTGTGATGGGCTGGGGTACCCAGCAGGGGGCAAGGAAGGGTCTGGGCCCTGGGGATCCGGGTGGGTGAGGAGTGGCTGCTTTGGGTCGGAGGTCACAGGGCTCTGGCTGGTTAAGCGACAGAACAGGGGCTGAATTCCCTGAGGAGGAACCCTCTGCCTTGGTCCCTGCCATCCCCCTGGGCTGGCCCAGTGCCTGGCAGTCGGGCAGAATGTGAGGTAAGACTGCACGGAGGAAGAGGCAGAGCCAAGGTGGTGACGGCACCAAAGGGCAGGGGAGGGCAGGTCCCGTGCCTGCCGGGCGGCAGGTACAGGGTGGGGCTGGGAGGCACCTCTGCCGTGGAGCACTGCCCGCGGCCTGGGCCTCTTCCTGCTTGGCTCCGGGGCTGGGGGTTCAGGCTGGTGTCAGGATCCTGCAAACCTGGGCGGGTCCCAGGCACCAGCAGCTTTCCCAAGAACATCTCTGCCCCGGGTGAAGTCCTCAGAGCAGGACAGGCTCTGCCTTGCCGCAGGGTTAGGGGGGTGGGGTGGGCATGGCCATCTTGGGGCTCTGGCCAGTCCCTGAGCTGGGGTGAACCCCAGGGAGCCCTGGCAGTGATGTTCTGGCCTGCCCAGTGCTGAGCAGGAGCTGAGAGGAACTGTCCTTGGGACAGGGACCAGGCTCTCTGGTCTTGGCGCGGGCTGCGCTGTGAGGGGTGCAGAGTGGCCCTGTCCTTGACCCAGCTGACCACAGAAAAGGGTCAGGTCCTGGACCGTGGCCTCGAGGCTCGGCCAGGGTGACAGACAGCAGTGGAGAAGACATGTGTGAGTTACCTGCGGCGTCCTGAACTAGGGGGGCGTCACTTTTTACTGGAGTTGGAGTGGCAGTGACGGGCGGGAAGCTGGGCGGGCTGCTGATGGGGTGGGCCAGGCCCCGGGTGGCTCCGAGAGAGGCACTGAGCAGAGAGTATGAGAGACAGGGTGGAGAAAAGAGGCATGGCAGGGAGGGGAGGGGCGCCCGCAGCACGGCCGCAGAGAAGGATGGGGTCAGTGGGGGCTGCGGAGCCACGCGGGCAGCCTCGTCAGCGGCGGCGGCAGGAGGAGGAGGAGCCGGGCAGCCTGGAGAGGGCGGGGAAAAGCAGAAAAAAAAACCAAAACAAAGAACAAACAGAAAGAACCAAAATGAGAGACCCAATGGCAGAAGCGAGTATGATATGAAAATCCGTGGACAGAGGAGGAGCAGACAGATGCCACGAAGAAGAGAGGGGAGGAGGGGGCAGAGCAGAGCGACTGGGAGGGAGCGGCGGTGCAGGGAGAGGTCACGGCGGGCTGCGCAGGGCCTGCGGCAGAGCCCAGCCCGCGGAGGACCTCGCTCTGGGGCCCAGGGACCGTGCTGGGGACAATGGCAGAGGGGCCGTAAGAGGGACCAGGGCTGGGCGGGGCCCACCTGCCCCTCTGGCTGGGGGCTGTGCTGCTTTTTTCTGTACCTCACAGCTCAAGCCCGGGTTCTCTCCTGGAAACGGAAGCTGAGGGCAGAGTGCCGGGGAGATGGGCAGGGTGGCAGCAGGCGGGGACCCACGTCCCACAGAGCAGCCAGCGCTGCCACACCCTGGCCCGTCCTCCTTTGAGGCCACTTGACCATGAACCTCCTGTCCTGAGCCGGACCCAGCACTGCTGGGCCTCGGAAGGAGGGCCTGTCCCAGGCTGGCGCCCCCGGGCCCCCGCTCACCTGCTGCGGTGCTCTCGTTGCCCACAGGGGTGCTGGAGCAGCTTCGGTCCATGGTGGAGGACTCAGAGGACACGGCGCCCGGGCTGCAGCCAGTATAATCCATGTACTCGTCCGTCTCGGTGTCCATCAAGCTCGGGGGGCCCTGAAAGGAAGAGGGGGGCCCTGAGGAAGCTGGGCTGGGGGCTGTGCTGCCCACAGGGGCAGGCTGTCGCTTTGGGCAGCCTGGCCCACCACCTGGAAGCAAGAGCGGGACACGAATGATGCCCTCTTGCCACCCCGGGTCGCAGAGGGGCAGCCTGCCCGCCAGGCTCACCTGGGAGGAGGGCACGCGATCGAAGTTCTTCCCCAGCATCCTCCGCATGTGCTTCCGGGCGTGGGAGGTCATCTGGTGCTTGAGGAGGAAGGAGAACTGGCAGCCCTCCCGGATGCAGTGGAAGTGGCTGTTCACCTGGTTGTACTTGCAGCCTGTGGACACAGCCCCGCTCGGCCGTGAGCCTCCCCCGCCGGCCAGTGCTCATGGCACCCCCTGCGTGTCGGGCACTGTTCTGGGCATGGGCCTACGTGGCCAACCAGGCAAATGGCTTCTGGGGGAAGGGCGTGTCCCCATTGGTGGTGTTCCCGTAAGGAGGGCTTCTAGCAGCCTCTCACCCCAACCCCAGAAAGTCCCAGGCCCCCTGGCTGTCCAAAGCCTGGCTCTCGCCTCCAGCCTGCACGCCCGGGACAACAGCAGGCTGGCCCCCGGCCCCTGCCCCAGGGCAGGGGACCCTAATGACCTGTCCACTAGATCAGCCACCTCCCAGCAAGCCACCTGTCCCCACATCTCCTCTGGGAAGCCCAGGTGCTGCCTGCCCCTGGACCAGGTCAAGATGGCTGCGAGCCAGCTGGCCCTCTGCCCTGCCCCGCCCCACCTCGGCTTTGCTCTGGGCGGAGAACAAATAGAGCGAGCCGGACTGAAACGGTATCAGCAGAGGGCAGGTGAAGGCCTGCCCGTTGCCATGGCACCTGAGCCGGCCAGGTGTCTTATATCATCCCCCAGCTTTGGCCCCAGCTACCACCCAGAACACCCAAACTGAGTAAATAACGGCAACTGCGGAATCCCCTGACACCTGTAAACTGAGCCCAGGGACAGCACAGGCCACCGAGGGTTGACATCTGTTGCCGTGATTCCCAGGCCTCTCTCAGGCCATTAATGATTTCTGAATTAATTCTTGAAGGAAAGGTTTGTTGCCGTTCTTTTCTGGCGGTTGACTTTTGACTGCCTCATCCTCCCCCTATGCAATGGCCGGTCGGCTGCAGGCAGTGGCCCCACCTCTGCTCCCCCTGGACCCTGCTGCCATGACCACCTGAATCACAGCAGGCCTTGCGTGCAGCCCA
The DNA here is from genome assembly GCF_949987515.2 of Delphinus delphis. Classification (NCBI taxonomy): domain Eukaryota; kingdom Metazoa; phylum Chordata; class Mammalia; order Artiodactyla; family Delphinidae; genus Delphinus; species Delphinus delphis. Next base: position 8,069,834 of record NC_082683.1, read on the forward strand.
GGTGTCTGCACCCAGCCTGCCTGGCTCCCGCCTGCCTTCCGGCTTCCGGTCTCCTCGTGGGCAGACTCCTGCCCCACGTCTGCAGGCCCACAAATGCGTGGCTCCATGCTGAGGCGGGAGGATGGGCTCTGCCTCCCTCTGCTGGTCCTGGAGCCCCCCCCCCCACAGCATCCCCAGGGCAAGCTGGGGCCAGCGAGCTCCTCGGGGAGGCCTTGTTCCAGGGCTGGGGGGCAGCTTCTCTGCCAAGGGCTCAGCTCTCAGCAGCAGAGTTAACTCCGAGGCACCTGCCCCTGAGCTCAAGGCCACTTCCTTGCCCCGTGGCCACCTCCTTCCAGGTCACCCCAGGTCACAGATGCTCTGGGCTGAGCCCACAAATGTACCTGCTGGTCCCATCAGATCCCCAGCACCAAGTACAGTGCTGGCCACAGTGGACGCTCGAAAAAGACCATAGCTTCCACCTCTACCCGCCCCTCACCTCCTGCAATAGCACAGAGCCTGGCACACGGCTGCTCCTCCATGAACGTCTGCTGAGTGAGTGAATGAACAAACCACGGTCCATTTGGGATAAAACCCGAGTAGCTTCAGGAGCTCCCAAGACTTACCCGCAAGGCTCTCTTGAAAAAAAAGGAAAAAAGAACCAGGCCTGGGTGCCAGAGACGAGGCTCCGGGCGTTTTCACTGGGGTGGGTGCAGTGCTGGGAGTCACCCTCACCCCTTTTCCTAGGCTCTTGGGGTTTTGCCTGTTCTCCTGGGGTGACAATGCCTGGCCTGTGATATCGTGACATTTTCCGAAAAAAAAACATGGAGCCTGATGTGCGGGGACAAGAAGTGGGTCCCAGGGCCTCAGGCGCCAGAGCCGTGGCCCTGCCACCTGCTGTAGTTCCCTGCCCCCCAGCCCTGGCCTTCGGTACCTAGCCTGCCGCACTCCTCACGCTTGGTGAAGTACTTGAATCCGTTGGCTGCCCGCCGCTCAGCTTTCTCATGCTTCTTTATGTGCCACGGCAGCTTGGTGGTGATGTTGGTCACAAAGTAGCAGCCGGTCCTGAGACAGTGGTAGTGCCCGCGCATCCGGAACTCGCAGTGCTGCAGGGAGGGACAGGAGTCAGGGCCGGGCAGGCCACTTCCGTTAAGCTTCCACCTGCCCCAGCCCTCTAGAGGGCTGTGGCAGGCGTGCGTCCTTCCACGCTCAGAATCAGCAAACACAACTGTGTAAAGACCTTTCACGTGTTAAAAAGCAGTAAGTCCCTTCTGTCATTTGATTAAAACATCCCACCTGGTATTGTTTCCATCTCTTTCTAAACCCACGCCCAGCACAGACATCACTAATCTGTCTGAGCACTCTTGTCTGTGTGCCCAGACCTAGGCAGACGTCACTAATCTATCCTAGCACTCTTCTCCGTGTGCCCAGATGGAGGCTCAGACTCCTTCTTAATGCGCTCTGCCAGGCAGCCCCTACAAGTCTTGGGAGTAGGCCTTTATAATGAAGCTGACCTGCCCTTCCTGTCTGGGGCACGGACAGTTCAATCTCTTTATCTGTCTAATGGGTCTATTTTAAAATCCTAGGCCTCTGGGGAAAGGGAGCATAGCTGTTCCAGGACGCGCACAAGGATGCCAAGTGCACAGAGGCTGCCCGGCATACAGGCATCATTGAGGGTTAGGATGAAATGACAGACCTCACCAACAGAGCACCAAGCTGAACTCCTGCCTAGGGGTCTCCAGGGACCTAGGGGCAGACGGTGTCCTTTCCAGACTCTGGAGGAGGCCACTTACAAAAGGGTGTGAGACACGGAGCCTCGGCCAGGAGGAGCTGGTCCGGGGCCCTGCGCCTCCCTGCCCCCACCCCAGGGGCCACCCCGCCCGCATTGCTGACCTGGTTGGGACAGAGGCACTGCAGGGAGTAGTACGCAAACTGGTCTCGCACGTTCACGAGGTTGTTGTTGGGATTGATGTGGTCCAGGCAGTGGGACTCGGCCTTCCCGGAGGTTTTGCAGACGTACTTGCAGTTCCCAAAGAGACAGTGGAAGTGGAACTTGTTGGCATACTTGCAGTCCGTTGCGAGGCAAGGATCGCTGGAATGAAACCACGGCCCAGAAGGTCATTGGCATTCCTGGTGCCCTCCCCGCCGGTGTCCTGACATTTGCTCATGTTGGGGTTCCGCTCCCCACTCCCCTGTGGTGTAATCAAGAGGAATGGCCCCTGGGCTGCCCTCCTGCTCAGCAGGACGATTCGGCCAGAGACTACAGATCCCAGCATGCAGTCTTGCCTTCTTTTTAGAGCTCTGAGGGCGCCGAAGGGACTGCGGTATGCAGGCGGCCCAGAGCACTGCATGCTGGGACACGTAGTTTCCGTGGCCACACCCCAGGATTACAGATAAGGATGGCCGCAATCACTTCGTGGATATGAAAATGAGCAATGGTGCTGCCAGGCCTGGCTGATGTGGCATAGGCAGTGCCCTGGCTGTGGCCGACTGACAGGGTGCAGATGGGTGGGCAGCCCTACCAGGAGGCTTTGCCACCATGGGGCCTTGGCCAGTGGGAACGTGTGCCTGGCGTCAGGTCCTGCTGAGGCTCAGCTGCTGGGGTTTCCAGGGTCAGCTCGGGGCTCGGGGCTGCCACCCACTCAGAGAACCTCACAAGCCAGCTGAGTGGTGGGGCGGCTGGGGTGGGGAGGGGTGCTGGGCGAGCCCCCACGGCTGGCCTGCCCCGAGCAGCAGCCTCAGCTCCAGAGCTCTGCCTTCCAGGCTCCAGGCAGGTGCAGAGGGGCTGCACCCGGCTTCTGCCCTGGCTGACAACACAGCCGCCCCCGACATCCACACTGGACCTGGGCTGGGAACTCCGACCAAGGCCGGGATGCTGAGAGGGCTGCCACTTTGGGGAGGTGAACAGAGGAAGGGAAGCTGGGAAAGGGGCAGAGAGGAGCGCAGGTCCCCTTCCACGCCGTGGGCCCAGCCCCAGGTGCTCAGAGAGGGAGGACAGCTGCCACTCAGGCGGTGTGTGTTCACGTCCAATTTATTACTTTTATTGAGAACAGGAAGCCGCACATATCATGATACAGAGTCACCGTTCTCGCCGCAGGGAGACACCACCATCCAGCGATGAAGGTCCCTCCCTTCCACCCCTGAGAGCTCAGACCGTTGTGCAGGTGGCGGGGTGGGGGGGTGTCCAGAGGAGGGCCTAGCCCCCTCGCCGCCCACCTATGACTTTGCTTGCCCTGCAGAGACTCAGCCATGGGTGTGAGCCACAGAGACCAACAAGGGGACCCGGAGGGAGACGCAGCCCGCCTTGCCGGGCGAGGACCGCCACTCCTGGCCCACCCAGGCTGGTCCTCGCAGCGTCACCAGTGGCCTCTCTGGAACAGTGGCCACTACCTCCACCATCTCCCCCCACCCCGGCCACCTGCTCCGGGAATAGGCAGTGAGGTCTGAGCAGCAGCAACTTTGGCTAGAAGGACATCACCCAGTGACCGTGTCCCAGAGAGGCTGGGGACAGCCGGGGCTACTGCAGGGGAAGGAGCAGGGCCTCCTCAGCTGCCCTTACTAGCACCTACTCCCGAGACACACGGGGGACACAGGGCTCCCGGCTCATCGAGGGACTCACTTCTCCTGGAACTGGAGGAATCCGGGTTTGACCTGGGGCTTGGCGTTTTCTAGAGAAGTCGTTGCCAAGGGCGAAGTGGGCAGGTGAGGCACTGACGCTGGAATCTGAGGCATCTGGGGTATGGTGGAAGCCAGCTGCTTCCAGGCGAGCAGGGTGGGGCTGGAGGGCACTGCGGCCAGGCTGGGAGTGGGCCCCTCGAGAGAGGAAGCCGTGGCCGTGGTGATGGGAGGCGCTGGAGGGGATGAGGGGGCCAAGGAAGGTTTGGTCTCAGCAGCCGAGGCCGGGAAGGAAGCCTCCACATTTCCTTTCACTGCTCCTCCCTCTGTCCGGAAGTGGAAGCTACGAGAGACAGGAGAGGTGTCTCAGGTGCGGGAGGAGAAGGCCCTTCCCTGGCACGCCTGCCTGCCTGCCTACGTATGACCCCATCACAAGCCTAGGGGCCCAGTGTCCCCACCGCATCTTCAGTGCCAGGTGCCAGAGGCCTCCCACCAGGAGGGAAGGACTGAGAACACACTGCTGTGTCCTCTGATCTTGAACTTGGGCTCCAGGCTCTGCCCTAACTACACCTTCCTACTTGTGACCTTACTGATGTGCTGTCCCTAGCTCCTCCCTACTCGGGAGGGGTTGGGTACAGCACGTCCTGGCTCATGAAGCCTGTCCTTCCAGAACCGGCTCCGACATTTAAAAGCGGGTGGGGGGGGGGGGGTCTCAGACCAGCAGCTGGGGCTGCCTAAGCAGTGAGAAGAGCCTGACCCGGGGCTTAGGGAGCGGTGAAGATCTGCTGTAAACGTTTACCAGTTCTGGGTTCAATTACAGTAGGCGGCTGGGCTTGCTGCTCAACGAATTGTACAAATTAATTTCATTATTTTTAGGTCAAAGAGAATCTACAAATGCAGTACTGTGGCTTGGAAAAGCCTTCACCTCGGGTCCCTGCCGGGGTCAGTGCTGGGCCTCTCCAGCTGCCTCTGCAGGAGCATCTGTGGGAGGGAGGGCTGACGGCTGCATGGGCCCCGCGGTGGGGAGAAGCAGCTCTTACTCGGGGCGGGGCCTGGGTGGGCTCAGAGGACCCAGCTGGGGGCTGAGCCAGTGGGAGATGAGGAAGCCTGCCTTTTGCCGGGCAGCACCTCTGAGAAGCCAGCTCGGCTTCTGAGGTCTTGTGGGAACCGCACACGGGTCCTGCTTGGAAGGCTGCTAGAGGCCTGTGCACCCCCTAGCCCCACCCCGGCCCACCCACCCCCGAGCCAGGCTGGGACAAGTGGGGCTGGGTTTAAACGGGCCCCCGGACCCCCACTCACTTGGCGTGCTTGATGGCCCCGTCCAGGGTGCTGAAGAGCGCGCCGCACTCCTCCACCACGCAGTGGAAGTGGGCCTTGTGGAGGAAGTCACACTGCGCGTTGCAGAAGTCCTTGGTGCCAAACCTGGCAGAGGGGCCGGCTGCTCAGAGGAGACCCTGGCGCTCTGGCGAGGCTGGGGGAACAGCCTCGTGGGGGGAACACGTGCCCCCGGGACGAGTGGGCGTGGCCCTTCCCTCCCCCTTTGCTCACACGGCAAGCCCCTCACCTGCGAAGGTAGACCTTCCAGGGCTCTGACAGCTTCTCCTGAACCAGCGCCTTCACGGCCTTGCCCAGGAAGGGCGAGGACTCCCCGGCGGGGCTCCCCTCCGCTTCTGTCTTGATGTTCAACAGGCTGCCGAGGCTGGGATTGCCCTGAGACATCTGCGAGGAGGACAGGCCCGTGCTTCAGGCCGGGGACCTCAGGACACCTGACCCGACTGCCCTGGGAGGAGTGGCAGCTCTGGGCCGCTCGGGCCTCTCCAAACTGACCAGAGCATCGCGGTGCTGGCAGCCGGGAGGAGAGGAGGCCCGACCCCACACGGCTCTGGCTACGGAAGAGCCCTCACTGAATGGACGCTGCCGCGGGTGGCCTGCGGCGCTGCCCCGGCCCCGTGGAGCTGCCGGGGCTCTGCCACACAAACCCCGGGCTGCTAGGAGCCATCACTCAATCGGAGGCCGAGACTCCGGGCACACACTCCAGCCCAGCTTTCCCCAGACTAAGCGGCTCCCTGGTTATTCTCCTGCCAGGTTTTCAAAAGAAGTGCAGGAGGAGGAGGAAGGGGGTGGGGGGGAAACCCTCACAAATTCCTTGAGAACAAGAGAAGGAACACAAAGGAGGAGCAGAGAGGGAGGGAAGGAGGCTCACGGAGTGAGACCGAGGCAGGCTCGCTGCTGCTGCTGGCAGAGGAGGGGGCGGGGAGTCCGCGGAAAGGCTCGACCCACGTGGGCTGTGGGTCTCCGACAGGAAGGAACAAGGGGGCGCAGGGAGCAGTGACCCAAGAACGGAAAAGGGGAGCAAGAGAGCGAGCAGGGGAGGGCGGAAGGCAGAGGGCACACGCACCGACCGACCGGGCAGAGGCCAGTGGGAGGCCATGGGCCCGGCAGGAACCCCACTCCGTGGGGTCCGGCCCGGGCCCAGCTCCCTCCTCAATAGTCACTTGTGTACGGTAACCTAATTAATCTTGCTGTAGTCAAATTTATCATGTGAAGGGGGAAAATATATTTGCGATGATGTATAATTTACAAAGACTCTGCATTATTTAAAATAAATATTCTGGAGCGACCTCTGCAGCAGGCGTCCGAGACCATTACTCAACCTGAAAAGTGGAAATGGGCGCTTTGCTCCCGCTTTGGTCTCCCCCTCCACCTTTTTAAACAAACAAAAAAATATATAAAATGAATAAAATGAATAACCAGGAGTGAAAGAAGTTAGAGGGCTCCGGAAAAGCTTTTGGAGCCCTCCATCTGAAGGGAAAAAAAGGGTGTCAGAGGCTGGAATATATTTCTTCAGCCAGTTCATTAAATTAATTTGTAAGCAGTGGCTCTGAAATTATATCCGATGAAAAATGGCCTCAAAATTTAAATGGTACAAACTCATCTTATTAGAGGCAAAACATTAAAAAACAAACACATCCCCCCCACCCCCCAGCACAGCTTTAATCTCTCGGGGTGGGGGGATGGGAGGCGTGTGATGGATGGTTCTTACCTTATTCATAAGCGAGGATAAAAGAGATGAATTTGCCGGGACTGCGTGGCCATTTGATTCATTACTGGAACACACAAACCAAGGGGCTTTAGCTCAGACAGTACGTGGGACCGGCCCCAGAGACTCACCCCTCCCAGCCGGCCCCTGGGGCTCTGGCCCCGCCTGCTACATCTGCCTGGGCAGGAGGATGACCCCTTGTCAGGAAGGGTTGGCCCCTGGCCCCATGGAGTCTGGCTCTGAGGGTGCTGTCCCCAGAGCCTCCTGCAGGGGGGCAGAGCTGGGAGGCCTGGGCCTCGCCTCACCTGGGCTCCTTCAGAGTCAGGTCTAAACTGCGGTCCTGGGAGGCCTCGTGGGGACCTGGGGCGCCAGCACTCTCACCGGGCTCCTGCTTCACCGGGGCTGGGGGGAACCTGGCAGGGGTGGCCTGCTGCCCATTTCCTATGGGGGAGGGGGGAGGGAAGATGGTGTTAGAGGGACCGAGGGCTTCATACGGGCACAAGCCGGAGCCCCCCGAAGGGAGGGCAGCGGGCCGGGTGGGCTGGGGCCCCTGGGGAGCCCTGGCTGCTGGTCAGTGGTCCTCCCCACTGACATGATGGCTTGTGACGCTTCCCCCTGTGTGGCAATTCTTCAAGTGATAATTATTGCAAAATTATGTCAAAGTTGTCCTGGCTCAGGGCCTCCTGTAGGAGAAGGGCGGGAGGATGGGGAGGGGGCTGGGACGGGGGCGGGGGCCCTTCCTCTTCTCCACCGACTGTCACAGTCAATTTGTGGAGCTGCCGCTTAGGCTTTTATTAAAGACTCTGTTAATGCTGAGGGAAAGTGGCAGATCGAGACTGGGAGCTGCGCCCCCTCCGCAGGTCCCGTCCCCACTGTTGCCGGGGCGACAACCCTGCCTTCCACTGAGCATGCCCAGGAGGGGCATCTGCTGTGTCAGGGCTATGGGAGCTGACAGCCAATCAGAGCGGTTCAAACTATGTGACCTCGCCCGTCAAGCTGTCCAGGGCAGGGATATGAGGCCCACCCTGGCCAGGCTGGGCTGGATGGGGTGGGTGGGGGAAGCTGGCGGGGTGTAGGCATGGCGGGGAAAGGCTGGAGCTGAGCGGGCAGAGGATTCGGGAGGCCAAGCAGAACAGGGCAAAAGAAGTTGCTGACAGGAACATGTCCACCGAGGCTTTCCCCACAATCCCCAAGTGACTGAAATATTAATCTGCCCCAAGGCGCTGCAGCTGATGGAGAGCTGCTTCACAGAGAGCAAGTGGCATTTTATTAAAAAATAAAGGGAAATGGCCCCCTTCCCTTCACTTGACCTTTCTTTTCGGGGAAGGAGCTGTTTCTAAAGAAAAGAAAGTACTTGACAGTCTGGCCACGGAGCCCAGCGTGGCCCCAGCCTGCAGGCACCTCGCCGGAGGCGCGCGGCCCCGGGCAGTCAGGCCTGACACCCACACTTGGAGTGGAAGGTGGGTCACAGCTGATAGGAGCGTCCCACTGGGAACATGATATTCAGTTTTCAGAATTCAGAGTCCACATTCCAGGAGCTCCCCAAAGCCACTTGCCCAGGGTCCCTAGGGAAACAGGGCTCTGACCCTCCTGCCAAGCACTGGTCTCTCTGGGGGCACTGCGCAGAGCCCTGGGTGGGCTGCAGGGACCCTCAGTCTTGGCGGGTTTCAAGACAGTCTCACAGAGGAGCAGGGTGCCCGGGCTCAGAAGCCAGCTGTTGAGGTCCAAGTCTCGACCTGGCCACCTCCCAGGGGGTATACTTGGGGACAGACTATGCCCCACACTGTTCCATCAGCTCCACAAGGCAGGAGTTTGTCTGTCTTCTTCCCTGCCGTGTCCCCAGCACTGGCTTGGTGCCTGGCCCACCAGCAAGCTGCCCTCAGTGAGCACCAGTGGTTGATGAAAGAATGAATGAAGGAAGGAAGGAAGGAAGGAAGGAAGGAAGGAAGGGAGCCACGTCCCAGATGTGAGCCGAACTCTTCTAAAGGATTTGACTGATGCTAATTACCCGGATGGGGGAAAACAGAGGGAGAGAAGTGAGGGAAACAGAAAAGCCAAAAAAAATCCGGAGAAAAAGAGTAAAAAATTTTTTCAAGAGCAGAAAACTTGGGAGAAAGGAGAACCTCTCTCCACGATGAGCCAGAGGAGGGACACAGATGTGACTTGGCGGCTCTGACATGGCCGCCAGCGGACGGGTCTGGCTCAAGTGAAAGAAATTCCAGTTGAAATCCAAGTCCTGGGTCACGCTCGCCAATTTCAAGCACTCAACAGCCATGTGACCAGTGGCTACCATACTGGACGGTGCGGAACAGCACGTTCCCACTACCACAGAAAGTGCGACTGGAAAGCGCTGATGGACAGGGAGACCCTGGGAGGGCATCCTTGGCCTTGACGGGCTGTCCAGGCACGAATCCCCTGAGCATCCCTGTACTGCGGTCACCCTGCCACTTGGCTGGACTCACATGGCCTCCCAGTCACCTGGAAGAGGTCCCAGGGAAGCCTGGGACTCCAGGACTGCGCCCACTAGAGGCTGGACTAGCGGGAGCCCCTACTAGTCCAGGGTGACATGGTAGGGTTGGGGGAGCCAGCTGTTGCCCCGGGATGCACAGGTACCCCGTGAGGCCGGGACTACTGCTTCCCCTTCACAGATGAAAAAAACAGAAACATGAGTTGCCTGGGGCGGGTGGGCCAGAAAGAGGGGCCCCGAATAGGAAATAAAGAGGACGGAGGCAGAGACCAGGCAAAGAAGCGGGCAGGGGTCTCGGGGGCAGGGAACAGAAGACACTCCTGCCAAACAAACACCCGCTGCTCGGCTCCGCACCGAGGCCAGAGAGCTCCTGGGGTTGGAGAGGTGCTCGCTTCCCAGGCAGGGCCCAGCCTGCTCACCTGGGTCAAAGGTGGCAGAGGGCTTGAGGGCGGCTGCAGCCAGCCTGGCCATCATGGGCGAGATGAGGCCCTTGCTCGCAGAGATCCTCTCCATGATGGAGGCAGGGGGCACCGGGACAGAGGCAGCTGCCGCTGCGGCCGAGTCGCCAGCTCCCGAGGCAGCCAGAGCAGGTGTGTCGGGGGTTACTGAGGCTGCCGTCCCTGACGACATGGTACCCATGAGGCCGGGGGCACCCACAGGCAGGGAGGTGCTGCCCCGGCCCGGAAGGATGGGGAAGTAGGGCGCAGCGCTGGGCAGGCCCGAGCTGGAGAGGGCCAGCGCCAGGGGGATGGAACCAGGCAGGCCCTGGGCCAGCAGCCCCGAGATCTTGCTGTTGGGAGGCTTGGTGGCACTGGGCCCAGCCTCGGAGGTGGCAGTGGCGGTGACCAGGGAGGCGGAGGACTGCTGGCTGGTGGGGGAGGCGCTGAGGCTGGAGTTCTTGCTGCTCAGGGCAGAGAAGTCAACCAGGTCGTCGTTGCTGGACTCCTCGTGCTCCGTGTCCTTGGCGCCCAGCAGCGAGGGCGGCAGCCCCAGCACGCCCGAGCCCGAGGCGCGGATGTGCCGGCGCTCGTGCTTGCGCTTGTGGGAGGTCATCTGGCTGGTGGAGGTGAAGGTGAAGCCGCAGCCGGCGCGGATGCAGTGGAAGTGGTTGGTGGCCTTGCTGTACACACAGCCCTCGTACTTGCACTCCTCGTACTTGTAGAACTTCTTGAAGCCATCCTTGGCGTAGGCGTCGTCCTTGATGTGGTAGCTCTTGTGCTTCTCGATGTCACACTTGTTCTTAAAGGTGAACGTGCAGCCGGGGCGCCTGGCAGGACATCGGGAGGCTGTCATGGGGCCTCACGGGGCCAGGGGGAGGCCCTGCCCTGCTCCCACGGTGGCCCTGGGAGGGATGGGCCTCTGGATGGAAGACCAGGCCAGAAACTAAGGCGGGGCCTCCGAGCAGCCCTCTGCTCCTGTCCCTACACCCCTGAGGAGGTGGGGCCCCGAGCCACCCACGGGCCTGGTGCCCTGCCTGCCGTCCCTCCCCGGGCCAGGAGGCCTCCCTGGCTGCCTCCCGCTCACCTGCAGTGGAAGTGCGTGGTCTTCTGCCCGTAGAACTGGCAGTCGGCCGTGCCACAGTCCTCAGTGGCTCGGAAGCGCTGGAAGCCGTCATTGATGAGCTGGGTGTTCTTCTTATGGAAGTTCTCGTGGGTCATCACGTCCGACGTGCTCGTGTACACCTTGTTACAGCCCACCTGCAGGGGCCAGAGCGGCAGTCAGGGGAGCTGAGGCCAGGCACCCTGGCGAAGTCAGAGCGGCTGTGCTGCTGGGCGCAGCTGAGCCTGCCCGGGGGAGCTTCGGCCCCTGTAAACGTCCGACTAGGGGCACCGAGGTTAAGGTAGGACGACCCCTCAGGCCCCCAGGGCCTGGCCCATGCTGGGTGTGGGTCGTCCTCATAGAGAGCCCGGGATACGTCCCCACACAGGCGTGGGAGTCCCATCCTGCAGGAGGTGGCTTGGGGGTCCCCCGTCTGTGGCTCTATGTCTAAAGCCCCCGGGGGTGAGCAGGGCTGGACCCCGGGGCCTGGCGGTCACCTGTAGGCCGGGGACTCGTTTGGCGAACAGTTTCTGGCACAGGGCCTTCCCTACCCCACCCTGGCTGGGCCAAGGCAGGCAACGTTGCCATATTGAGTAAAAACCAGTGGAATCTGAACACTCTTGAGGGCTGGACCGTGCCAGTGTCTGCACCATCTCAGAGCCCAGAGAGCGAGCCCCCCTCTCCTCCTGGCCCAGGTTGTTTCACGGAGGCCATAACAACCCCCTGACAAATACCGGGGGAGGCGCAGGGCTGCTATTTGCAAACGAAAGTCGCTCCCCCCCAGACCTGACACCTTGAAAAAGCCCAGACTCTGCGTGGCATTAAAACAAAGAATTAAACAAAAACCTCCTCAGGAACCATTTGCAATGCTGCTCTTGGTGTTAAAGGCTGAAAAATGTCGGTCTGTATAAACAGCTCGCTGAATTTCGCCCGCACCAAGTATGGCCATGGGGAAGGCCCCACCCTGGCCCACCGGACACTGCCCAAGCCTGAGCCCCTGGGCCTCTCTCCTCTGGCCGTCCAGCCCTGGGAAGGGACAAAGGGAGGGGCCCTGCCGGAGGCAGGCCTGCCTCTGGGGGTGGGGGAGGGGGAGGGCGGGGCACCTGCATGCAGTGGTAGTGGGTGCTCTTCCCGTTGAGGTGGCAGCCGTGGTAGTAGACGCTACAGTCGTCCAGTGGGCTGAAGCGCATGAAGCCGTGCTGCAGGGAGTTGTCCCGCTTCTTGTGCATGTTGTAGTGCCGGATCACGTCCTGCTTGCTCGTGAACCTCTGCCGGGAGAGGGCCTGGTGGGCAGGAGGCTGGGCCTGGCCCCAGGGCCCTCCGGTCTCCTTACAAATCATCCTGTTGGGTCGAGGCAGCCCAGACTGCCCCAAGGCCAGCACCCTGGACTTTGGAGGGAACAGTTCCAAAGGTTCCAGAGCCACAGACCCTTCCCTGACCTCCCCGTCGTCTCCCCGTCAGCAGGCCCAGAAGCAGAGAAGATAAATCGGGCCAGGCCTCTCAGGGAGGAGCTCTGATAGGTGACACCTCGTTCCGTCTACTGCCAACTGTGGGCTCTGCCCAGCTGGGCTCCCTGGGGAGGCAGAGGCAGTGGCCTCATGCAGAACACCCACACCCACCTCCCGCCTCTCGCTCACCTGCTCTGCACCTGCCGGAGGGTGGCTTTGAACGTAAGGGCCGATCTGCCTGAACCTCAACACAACCATCTATAAAATGGGGCAGTGATACCAGCCTCTTAAGGACACTGGGAAGACTCGATTAGATAAGGTAGAAGCCCGTGGGCAGCAATCTGGGAACAAGAGCAGGCTGGGAGCTTTTCTGGGCTCTCTGCCTGCCCCAGTCAAATGCAGGTGGCCCAAGCAGAACCGAGTAACCTCGTCCTGCTTTCAAGACGCCCCTCCACTGCTGTGCCAGCCCGCAGGAGCAGGACTGGTGCCCGGGGGACATACCTGGTAGTTGCACTCGGGGTCGAGGCAGTGGTAGTGCTCGCGGTACTGGTAGGCGCAGTGGATGTGGCCACAGTGCTGACTGCCTGAGAACCTGCAGGGAAGAAGGGGTGGGCTCAGGCCTCTCTGGATACCAGCTCCAGGGCCCTCGGCCTGAGCGGCTGAGCAGAGTCCGTGCCCCTGATCCAGGGAACTGCTGTTGCGGTTCAGGGGCCCTGGGTGGACATGTGGAGGGGCAGAGGTGGTCTGCTGGGGTGAAGGAGCAGAGGCTGAGAAGGCTAGGGCGAGTGACGGGGCCGCTGGGAATCCCAGACCCACTGAGCTGCAGAGCCAGCCTTATCTGCCCCGGGAGGGAGTGCCAGGTGGGGCACAGAGGCCTGGCACCAAGATGGGAGGAGGAATTTAGGCCAAGCCAGAAGCCAGAGCAGGGTCAGGGGAAGAGCCCTGGGGTGGGATGGGATGGGATGCTGAAGGCATGAGCCCCCAAGGTGGCCCAGCTGCCGTTTCTGCAGGTGCTGCCCGCCCACCCCTGACTCAGTGCTGGGCCAGGTGCTGGGGACTCCAGCTGCGCCAGCCCAGGGCTCTGTTGCTAAGAGGTGTTAAAGGGCTCTCTCTGTTCTGGGCTTTCCTGACACTTGAAACAGTCCAAGAGTTATGAATTTTTAAAGCGCAGCATCTGTTTGGCTTCCCGTGGCAGGGAGCGCGCTCTCCGGCCAACTCTGCAGCCAGGAGCCCCGTGCTGCCTGGCCACCACCTGCCCTCCCAGAGTACCCCAGGCCTTCTCCAGGCCCCAATGCTGCCAGGGCGGGGGTCTCACAGCCTGGACGATGGCCACCGGGGACAGCGCCCCGTGACAACTGTGGACAAGGTGGTGGGCTCAGCCCGCCTGCCCCACTGTGCTGCGCGTGGTGTGGGGCTGCGGGAGGGAAGCCCCTCATGAGGGGAGAACCTCTTGCAAATAAATATTGAAGCTGCCAAAAGGGCCATCTGCTGAGGCACTAATAATAATGGTAATAATAATAATAAAGAGAGCAGAGCAAAGCTGAAAAGACAGGGAGGGACAGGGGAGGGAGACACAGAGCGACAGCAAAACTATGGGGGATCAACAGAAGGACGGCTGCCAGGGCACAGCCCCGGCCTCGCGCTGCATCCCCAGGGGCTGGGTGCCGGGGCGCCTGAGTGGGGTGGGTGGGGGAACCTGAAGGTTCGTCACCTGCCAATCCCACTGCCTTAAGGATGTAAAGGGGCAGGTCTGGAGTCAGGTGGTAAGGGGAAGCACACTGAGGCCACCTGCCCACATCTCTTCTCATCCCCAACCGTTCCACAGGGGCCTGCAACCCCGCCTGCCACCCCCCCCCCACCCGGCCCCAAGTGGAGCCTTTTTAAAAAATTTTTAAAAATTTATTTATTTATTCATTTATTGAATTTATTTATTTTTTGCTGTGTTGGGTCTTCGTTGCTGCACACGGGCTTTCTCTAGTTGTGGTGAGCGGGGGCTACTCTGTTGTGGTGCGCGGGCTTCTCATTGCGGTGGCTTCTCTTGTTGCGGAGCACGGGCTCTAGAGTGCAGGCTCAGTAGTTGTGGCGCGTGGGCTTAGTTGCTCCGCGGCATGTGGGATCTTCCAGGACCAGGGCTTGAACCCTTGCCCCCTGCATTGGCGGGCGGATTCTTAACCACTGCGCCACCAGGGAAGCCCACAGTGAGCTGTGGAGGGGGGGACCTGCACTCACCTGTGGCCAGGCCCTGCCTTAGGGCCCTTTCAGGTACCCCAGTCCTGCCTGGGGTACAAGCTGCTTAAGGGCATGTGGCCTGGACCACATCAAGGGGGCGGGGGCTCTGAGACGGGGCAGAGGGCAGGCCTGGGGAGGGTTTGGAAGCAGGAATGCATGGGGGCGGGGAGGCAGCAGGCACCTTGGTACTAGTGGTCACATGGACGTATGGTCCCATGGTCCCCAGGCATTCCTGCCCCCACCCACCTTCTCTCCATGGCAGTCTCCTCCCCAGGGGCCTACCTGGCAATATATTTCTGGTAAATGTTTACATCTTCAGTGACAGCTGGTTTATCTGTGGGCAATCCGTTCCTGGTGAGAGACACACAGGGCACAGCTGATTAGCAGACGAGGTGGCCTCACGCCCCAAGAGCGTCTGGGGGCAGCTCCCTGCCCTGGGGCCCTGGCCCTTCTCTGCTCACTGTGTAGTGTTCTGGGCGCTTAGGGTGGGACTGGAAAAGTCCTTAGGCAGAAAACTAGCACAGGTTCAATTAGCCCACCTTTGGCAAGGGCTGGGCCGTCTTCAGCTGGCAGGGCTGGAGGGCCCTACCTTGGGCGTGGATCTGACCTAGAGTCCAACAGCATAGGAAGCCTGGGAAGCTGGGGCCTGGCCGCCTTGCACACAGAGAGTCAGGATGCTGCTGGCTGAAGAGGGGTACCAGGTACCACGGGGGAGGGCGCCAGGGGAAAGTGCAGGAACAGCACCAAGCAAGTGTGGCTGGGTGGTCGGAAAGGCCTCCCCGACGCCGAGGGCAGCTCCCTAGATCTACTCCCAGGTTTCTGGACCCGCCTCCAGGAGGGATGGCTGAGGGGAAGGGTCTCACTCAGCCCCCCACATTGATCCATCAGTTATTTTGCCATGGTCTAGGGCTTTGCGCTGGGTGTGCCCACCCCACCCCAGCCTCCTACCTTCTCTCGCTGCCTTCCCCATGGCGCAGGCTCTGAGCCTGGGAGCCCTGGCCACCAGCCTGGAACCCAGAAACCCCAGCCCAGAGTAGGGCTTTCCCAGCCAACCATAAGCCGGAAACTGGCCCTCTCGGTGGCAGGCAGAGAAAGCCTGTCATGGGCACATGGGGGTTACAGTAGCCTGTGGCATGTGTGTTAGCAGATGAGCACGTGCACAGAAGTACAGGCAGACCCTGGAGATACTGCAGGTTCACTTCCAGACCACCGCCATAAAGTGAATATCGCAATAAAGCGAGTCACACGAATTTTTTTTGGTTTCCCAGAGCATAGAAAAGTTACGTTTACACTACACTGTAGTCTGTTAAGTGTGTAATAGCATTATGTCTGAAAAAGCAATGCATATGCCTTAAATAAAAAACGCTTTATTGCTAAAAACTGCTGACCGTCATCCGACAGTGCAGGGTTGCCACAAACCTTCAATCTGTAAAAATACGCAATATCTTCGAAGCGCAATAAAACAAGGTGTGCCTGTACCCGCTGTGAGAGCGTGTGTGCGCACAGCAAGATGTATAGTGTGCGGGTGCATGAACTGAGCCTGAGCGATTATGTAGGCAGAGGAGCGTGTGCGTGTGTGTGTGTGCGTGCACGCGTGTGCGGAAGCATGTGTGTGAGAATCTGGGTGCACGGTGGATGTGCATAAGGTGTGGGTGTGTGTGTCCATAAGTGTGAGCTTCGGAGGCAGGAAGTGGGCCTCCGGGCCACTCCAGTCCCGGGTGCAGGGCTGGCAGTGAGGGTGGTGCACGCCTTACTTGACAGTGGAGACGGTCCCCGTGGTGATGGAGTCTGTTTTGGAGAAGGTTGACTTCAGGTACTCGGGAGTGTTGAAAGGCAGGGAGGCAGGTGGCTCAGGGCCTGGCCCGGGGGCACTGGGAGCAGTGGGCACGCTGGCGAGGGGTGCAGGAGCCAGGCTGGGGGTGGGCGGAACCTTGGCGGGGCCCGGCTTCTGGATGGCCCGGACGTCGTACTTGGAGGGGCGCCCCACCTTGCCCGTCTTGAAGGCGATGGCCCCTCCCATGTCGGGGCTGCCCTCCCCGGGTTTGAAGAGGTGCAGGTACTTGACGTTCTCCAGGTCGTACTTAGACGGCTTCTTGTAGGCGCTCCCGTTCTGGGGCCGCAGGTTCTCACCCGTCTTCAGTTTCTGGATGAAGAAGTCGTACTTGGAGGCACGGGCCACCAGGCCCTGCATGGGGACACTGCTGTGTGAGGGCAGGGGCAGGATGGTGGCCTTGGTCTCCAGGTGCGCGGTGCTACTGGGCAGCCGCAGGCCAGGCAGGGAGCCCAGGGCCTCCTTGCTGGCCCGCCCCTCGGCTGTGGTACCGTGGGCCGGCCAGGACAGCTGCTCGCCGGCCTTGAGCTTGCGGATGTACTCCTCATACTTGGAGAACCGCACCCGCTTGCTGAGGGCGTCCTCGGAGGCGGGCAGCGCGGAGGAGGTGGCCGCCTCTGGCGTGGAGCCCGCATGCAGCTTCTCGAAGCTGATCTTCCCGGCCAGCTCGTCCCTCGTGTTCTGGTCATCATAGCCAAACATGCCAAGGAACTCGGTCATGGTGGAGGCCGCGTAGTCCCGCAGCGAGGAGGCCTCTCCTATGGCAGGGAGGAGAGGGGCCGTCACCTCTGGGAGGGAGCAGGGTAGCCCAGGGACAGGACCCGCCCCCCTCCCCACCGCAGCCCTGCCCACAGAGGGAGGGGGCCGGCCTGGGGAAGGGTGGAGCGGGACATGATCTATGGACATTTGGCTCACTTGTTAGGTTTTACGACTCTTAAATTAATTTGTTTAAAAAAAAAGTAATTAATACTGGGGTAAAATAAAACGAGTTCATCAATGCCAGGAAAATCAATTTCCTAAATGTTCTGGCCGATGGCTTTTCAGTACATTAAACAAAGTTTCATAAATGTCTCCGCTCTCCTGCCTTGGCCTAATATGAAGGAGAAGTCATTTTACTGGAAGTAAGGCCAGATCCCAACCTGCCTCCCAGGGTGGGGGTGGGAATGGGGGCTGGGGACAGGTAGGGCTGTGAGCCAGGGGCTGGGCAGTCAGGAGGGACCCCAGGGGCTGACGGAGCCACTGGGGATGGGGTCGGGGTAGGCCTGGCTGAGCCTGCCTGGAGGACCCTCCCTGGCCCCCACAAATGGACACACAGGCCCCTTATCCCTGGGAGGATGAGAGGCTCGCCCCAAGCCTCCTCAGGACCTGTCCTCTTGGTCCTTCCCGGCCCCCCAGGCTGCTGATGGCCCCAGACAACAGGGCCGACGGGCAGAGAGTCTGCGGATGTGTTCACTCAGACTCCCTCAGGGCCCGCCCACCCCAGCCAAGACTTATGACGTAGAGAGTCCTTCAAACCTCCCTGCCACCTTCTGGTCACCTGTGCTCACGCACGAGGGTGGGCCACCGAGGAGAGTCAAGGCCGTAGAGGCAGTGGCTGAGTCTGGCCCATCTATCGCCCCACTGTGCCCACAGTGGGGCACACGGAGAATCCCCCGAAGCAACCTCCCCACAGGGACATGCACGCACGCGTGCACACTCAAGCTCGCAGCCCTAGCGACCTTCCCCGCCCACACACACACACGCGCACACAAACCACTCCGAACTCCACAGTCAGCTCCCCAAGAGGAGTCTCAGGATGGCAGGGGCAAGACGACCCTGTTCTGCCTGGCACTGTTCACTGGAGATGAACTCCTTCCTCCACAATAGGCCTGCGACTCCCCAGCACACGCATTCCTGCACAGAACACTCGCTGAACACCGACTATGTGCTACCCCCTGAATCAGAAGTGGGTGCACACAGGGGGGTGGGACTCACCTGGGCCCCAGGGCACATGCGTGTTCTCTCCACTCATGTCTGAGCCTGCACACCCAGGCACACAGAGCGGCAGGACCCCAGGCTGGGGAAGGCGTGGCCGAAGCAGGGGTGGGAGGACCAGGACCCAGCAGGGCAGCCGAGGAGGGCTTTCCTCCCAACCACACCTGGAAGTGCTCTGAGAGCGGGGCTGGGCTCTGGCACAAGAGAGAAGCTAGCAGCATGTAGAAAGAGCCTCTGAGCTCCTGGGAGGACAGGCAGGAGGGTAGTCCTGCGGGGACCGGGACGCGCCAGGTGCGGAGACAGGACAGTCATGGGCAGCACCTGGCACACAAGGTGGGCAGAGCGACTCAAGGAACCGACGGACAGCTGTTCCTCTGGGCGGGGTGGCCGGTGGGCTGCTGTCCTGACCTCAAGCTACTTGGGGCTGGGGACCCAGTCTGGGAGGAGTGGGCCCTGGCTGCTAGATTCAGTGGCTCAGGGACCAGGGAAAGGGGCTAAAAATAGCTGGAGGCAGCTGAGCCCTCACTATATATGGCAGAGAAACAGAAGGCTCTGAAGGGCAGGCGGCTTAGAGCAGGGAGGGGGCCAGGCAGGGGTCCCAGGGGCAGCCCAGAGGCCTGCATTCCCAAGCCCATGGTGGGCAGCCTGGGCTCCGGCTGCCTGGCTCCAGTGCCCGGGCTGAGCAGGCCGCCCTGGGTGTCACCCTGCAGTCCCACTGGGCCTCAAACCCGAGGGGCGAGGCCTGCAGCCACGAGGCCACTGGCAGGTCTAGCCCTGCCTCCTGCCATCCTAGCTCTCTGCTCCCCCGGGAGGTGCTGGGGCGCTGAAGGGACAGTGGCCCTTGTCCCTGTCCCTCCCCTCTCCTCAGGCCCAGCGCAATCACCTTGCGTCTGGGAACGGCAAGGGCTTTTCCTATCAGAGGAAACTGAAGGTCACACTTTTCCTCATTGATCTTGCAATGTTTGTTAATTACTCTGTCACTGATGTGGCGAAGGATAATTAAACAGCTCTGTTTATATCTTATATGCATAATTATGTGGCTGCGCAGGGCTCCCCGCGTGGGGAGGAGATGCGCCCCTCGCTTCAGGGGAAGGGGATCGGGAAGCGGGCAGGGAAGGCTCGGGACACCAGGCACAGCCTGGGAATGAGGCTGGGGAGCTGAAAAAAGACCCCAGGCCCAGAGTTCCCGTCCTAGCAGAGACACCCTCCCTCCCCAGAGCAGAAGGAGCTCCTCATCTAAGGCCAAGCAGACACCAGAAAGGCCAGCTCTTAGCCATCTCGTGGGAGAGACGTCAGCCAGGGGACCGCGTCTGGGGCAGGTGGGTGTAACGGGATGTGCCGGCTGGGTGTCGCTCCCCACATGCACGTCCAGGTACTGCGCCCCCCAAGAGGCTCTTCCCTATGCAGGTGCGTGTGGACAGTCGTCTACCCACACGCCGTCCGTCCATCCATCCCTCCATCCATCCGTCAACCTGTCCACCAGTCCATCCGTCCATCCACTGCTTCCTGAAGACCCACTCTGTGTTCGGCAGCCCACCCCAGCCCGGCTCACACGTCTGGGAAGCTGCCTTCTCAGGCCCTTCCCTCCTCACCCCTGCTGCCCCTGAGGGAAGAGGGCACGCTCTGTGGACACACACACCACTCCTTCCCCGCCGGGCCGCCCTCCTCGTGGGGTTATGTCCCGTCCGGGGCTTAGACACCCACCTGAAGCCTGCTTGGCACTGGGGCCACTATCATCCTTGGAGGCTGCCCCGTCCGAGTCCTTCTCCTCCACGACGCCGCCATCCTTGGGGGGCTCCTCGCCGTGGTCTTCCTCGTCGCTGCAGCCCTGGGGCTGCACCATGTAGACGCCCTCGGGTGGCAGCTCCAGACCCTCCCGGGCAGTCCGCCCCAGCACAGGAGTGGGTGCCGGCTCCTCGCTGTATTCCCCGTTCACCCACTTCTCGATCACCGCCCGCCTCTTGTCCTCTTCGCTGCGGGGGGCCCGGGCCACCCCCGCCTCAGGGCCACTGCGCACTTTGTCCCGGGGCCGCAGTGGGCTGTCCTCGGCCTCCGCTCCCTTCTCCACCACCACCTGGCGGCTCAGCTTGGCGCAGATGGCGTTGAGCTTCAGGCCGCCTTTGCGTTTGGCCGCCATCGCGGGCTTGCCTGCAGGCGGGTCGGGGCACCGGGTGCCTTCAGCTGCAGGGATGGAGGAGAAGGGTCAGAGGCGTGTGTGCCAGGCCTGGTCACCCACCTCGACAGCCGGGGCGGATGCCCTGCCCCCGCATCCCCCAAGCCAGAGGTCTCTCTCTCCCCAGTGACAGTTCCACCGCCCCGTCCCAAGGCCAGGGTGTGTTTGTCCCCTCACTAGACCGTGAGCTCTATCCTCAGAGCCTGGCGCATACTAGGGGGTTCAGGAATATTCTGTAAACGAGCAAACGAATGAATGAACGAATGACTCTTTAAACGCAAGGGGCAGTCTTCTTCCCAGCACCTGGCTTCTGGAAGCATTTCCTCCCCTTGTTTGGCCCCAGGAGGCAGGACAGACATGCCACAGGACCTGGCTCCGCCTTCTCCGCCTCGGCCAGCTCCTGCTGCCCTGGAAGGCCTGGCTGGTCCCACGAGGCCCACTTTCCAGCCCTGAGAAGCTGGGACAGGTTGGGATTCCTCAGAACCCCAGCAGGAAGCCCAGAGGCTGCAGTTACGGGGCCTAATCCCTCAACACGACAGCCCAACGCAACTGGCCGGGAACTGTTAACTAGGCTGCCCCAGCGCTAGCCACCTCCCTCACGGCTGCTGAGCGGGGGCGCCCAGGGTCCTGGGGGGTAAATGGCAAGACCGCTAACCATACAGCCTGGGACCCGCCACAAAGGCCAACAGAAGTGGACACACCTCCACCTGTTTATTTGTATATCCTGTCTGTCCACCCATCCACGCAGTGAGCTCCTACTGTGCGCCAGACCCCGAGGGGGTACCAGGGGCGGGCGGCGGCCATGGCAGACAGTCATGGCTTACACCCCCTCTGTGCACAGGGAGCCCCACTGAATGCTCCCAAGGCAGGGCTCCTCCGTGCGGCCCTCAATAGAGGGTGGGCATGGCCGAGTCTCCACACAGGTCAGAAGGCTGAGCAAGGGGACTCTGCTCCCAGATCCATGGTCAGAAGGGGCTTCACTATAATGGATCGAGACCCTAAAAACCCACACGCCTGGAACGCACTGAGAGGCTTACTCAGACGGGGACGGCCACGCCTGTGCCAGGACCTCATCTACAAGCAGACTTGGCTTGTACACACAGATGGCTGCCCCCCGATACGGACGATGCCCAGCTGCCCCAGACCCTTGACTCGAAGCCAGCTGCCCAGGGATCCCAGCCCAGCCCAGCCCAGCTCCCCCAGTCCTGCAGCCCTGGCTCTGCCGGGCCCCACCCTCACCCCTAGCTGGATGCCCACTCTACCCACGTTTGTCCGCATCTCCAAGTCTGTGCTGCCCACACCCAAAACTCCAAGCATCATCATGGGTTCCTTCTCACAGCTCAGCGATGGGGCCCCTCATCGTGCCATCCCACCCGGCCTCAGGGCCAGCCGCCAGGTTCCGTGACACCGAGTTTCCGCCAGCAGGCCTATGGGGAGCTGGCCTCACCTGGCCCCCTTTGTCCCCGGCCCTGGTGGAGAAGGGAAGGGTGGGAGTGGGGAGCCTGCTCTATTTTTACCGGGAGGTAAGTAGCCAAGTGTGTATGGCAGACGGCAAATGAATCTATAAATATTTATCCCAAGGAAGAGGGAAGCAGAAGCTCCCAGGGCTGCACTTGCTGCTGGTGACACCCCCTCCCTGGGCCCCCACCCATCCTGGAGCCTCCTGGCACTTGGGCCCACCCAGCCCCGCCCACCCGCTCCTGATCTCGGCTGTGTGCCTGCCTCAGTCCCTCACGGGCCCCCGCCAGCTGCGATGCAGCTGTGCACCCAGGGCCCACCCCCCGCCCGCAGGCCCCTTTGCTCCGCCCATGCCCCCTACACCTGCCCTCCAGCTGCTGCTCTGCCCCAGCCCACCTGCCTTCCAGATGTTGCCCTCCCTCTGACTCTACTGCTGGTCCCAGGGGTGGCGGTGGAGAAGGGGTGTGGGCCTGGGGTGCAGGGCAGGAGGCAGAAGCAGGCCTTCCTCCAAAGTGCAGATGCGTGTGAGTCTGGGGCTGCGAGCTGGGGTGTGTGTGTAAGAGCTGAGGTCCAAGGTGCCTGCCCGCCCGTCTTCCGGCCCACCCTTGGGGCCTTCTCCCCTCCCCCTCCATCAGGGCCCTGGGACCTGCAGACTACCCCCCTCGTGGTCTGACCCCAGGCTCCCGTCCATGTAAACATTCCCTTGACTTTCTTCCCTAAAATATAAACGCCGTGGCCAGGCCTCAATGGGAGGAAGCCATCCGTCCCCGGCCCTGTCACTGCCCCTTTCATCTCCTTCCCGCCACCAGCCTGCCCGCTGCTCTATTTACACTGGACACTTCCTCTGGGAACAATACTGCCCAGGAGGCAGGCTTGGGCCGGAGGGTGGGAAGGCGCGGGGGCTGCCGTACTGCTCACCCAGGGCCGGGCTCCAGAGAGGAGGCGAGGGGCGGGGCGGCTGCAGGGATCCCAGCCAGGCCTGGGGAGAGGAGTGGGTCAGTATCGGCACGCAGGCAGCCAGCCCAGGGCTCCCCCAGCCTCCTGCCTTGGGCCCCAGTGATGCCGGGTGGGCCAGGGCGAGCCCTGGGAGGTGGCACAGCACCACGGTATGGCCTGGCTTTTGGGGTCAGACAGTCGTGAGTTCACGGCCTGGCTCCGGCCCCTCGCTAGCCCTGGGCCCTGGTCGAGCTTTCTCCCCGTGAAAAGGGCTGCAGGACTGTAAGATGAGAGAGGGTGCTTGTCTGTGCCAAGCTCAGGGCCTGACAGTCAAGGACCTGGGGAAAGGCAGCTGAGCTCTGGGAGGGGACAAACAGGCAAGTGCGGTGCCACATCTGGGCACGAGACCCCTAGACCAGGAAACCACACCTGGCCCAGAAGAGGCGGAGGGGACAGGAGAGGCTGGAGGGCTGGGCCGCGGGCAGGCTGCCTACTCAGCAACAAGTGGCCCCTCGCCGGCTCCCACAGTCTGAGCCTCCCCTCCCAGGGCTCCAAACGCAACAAGCCCCCAGCAGGCAGGCAGCTCTGTCTCCAAGCTGAGTGGGTCCTGCTCAGGGTGGAGAAAGGGAGGGGCGAGAACTGGACTGTCCCTGCACCTGTTGGACGCTAGCTCACGACCTCTCACTATGATCCCGTGAGGCAGGTACTGTCGTCGTCCCATTTGACAGAGGAGGAGACTGATCCTGGAGCCGTGAAGACACTCCAGAGCCCGAGCTCATGAAGGTCAGGGCACAGCAAGGTGCGGGGCCGCCACCATGTCCCCACAAAGGCTCCAGGAAGTCCCAGGCCTCCCTGCCCACCTCCTCCTCACCCTCACTCCCGGTTCCCATAACACGTAGCCCCCTAAAGTGTTAACTGTGATGGGTAAAATGGTGCAGCAGATTGCTACAATAAATAATTTACTGATATTTATAAATATGTAAATCAGCCAGCTTCAGAAATCGAATGAAGGGAGGGCCTCGGGAGAAGGGCCCGCTATGGCAGGAATCTCATCACTCCCTCCAAAGGCTGGGGAAGGCCGGGGCTCCTGCCAGTTCCGAGGGGGGGAGCGCTCCTGTAGTGCACCTGGGCCCCTCATCCCTGATCCCTGGGGACTATGGGGGTGGCTGGAACGGCCACTTCCTCGCCTGGTCAGGGCCAGGTCCTCCCCTGCCCTGGGCAGCCCAGGCTCAAGGGGACCAGAGGCTCCAGTGCCCACTGCCCATGGCTGGGTACCTCAGAGTCACTTGTCCTGCCTTGGGGGTGGGGGTTAGTCCCCAGGGGCTGGGCAGGCCTGGCAGCCCCTCCCCACTAGTGAGTAATGTGTTTTGGGGCCGGGCGGACTGTCAGCTACCAGGCTCCGGGTGCTTTATGGGCTCTGCCTGGTGGCTCTGAACTCCCTGGTAGGAAATAAAGTTCTCCCTGCGTGTCCCTTCTAAACATTTCACTCAGTGGAAACGGTGTTTAAGAAAAATGAGGACATATTTCTTCCTAAGGATGCAGTGTCCCCTTTGGGCAGCCTAATGCCCGCTGTATATCAAGAAGTGGTGAGGCAGGGGCCAGGCACCCGTCCCCTCGGGTTGGGGTGGTCTGGGCCCTCCTGCCTGCTGCCAGGCGGCTCGGGGGCCGTGGGCACCGCTGGGTCACTCTGGTGGCCGCCCTGGCCCACACTGCCTAGAGCAACATGGCAGCTGGCACCCTCTGAGCCAGCTATTTAAAGTTGCCCAGTGCTGGGCAACTCAGAGCATCGCCTCAGTGGTCCCCCAGCATCCCCGTACGGCCGCTGTCCTATCCCTGTTTCCGGGTGAGAAAGCGGAGCTCACAGAGGTTGTCAACGGTCACGGTCACCCAGAGAGTGTGCCAGAGCCGGACTCCCGCTGGGCTCCGATGTCTCACCATCTGAGACCCCACACATACCTCCCACAGCCTCCCAGCGAGGGTGGCAGCAATGTTGGAGCTTCCCTGCAGCCCCTAAGAACTTGAACCTGACAGGCCACAAGCCCCAGTGCTGGGGTGCTGCGCCTATGTTCAGGCTCTGGGCTGAATTCTGAGGATATGAAACGAGCAGGCGGACTGTCCCGGCTCCTGCCATGACGGACTGTTCAGTTTAGACGAGGGGGCAGACGTTCAAGTCATTACAAGCGTGATCACTGTGGGGAAAAGCCTCGGTGCCACGGGAGCAGTGAGTCTGGGAAGCGAGGAAGGGCTCCTAGAGACATCTGCTCCGGCCCTGCTCCCCACGAGCTCCCTCAGGGCCCCCCTCCCCCTCCCCCTCCACACAGCCCATCTCCATCTTAACAGCTCCCACCCCATCTCCCCAGCCAGGACCTGTCCCCGAGGAGAAGGGTGTCCTTCCCTCTTGGGCCCGATCCCATGCCTGGTTTTTGCAGGTGGGAGGAGTGGCCACTGCCCCTCAGGGCTCTCAGCTGGGTCTCCTGGTCCCCAACAGCTCCAAGTCAGGAAGCGGGGGGCCCAGCCGCTGGGGGCCCTCCTCGCCCCACTTTGTTTATTTATTTATTATGATTTTTTAGTCCAGTTAAAAGGTTTACTATCCAGACGCGTCTAAGTGGCCTCACTTAGCGTAAGTAACTCTATAAATCAGAGGAACTGTTAGCATCCACCGCACAGGCTGGCCATCAATCTCCCCCAGGTCACAGCCAAACAGGAAGGGGAGAAAAGAAGAGTTACCGCCCCGGGGAGATTTAAAACACACACACACGCACACGCACACACAGACCGTGCGCACGCACACACGCTCGGGCGTCTCTGTATTTGTACGATCGTATTATACTCACACGTGCACATGAAGAGCGGCCCGGAAACCGGCTGTGCTGTGTGTGTCATGATAACAACGCACAAATCTGGCTCCTGCAGCCTGAAGGGGACACAGCCTGAGGGAGGGGTGAACCCCCGGGGCCGGGCTCTCCGTGCCTGAGCAGCCCTGCCCAGGCAAGCAGCTCTGGAGGGCGGCGAGGGGGCTCTGCAGGGTCCCCTCCCCTTCTGTGGCCCCTGCCTCTGCCAAACCCCAAGGGACCAGGCTTTCCCCTTCTGTGCGCCGGGGGCAGGGAGGTGGAGCCCAAGGACGGGGCAGGGAGGCTGTCAGCTGCAGGCCGCTGACAGGTCCTCGCCCGCCGTGCCCAAGGCTGGGCGCACCCCAGACACACAGCACAGGACTCCAGTAGGGCAGCGCCGTCCAGAGGAGCACCCGGCTGTGTGCAGAGCCCTGGAGGTGCCCAGGCAAGGCGACCTTTCCGCAGCGGCCTCAGGAATGCCTCACCTTCTCTTCGAGTGGGTATGGCTGGAGGCACACAGAGCTTGGACACAGGCTCTCACCCCGTCCCCAGAGAGGCCCTGGTCCTAGAAGGCCCCACTAGGAACTGGGGTGGAGAGGCCACTCCTGGGTGCCCCTCGGCCTCTCCTGGCATCCCCCTGGGGGTCCCCAAGGCCAGGCCAGGCAGCCCGAGGGTGGCAGACCTGCCCAGGCCCACCTCCTCTCCTGCCTCGCCCCGAGGCCCCCCCGGCTCACCCGCCCGCCTGCCCACTGCATCTCCCCATGAACTCTATTTCTCTTTCCTCTCTGAAAACAACTGAGCTGTAAATACTGTTTAACCTTCTCCCCCCCCTCCCCCCCACCCCCTCCCCTCCGCACTATAAAAACACAAATATGCCATAACTCAGCCGGCCGGCCGCCCAGCCTCCAACATGCCCTGCGCCCGGGCCTCTCAGGAAGGTCATTACAAACGACTTTCCGATTCACTGCTCCTGAAATAATTTTGTGTATTAAAACCTGAATCTGCACTTTCTGGGGCCGAAAGCCTCGCTTAATTATGGCGGGTGTCCTTGGGACGGACAGTGATCCTTCACTCGCCAGCCGCGCTCCAGCCCTCCGCCCGCCAGCCCGCCCCCCTCCCTGGGCCCAATCTGTTTTCAAAGTGTGTCTGTCCTTTATTAAATTGTTTTCTTTTCCACATTATCAGTTGCCATGGAGACCTCATCTCTCGGATTATTTGAATTTCATTATATCTATTGATTTGGGAGCATTTCATCTTTTTTATTGTTTTTCTGTCAATTTTCAAAACGAATAACCATCTAATTTGCGTCAGTGCTGATTATGTTTGTCCCTCAATAGAGGTCGGCAGCTGCGCTGGGGAAACAAATCAATGAAAAACCATCATAAAACTCCCCACTCCAGTCTCCAGGATGTGTGGGTGACATTCCACGCCTGCGAGAGACACACTCATCAGCTCCAAGTTCGGCTACGGTGGCGGCAGCTCCGCTCCACGTCCGCCTCCTCTGGCCTTAATATTTAATTCCGCGATTTGGGCCATTATTAGTGGTGCTTTTATTAGTGCGTGTGCATGTGAGTGTTCGGTGGTGGGCTGGCTGTTTCACTAATTTGTGGGTGAGGCAGGGAAACCCCGGAGGAGGGCAGGGCGGACGGTGTTGGGGGTGTAGTGGGAAGCGGAGGAAAGGGGGGACACCCTGGGGAGCGGATGGGGCGCGGGACCGAGAGGTCCGCAATGAGGGGCTGGAAAAGGGGGGACACAGCAGGGAGACCGAGCGAAGGGGAGGAAAAGAGGGAATTCAGATTGCTCACTTTGTTGGTTTTTTTTTAAATAATTTATGCAATTTTAAGCATTTATGTATAAATTTTTTAATAAGCCACCCTGGAGCAGGATGGCCATTAACATCCCAACGTCCTTCTGTCCAATGGGCTGGCGGAGAGGATCAATTTCTGAGAGTACTTTCCCTTTTTTATGACATGATAAAATGCTTTTAAAGCAACTTACACAAATACGGAAAATTTTTTTTCTTTTTTCCCCCGTCCCCTCTCCCATCCCCTAACAGCCTTCTTATCCACCAGGGAGGGGGGTGTGCGCGCACGCACACTTGTGCTCGCGCTCTCTCTCCTTCGGGGGAGGGGGCTGGAGGGGAGGCTGGCCGGCAGAGAGCCCCAGTTCTAACTGGAACTGGCCGCCTGTCCTTCTAACAAGGGCATAAACTTTCATTACCCATGCACGCAGTCAAAGACAATTTAGGGAAACGCGCTGCTCGGAAAAGGAAAACCTCAGCGATTCGTGGCCCACGCTGCCGCTGCCATCTGGGGGGCTGCTGCCGTCTCCAGCATGAGGGAGCGGGACCCTGAACCTCTGGCCCTGCCCGGAAGGAGGCGCGGAGGGGCCCTCGTGGGATGCAGCCAAAGAGGGAGAGGAGGGACCAGACGGAGCCCTGGGAGCACCCGGCCTTGGGCAGGGGCCAGGCCCCCTGGGTCGTGCTCTCCCCCGACACCCCTTCGCTAACCCCAGACAGGCGTGGGCCCTTGAGGGCAAGCACAGGACTCGTCATTTCTGCCACCCAGTGCTGTCGCGGAGCAGAAGCTCAGCTCTGTGGATGGATGGTCAGACAGAGGGACCAAATGAAGATGAAGTAGGAAACTGGGCCCAGATGGCCTGGGGTCCGTGCAGGAGACCCACGGGTGCTGGGGAAAGGCTCCCTCTCCAGGGGTCACCTGCCTTGCAAGTGGGTCTGGGGCAGGAGTACCTCTGGGTGTAAGGGATCGGGGGCACCAGAGCGAGAGGGGGTGGCCTGGCCACCATCACCCCAACCCTGGACTCGAGCCCCTACCGCCCTGAGACGGAGCCAAGCCCTTGTGAGGAAGAGGGTCCGTGCCCAGACTTGGGGACAATCCTTATTTCCATGTCCCCTTCACCTCGTACACCCTCCTCCTGAGAGGGCTGGGGGGTAGGTGGAGGGGCCTGAGGGGTGAGCCCTGTCCCAGGGCTGAGGGGGATGGTCCTGGTTCCCAGGTGGGCCCTTCCCTGCCACTGCGGGACAGCGCCCGGCCCGCTGAGGCCACGCCTGGGCGGCTGGACTTTGGCAGCTTCCAAATAAGACAAACTGACATTAGGAACTTGGCCGCCCTCTAAAAAAACCTCCCACTTTAAGCCAGTCACATCCCTGCCCCGGACATCGGTGTGCTCACCTGAGATGCGGGGCTGTTGAAAGGAGGACACGGGGTGACATGTCTGGCCCAGAGCCGTGCAGCATGGTGCCTGCCACCATACTGGATGGGGACTGTGGACAGGGTCCCCGCCTCGGTAGCAGGAAGCGCTGGTTCAGCCCTGCACGGCCCTGCCTTCGTCCAGGGATCTGGGGACCCTCAGCATCCTCCTGCTTCCCCACCTGCCACAAAGCCCTACTTTCTCCTTGGGCCCTCCCACCCTGGAGCCCCCGAGCCTCTCTCACCCTGGAGCCACCCTGGAGCCTCTCCCCGAGCCTGAATGTGGGCAGCCCAGGTGTCCTAGACGCTCAGCGGCAGCAGCACGGGAGCACCCAGGTAAGGCCAGGCCACCCCCAGCCCTCGTGGGACGCAAGCGGAACAGAGCTGCGCCCACCCTCCTCCTCTTTAGTGCGCAGCCCCCCCCCCCACAACTGTCATTAAAATAACAAGTTTCTGTTACAATCTAAACATTCCCACATCGCATAAAGGGTTATATTACACCCGAGTCACTCCCGGGCCCGTGTTTGCACAGAAAAGCTCACGGCAGGTCCCCCCTCCTGACGAAGTGACTTATTAAAGTTTAAACAGTAATTAACAGAACAATAAAAATAAAGGGATGTTTGGGGAGTCATAGCGCACACAGGGTTTTTGGCAGTGCCAGCAGTTTTTCAGTGCCCTGCGCTGGCAGCAAAATGCGACTGAGAAGCCAGGGGGCACGGAGGATCAGGCCAGCGTTGGGTCGGGGAGACTCCAGGCCTAGAGGGTGAGAAACAGAGGGCAGACGGGAAGGAGGGGATGAGGTCCGGGAAGCCCTGCTGGAGTCTGTACGGGGCCACCAGCCCCACTGGGATCCGGGGTAGCAGGGTGGGCACGGTGGAAGCAGGAGAGGAGGTCTGACACTGGCAGGAAGCCCGCCGAGCCAGGTTGCGGAGGCTCTGCGATGCCAGTGTCTAGCTTGGCCCCAGGCACTTTCTGGGAGCCCAGTGCCCTGGTCACATCCAGCCAACTCCAGCATGGACCTGACTGGGGGAGGCACTGGGTACCCAGGCACCATGGGCATCACTAGACCCTGTGGTTAATGGTTCCTGGGCCTGGACGCCAGCCACTCCGGGCTTCTCTCCCAGTGGGGCAAGTACCTCTCCCTGCTCCCGTGGCCGGGGCAGTGCAGTGTACACCCTTGAGAACTCTCCTCAAGCCACTGGCCCCTACTAATAAGCGTGAGTTGGGACTCAGGGGACAAGACTGCCCCTCTATCCTCTGGGAGGGGGAGAGCAGATGGCCCAACCAATGCTGGCCCACATCTGAAGGGGGGAAGCACCCGGCTCACTAGGCCAAGGTGGGTCCCACTGGTGGAGTCCTCCTTTGCAAAGGTCCACAGGGAGCCGAGCCCGGGGGGCTGGCCTAAGGCCAGGATGCCCTGCAACTAGCAGGCCAGGCCACTCATCCTTCGCCTCTCCTGTTCTCCCTGCACAAGTTCTTTTTTTTTCTTTTTTTTTTTTTTTTTTTGCGTTACGTGGGCCTCTCACTGTTGTGGCCTCTCCCGTTGCGGAGCCCAGGCTCCGGACGCGCAGGCTCAGCGGCCATGGCTCACGGGCCCAGCCGCTCCGCGGCATGTGGGATCCTCCCAGACCGGGGCACGAACCCGTGTCCCCTGCATCGGCAGGCGGACTCTCAACCACTGCGCCACCAGGGAAGCCCCCTGCACAAGTTCTACCCAGAGGCTCAGACACCTGGACTGGGTGTGGGGGGGTGGGGAGGGGTGGGGGGAGGCAGGGAGGAGCCTCGGGGAAAGGAGGGGCTCCACCTGGACGAGGCCAGTGCGCTCAGTACATTTCCCTCAAAGCCTTGGGGGCTAGAGAAGAAGGGACAGCAGGAATGCTTAGTGGCAAAACAATGCACGTGTTTTATCTCACGCCAGCCAGGTGATGGGCACCAAGGTACCGCCGGGCTGGCCTTAGACTTATCAGCTCCCCAAGCTGCCCTCTCACTTCTTCCTTCTCCCAGACTCCCTGGGCCCCAGCTGTCAGGCTACGTTGGTGGGGTGCTCTCCCAGGGCCGTCCTCTGACCTTGCAACCCAGAAGCCATGGCCAGCCTTGCTGCCCTCGCCTGTCCTTCCTCTCCAAGGAGAGCCTCTGTAAAATCAGTGTTCTCTCCTCACCACAGAACATTAGTTCCCAAAAGTGTTTTTTCAGTATAGCATCCCCAACTCAGGTTCTCCCAAGTAGGGCAGAGCAAAGGGTGTGACACAGGGACACCGCGAGGACTATGCCGGTGCCCTCCACCTTCCTCTTGGCCTTCTCCCATCTCTCTCAGTGCCAACCTGCCCGGGCCTGCCTGGGGATCCTAGTTCTGCCGTAGCCTCCCTCTACCCTGGTGCCTGCCGTTGGCAGCCTGGCCCAGTGTCAAGTCCAGAAGCCAGCCCCTGGCCCAGGCAAGCAGCCCCACCAGATCCCTGGCACAGGTCCCCCTGCTCTTTCCTCCACATCACAGCTGCAGGGGCTGACGTGAGCAGCTGCAAGCCACGCGTGGAGGTGAGACGCTGGGCTGAGGCCAGAGGCTCTCTCTAACCTTGTGTCTCCTAGGATTTGGTTCCTGGGCAGCTGGTGGGCACAGAGGGCAGGAACTCGCTTTGGCTGGGCCTCCATGGTGCCCGCCCATGCCACTGCCTCTCAGCAAGGCCCCTGCAGGCACAGCCGGCCAGGGGAGCACAAGGCCCCAAGGGCCTGGGATCTGGGCACAAACTTTGCTTCAAAGACGTAGAGAAGAGCCAGCAGCTTTCCTTCCCCTCTTTTCCAGGCAGAGCTCTTTGGGGCTCCACCCCCTGCCCCAAGATAAGGGACCCTTGGTGAGGGGAGGGTAGAGGGTCAGGCAGAGAGAGCTCAGGAAGGGGGCAGGCGACGCTTCCCAGGCACCAGCTGCTCTGCTCGGGAGCCAGGCTGCGAAGGAGAACGACAGGAGCTGCAACGCCCTCGCCAGAGGAGGCTGACTGAGCCACACGGCGCCCAAGGTTGGGGGGGTGGGCAGGGAAGGTGTGCTGGGGGTTGGGAGAAGGACTGGCGGAAGGCGGGGCCCCAAGGAGGGCAGGTGGGGACAGAGGCCTTCTAACTGGTATGCTCTAAGGTGGTCAAACTGGGAGCAGGTTGCTCATCCTAATCTGCTGTTTCCAGAACCCCCAACTTCTCCCCTACCCCCATGGCACGGCAAGGAGCTCTGGCTGGACAAGGAGCTCCTGCGGGTGGCAGCTGTCAGGGCGGTGGCTGTCCTAGATCCGTACAGAACTTTAGAACTGGAAGGGGTTTGAGGCCCGAGAGGTTGAGAGGCTTGTTGAAAGCCCAGGTCACTCACACGTCAGGACCAAGCAAATCCAGAGGCCCATTTCCTGACCTAGGCCCTGTCATGACCAGCAGATCAAATTGCTCCACGTCTGTGTCTTAAAAGGGAATTTTCTGTGACCTTGGAGGCCGCTCCAGGGCCCATCAGCCCCAAACACCCCATGGATTCCCTGCTGGCGAGGCCTCAAGCCCCACATTTGCCCACCTGGGCAAGGACCCCAAATGGTTCTGAACCAGCACCCCGAGGGTGCAGGGCCTGGGACTCAGGCTCCTCAACTCTCCCAGGGAAGCACAGGTGGCATCTGGCTCTATGACCTGGCTTACCCCCGGAAATGAGTAGGACACGTGCGGGGCTGACCATGTGGGAGGGAGAGCCTGGGCACATGGAAGGCGCTCCGGTGCTGGCGGGAGGGGCTTCCTCTTTCAGGGACTGAGACCCCCAGAGCTTGGGAGCTGTGCCCTGAAGGGAAGACAGGGCAAGCGCTATTCTGGGATTAGAGGAAGGGCCTGGGAGAGGCAGGCCCCGGGCAGGTAAGCACAGCCTCCAGGAGCCCCAGGAAAGAAGGCGGGGATGGCAGCAGGTGGCAGAGAGGTGCCATGGATGACACTGCTACCCCACCCTCCCTACAGCCCATCTCCACAATCCCCTTGCTGAGGCCAATGACGATGACATGAGGGGCCTAATTTAGGAGTATTTTTAAAACTGTGGCCCTGGTGGAGGGGTTTAGCAGTTGTCAGCCATCTGGAGTAAGGAATTACTGTCACCTCCCTGATCCTATAGTCCCTAAACCCAAAGCTGGCTACGGCTCAAGGGGGGAGGCAGCAGGTGGGTGGGGGACGGGGCCCATTCCAGGGCGGGGCTTCCCACAGGCCAGGAAGCACCTTCCCTCACCCTCAGAGGGGGCCTGAGCCCGGGCGAAGGGGGCCGGAGGGCCCCGTGTCCTCTGTGCCCACGCGGGCTCTCCCACCCGCTCACGCACGCTCACTCCCTGGGCCATGCCGGCTCGCGCAGGGGCCGTCAGGTAAATTAGATCTGAAAGCTGACAATTTCTGACCATATTTCCTTGATTATTTCAAACAAATGCACAGCAGCCGCTGTAAGGAGATTAAAGTGACATAAACGTCCCGAGTGGGAGGGGGGAGGGCAGAGGATTCAGGTCACCCCCATCCGTCCCCCGCCTGACAGACGCTATATCGCTATCCAATCCAATAAAAAATCCCCCCCTTTTGCTTTAATTAATTTTACAGCTAGCTTGCTTAATTACTTTCAATCAAAATCCTCCTGCCATCGCAAAATTAGAGATGGTTGAGCTCCATTAGCCTAAATTCTTCATTTCCATATAGAAAAGAGGCTGTCTGCATAGCCAGCCTGGGCCCCTGGCAGGACAGACGCCCATGTGCCCGCCCGCTGCCAGCCAGCCCACTCCTGGCTTCCGCTCCACGGCTATCTCTGGCCTGTGCATTTCCCCTCATTCTCCTCCATCCTTGCTCCTTGGGTTGAAAGAGGGTGAGGTCTAGAAGGGGTACACTCCCCCGCTGCCCCCAACTCTTCCCCTGATTCATGCAGGGACTGCAGAGCTGGGCTGGACTGCCAGGGTTGGGCTGCCCCCGGCAAAAGGAGGGACGATCCTGGGATCCTGCTACCCTGCTAAGGGGCCTCTGCTGCTCCCAACCCAGGGCAGACAGTTCTCCTGGGCTCTCTGCCTCATCCCTCCTCACGAGGCAGAGCTCCCAGCAGAGCAGGACCACTTCTAGCCTTGGACTTAGGCCCAGTAGGTAAAGACCCCTGGAACCAACATCATCCAGGGTCACCTCTCTGCTGTTTCCTGGCTAAGGCCCTGCTCACTATCAGAGCGACTCCAGGGCCAGCTGTCTCCATGGTGCTAACAGGCAACATGGTGGCCCCCACAGACTCCCGTGTTCTCCAGGGGGCCCCATGTGGGCCCCTGCTCATCCTCCCGTATCCCCGGTTCCCAGCCTGCAACAGCTGCTCTGCTCCTCCACCCCCAGCCTGGGTCGGGTGGGTGGCTGGCCTGGGCTCTGTCCACATCCTGTGCCTGCACCAGCTCCCTTCTCTCCCTCCGCCTCCTCCTCACAGCCCCCAACCTCAACTCCGGAAGCTCCACTTCAGGTTTTCCAGGCTACAGCCCTGAGTGTCACCACAGGGTCCAGCCCAACCTGGGCTCCAGCTGATTAAGGATCTGCAACAGGATGTAAGGATTACAGTAAAACCTGGCTCCGGATCTACAGGGGCAGAGGGCCAAGTCCGGGCTCTGGGACTCCCCTCGCCTCCCCTTTCGGCACGCCCCCTCCCTCTGAGATGCTGAGGGCCAAGAGAGCCTGGGCCTCTGGGCCCTTCGCGGGATCCTGGCTGGACGCTGGGAATTGGATGACAAGGGGTAGCATGTGGGACTCAGGCCAAGTCTGGCAGGAAGGCAGGACTGGGATGGGGTGAGGAAGGGGATTTATGGCTGAAACCTGCCCTAGACCCTCTATGGGGACAGGAAGCCAACCTGGTCCTCCCTCTCAGGGGACCCGCATGGAGGTGGGGTGTCCTGGGTCTGACTCTGGAAGCTCTCAGTGAGGCCCTTCCAGGCAGCAGGCTTTAGGGCTGCCCCATCGCTATGGCTGAAGGATTCTGGGCTTGGGTGAGGTAGCTGAACCTGGACCTGAACCTGGAGCCAGTCTTCCTGGACACCAGGGACCCACGGTCAGTCTGCAGGCTCCTCGCGGATCTTGCCCTAAGGGTTATTTAACCCAAGTCCTCCTCTTCCTGGGTCAGTTGAGTTTCTCAAATACATCCCAAGTACCTTATGGGCACTGTCCCCGCTGGCCCTAGGGATCCAGAGAGAACGGTTTCAGGTATCAGGGAGCTCAGATTCTGATGGGGAAGACACACCAGCTCCAAAGCATTCCCCACGCCACTGAGGGCACAGAGGGGAGGCCAACTGTGAGTTCCAGGAAGGCTTCCTGGTGTCCAGGCCCAGGCTCTGCCTGGGAGGCCAGCAGGTGCAGAAGGAAAGGGGGGCGGCTCCGCTGGGCTCCTGTTCCTCCAGCCACTCTTCCCTCCACGCAGGGCTGCATCCTCTCTCCTGCCCTCTCTTCCGTGAGTCCTCAGCAGAGTAGGCTAGGGAGCCCAGGAAAGGCAGGAGCAGCCCCAGACCTCGGGGGCACTTACACACTTCCTGGTCACTCTCCCTCCCCCTGGGGCAGAGCTGAGCTGACTTCTGGCTCTGCCCCTGATGCACCATGCCTGGCACAGACAGCCGAGTTGGTAGAAGGGTGGCTGGCAGAGCAAGTTCCGGGTCCGCTGCCCAGAGCTCGAAGGGGCACAGCCACAGTGGGGTGGTGAGGTTCCCCCCATCTCCGGCCTGCCAGCCAGCACCTGTGGCGCGGGAGTACCCGCCTCTCGCCCCACTCACTCCTTCAACTCAGGAAACACTCCTTCGACTTGGGCCTGGCTACCCCTCCTCCTGTGCATCCCTCAGGGGTCCCGGTTGAAATTTTACTTCTTCTGGGAAGCCCTGCAAACTGCAGGGCCCCCTTCCTCTGCCCTCTCATCACGCCCTGCTCCCTTAGATAGCACTTCTGTAATATAACTTGGTTAATGGCCCCTCTATTTAGCTAAACGGCAAGATCTGCGGGAGGGGACCACTGTTTTAGCAGAGCGCCTGACCCAATAAATATTTACTGAACGGATACAGAAAACTAAGTGCTTCTCAAGTTCGTAAGGGGTAGAGCTGGGATTGGGGGTGTGGCCTGACTTCTCTACCAAGCCCTGTGGAGCTCCAGGGCCCTTCCTATCTGCGAGGGTAGGACTGGGTGGGACTGAGTCGGAAACCCCTTCTCTTGGGTCTTTGGCCCTCTTGAGCCTCAGGCTCACCTCCAAATGCCCTTCGCAGGGCTCTGCCTGGAGAACAAAAGAGGCCCCAGTTGTTCCCACATTTCTCTGGGAGAGGAACAACTGTTGCCGGCCAGGCCCTTGCTGAATAAATCCAGCAACTGTTTGTCGTACAGTGCAATTCTCTCCCGCTACTCCTTTCTCTGTCCCAAAAAAGGAGAAAAGGAAATTGAAAAAAAGATGGGGGAAAAATCCCATCCCAAGCCCCACGATCTCCCTTCCCCCCACTATCAAGTCCGTCTGAAAATGTTAACACACAGAGGGCACGGGGACAGCCACCTGCCATTGCAGACAACTGGGACAGCCGCAGCAGAGGGTGAGGCTGTGAGATCAGGACCCAAAAAAAGGAGGTGAGGGAGTGAAGGATGGGGGAGGGGGCACGGGGCAACAGGAAAGATCAAAGAAAACGGAGAGACTTGGAGGGCAGTGAATGCCCAGCCCAGCAGTCAGGGAAAGGGCCCTGAGGACGAGTGGAGGGAGAGGCCAGAGACCTGCAGAGACACCCAGAGCCAGAGGGCCCAGGCAGGCTCCAGGAGGCCAGGCTGGATGGGGAGGCAGGAGGTTTCTGTGGGAGCAGCAGGTACAGTGAGGGGAGGCGAGGGAGGGGAAGAGAAGTTGACTGGGTAAGAGGGAGAAAGGTCTATTAAAAACCTCTCAGTGCATAACACAAAATGTCAGGGTTTATAGCTTCATTCTTGGCATTGCCGGGACTGAGAACCCTGCACAGAAATGTCACCGCTTGTCATGTTTAATCACCTGCTGTTTGTTAACACCTTCCCTGCAAGGAGCCTGGTCTCAATCTGCCCCTGGGCCCCCAAGGGACCCGGAAACAGAAAACATCCCCATCTCCTTCTTGGTCCCGCCTCCGGGTCTCAAGGGAGGAGCTCCATTTGCCATCCATCTGAAGGTCTCCCAGGAGCCCCAAAGTGACCCTTCCTATCAGGCAGGCCAAGGAAAGGGACCCATATGGTCCTAGCAAGGGGCTAGGACCTCTGGCCCGGGATGGTATGTTTCAAGTGGCCAGAGCCAGGGTGCTCCCAGGCTGACTACCTTTCTCGTGCTCCTTCCACCTGCCTTTCTAGGGCTGCCTGTCCTTTCTGTCTAATCCACTCCTGTCCCCCCACCTCGGGTGGAAGAGAAGATAAATAAAGGAGGGCCCGCTCAGAATCCCTGCAGCCTGGAATTCACCGATCTGTCTGCTTGGACAGCAACTGTCACATAACATCTAACATTCAAAGCCACCGTCCTTCCCGTTACAACCCTGGATCACACCATCTGTGGTTCTGGCTTGGCTCTCTCTCGGA
The DNA here is from genome assembly GCF_949987515.2 of Delphinus delphis. Taxonomy (NCBI): domain Eukaryota; kingdom Metazoa; phylum Chordata; class Mammalia; order Artiodactyla; family Delphinidae; genus Delphinus; species Delphinus delphis. The sequence continues at coordinate 8,107,098 of NC_082683.1, forward strand.
GCACGCTTTGCTAGGTTGTTTAGACTAGGAATTCTCAGTCCTACTGCCCCATAATTCCTCCCTCTGGGGTGGGAGGGTGGAATAGGCCACTCAAGCAGCACGTGTCTTCCCAAGAACACCTGGCTGTTCCCCACCCCTGAAAGCATGGTGTGGTTAACACCAGGCAAAGGGCGGGTCCTCTCTCAGATGACACCTACACAAACTCAACACAGCCCCCAGACGCAAACCCCATGCAGGGACAGCTAGCTGTCTGCAGAGCAGCAAGGTGATCCTGTACAGTTCCCGAGGTAGCCCTGTTACTTCTAGAAGCAGTGAGGGCCAGTGGTGAGCTGAGCTGCAAGGGTCTCCCGATCTTTCCTTCCAACAAAAGCCATGCTTACACAGAAACATATCTGACAAACATGCATCCCAGGAGAATGCCCGTCCATTCAGACTTTCTTCCTGAAGAACGCTGTGTCCAGTCCATTCATTCCCATTTCTACAGAAACAAGTCAGAATGTTTTTCAACTCCCCTTTGCTACTTCCCTGCAAACAGACGGGAGCACCCCTTTCTCAGGAGGTAGGCAATAATGAACGCTTTTAGAGGAGGCGCCCTCCAAAAAGTTCAAAATGCATTTGCATCAACAATTGCCTTTTACCTCGCAGGGAAGGCCCGGGGATGCGTCCACGTGTTACAGCTGGGATATAGGTGGAGCCCAGAGATGGGGATGTGGGCCAGGCAGCACAGTCAATAACCAGGGCTGAAAGTGGCCTCCACTCCACGCTGCCACTGGAACGGTCCTTGGGGAAGCCCTACTCTGGGTCTGTCTCCCTGCATTTGGGAACAAATCCCTAAGTGTCTCTGGGCCTCCTGTTTCCCCACTGGTGAAACGGGACAACTCCCTGCGTCTTTCTCCGAGGGAATTGATGAGAAGAAATGGATAATAGGTGTGGTGTGCCTGGAGTCTCTTGGAAGGAGGGCACTGGGGGAACTCACGGGGTTTCTGCCATCATGATTCTGCATGTCGCACCCCTTCCACTATGGGGGGAGGGGCTCAGTGTCAACAGGGTGGGGAGGAGTGGGGCCTCAGCTGCAAGGCCTCTCCTACGCCCAGCAGAGGTTTTCAGGCAGTGGCCTGTCGTGCCTGGGGAGGTGTGTGTGCACACCCGCTCGAGTCCACACGCACCTGGCTGAACGCAGCCCACGGAGCCGGAGCCAGGCGGTTTTCGGTGGTGCCAGTTGTTAAGTACCCCATCCTGGGCTGAGACTATCATAGTTCAGGTGCTCGGGCTCGCCAGGACCCTGAGGGAGGGGCTGCATCAATAAGCCCATCCTTCTGCCTCCAGGCTTGAGGGGGTTCACGGGCCATGGGTCTTTCCAGTCCTGGGCAAGCCAGGGCGGGCAGTCACTACATTGCTGACCACATGGAGTGACAGCTGGAAACTGCTCCCGCAGCCCCTCCTTCTTGGGTGTCAAGAGAAGCGCTCCACCTCCTGGGTGCACTGCCCACGTGGGGTGGGAGGTCAGACTGGAGCCCCTCCCACCTTGGGGATTTGAAAAGCTGGTCCCCGGCATTGAAGGGGACCCTGAGCATACATGGAACATGTCCTCTCAACTCAGCAGGCCAGGGCAGAGCCCCAGAGGAGCCAGGAAGCAGGGCGTGGCCTGAGGTCCAGGGGAGCCCCTGGGCCAGAACTGTTCTGTCCAAGCCACTTGGATTTATCAGATGAGCACGGCCTCCCGGCCAGGCCCGCTGGTATAATCCTTTCATTAATTTACTATTCGATGGGAAATTACTCCTTACCCAGGAATATAAGTTTTCATCTTATTTTAAGTTAGATTCTTAAAGCAATTACCCAGGCATCTGGTGATGACTTCACCGCCGCGGCTGGGCCCTGGAGAGGAGAAGGGCAGCCCTGAAGCTGCACAGACCCCTGGCTCCCGGCCCCGGAGGGGAGTTCAAGGAGAACTGGGAGCCCCTAAACAACTGTCCTGGGTCCTGGGAGGGAAGTGGGGGGCACACCGTCATCTCTGCTATTTGCTGTCTGTGAAAACGCTCCTCTCTAGCACCACCTGCCCCGTGAACCTACTGGTGACAGTGGCTGAAAAGCCTCGGCAGCTGGTGCCGTGGGAGCATTTTCTATTTTTAATTGTTTGATCGGAATATTAACTCATTTAGGCCTGTTCCCAAGACACACTTCCCAGCCAGAGGGTTTCCCCCATTCCCCAGACCTTCTTCTCTCCCTGTCCGGTCAGAAATCAACTTTGAAATTAATAACTGGATACACAGACCTCTGCAAGTTTGCAAAGGATCAACACACCGGAGAGAAGAAGAAAGACGGTCCTCGCCGGTCACAGGGTGGCCCCGAGCCATCCTCTCGGCCACCAGGAGGGGGAGGTGGCTCAAGTGCCTAAACGCCCCGCTGCTCCTACCTGACCCCGCTTTTCCTGGCCAGCCTCTCCCTCTCCCCTCCGGTCAGCCCCACTGACCCAGTCTGCTCACTTGTCAACCTCAAGGGCAGGGACGCTCAGGAGGCTCCCAAGGCACGTGGCCCTGGGCTCAGAGGGGCCGGGCCAGAGGCTGACTTTCCTTTCAGCTTCCACTTCCAAGAGGGAGGGAGAGAGGGCAGCCTCTTCACGGAGCCACAGGAGAACCTGCCAGCCAGTCCTCCCCGGGAGCAACACCAAGGGCTCCAGGCCCAGCCCCGATGGGAGAGCCACCCTGCTCAGCCTGAGCTAAGTGTCGCTCCCCGTGCTGCTGGGGACAAACCTAACCCCGGTGGCCCCCTTACCCGTCCTCGGAAGGCCCCCAACCCAGCCCTGGGACCACTTGGCCTCTTCGCCCTACATGCCCTTGGCCCCCCTGCCAAGCTCTTCCCTCTCAAGGTCACAGGGCTGTCCACACCAGGAATATTTACTCACCAGACTGGCCCTGTTAGCAGCACTCACCACAAATATGCTTTCTGATAAAGTTGGCAGAAAAAAGTTCTAGAGCTGGAAACAGTGTCAGAAATCATCCCCCACCCGCACAGTGTGAGGCTGCGAACAGGTCACACAACCAGCCGGCCAGAGTCCTGGCGGAGGCTTTTGTCGCTCTCACTTTTCTCCTTCCTGTTTTACTTCCCAACATACAGCCTGTTGCCAGGGGACCAAGGGCTGGGGATGGCTCTAAGCTCGTACTGGGTCTTGGCCCCCAAAGGGCGCAGCCCAGAGGCAGGGGCGTGGGGAGCGGCCCTCTGTTTCCTCCTGCCAGGAGCTCTCTCAGTGGCCTCTGGAGGACGAGGCCGGGCGGCCTCTTACCTCTGCTTCTCTCTGGGCCGTCTCACCTCGCTGAGCCCCCTTCCCACCCGCCCGCCCTTCCTCTGTGCACATGGGCTTTAATGTTTTTATTACCTGTTTGACTCACTGCCTTATTGCTTCTCCCCTTAATGGGGCCGTAACCGTGGAAACAAGGAATAAACGGGCACCAGAAAATGAGATGATTAAACAGGTCACCCTGGCAAAACAAACTCAGCCAAGGAACCTCTGGGGGTGGGGAGGGCAGGCTCCTCCCCCCCTCACCCTTGGCCAGAAGGCTTGGACCAGACCCCGGACCAACATCCCCGTCCCTGGAACCGGGGCAGATGCAGTGGGACGCCCCCTGCCGGGCAGTGGGACACCTGGTCTACCCCTCCCCAGGCTCCCCTATCTCCCAGGCAGCCCTCCCGGCTGGCCTTGGGCCTCGAGCTCTTTGGCTGAGGGGTGGCAAGGAGGGAGGCACGGGCCTCGAGGGAGGGAAGAGCGATGCCAAGGAGAAGATGCATTTCCTGATGACACAAAGTTCTAGAATTCGCTCCCTGCTGGCTTCCTGGATGCCTCCTGCTCTGTCACTGGGCTGGAGTCCCCCACCCGATGCATCTCCTGCTCTCACGCAGCATATTCCCCCCCCCCCCCCCCGCCTCCAGGGGCCCCTTAGTTCATGGAGAAAGCCCTATACTAAAAGGCCAACGTACGTCAAGGTCCAACTCGGGAAGCTTTCCTCTGGGAATCCCTGGTCTTTGGAGCCACACAACGTGTCTGTGTGGCTCCGAAGCCACATCCTGGACCAACCTGCTGTCAGCAAGCCTCCGGTCAGAAGGCTGCAAGGGGGCCCTCGTCACTTCTGCCTTGGCCCCTTGGCACTGGCCAGGACGGCGAGTCCAGAAGAGCCCCCAGGAGGCAGCCCGTGGGAAGCTCTAAGAACAGACCCCACAGCCCGCTCAGGAGCAGCCCAAACACCACGCCAGGGGGCAGAGACCCAAAGCCCTGGCAGCGTGGGGTAGGCCTCAGCACGAGCCACCCTTCCTTCTGGCCTTACTCCCTGCACTGCGGGTACCCGGCTGGAGGGGTCCTGGGAGTGTGAGCAGGACCTAGAAAGGAGGAGCATGCCATAGCGAGGTCTGCTGCGGGGAGACGGGCACGGGAGGAGATACAGCGACGTCCTGGACCACCCACTGGCTACTGCCCCCGTCCCCTCCAGGGCAGCAGACTGCGTGTGCAAGTGTGACCTCACGGCAAGACCCCCCCGCCCCCAAACCCGGTCATGGTTAGCAGCTAATGGGGCCCCCACCAACCACTCACGCCTACCTTCATCCTTATGCCCACTTTCCCCCTTCGTGTCATCCCTCACCCCAGCCCCACTCCTTCCTGTAAACCAGGCGTAGAAAGCTCTCGAGGAGCAAAAGCCCAGGTCCCAAGGGAATCACCAAACGTTTCCTGCCTGCCTCCTGCTGCCCCCACTAAGAAGCTGGAGAGGAGTTGGCGAAGAGGCCCATGAATCAATCAATTCCACCAGCACTCACAGTGGGAAGGCGCGAGACCAGCCCTGTACCGCACACTCGGAGGAGACGTGAACGCAGAGCTAACTCTAATATGGTCACCATTACAAAAAGCGGTAGCAGAAGAAAGCAGGGTTCCCGGCCTTGGTCTCTTGGGTCAGGGTACAGAAGCCTGAGTGCCACCCTGACACACCAATGTCATGGGTATAACCAGGTGCTCAGAGCAGCAGGCCCCCAGCCAACCTCTGATCTCTTGTCTCTTTCCAGGGCCAAGTGGGTATGAGGTGGCAAAGGGGGAGGGGCAAGAAGGTAGGCAGGAGGGTCTGGCTTTAGGGAGCTGGGCGGCCTGGGCCAGAAGAGGCAGAAAACTGTGGTTGCACAATGGGAAGCAGCCAGGGGCGGTGGGCTGTGGGGTGGAGGAGGGAGAGGAGTACAAGGCAGTAGAGAGAAGAGGCTGGTGGAAGTCTAGAAGGTGTGGGTGATACAGGAAACATCGTTTGTCTATCTCTATCTGTCCCAATACCTCCCATCCTTTGTCAAGTTCAAAGGCCACTCCTTCACAAAGCTCCCTGGGCTCTCAGCCCCAGCACGCCCACCTGGTGCGACAGATAAACGCACCTGTCTCCCTCCACCAGACAGACCCCAGAAACCTGGGAAGGACCAGGCGGCCTTCATTTCTGCAGCTCCTACAGCGGGTGCTCCCCAGTGCTTACTGAATTGCAGACCTCACTACTTGCATGGGATTTCCTCTCCTTCAGGGCACGATATGTCCTGACGAGTCTGGGGTATGAGGATGCTATGCTGTGGTCAGGCAGCCAGAGGGGTGAACGCTGGACCACCAAGTTGCCACTTTTTCCAATCAATCCCAGAGAAGCAGCCTCCTCTCCTCCGCTCGCTGGGACCACCAGCCCTCCTCCTGTTCCCTGGCTCCTTGCTCTTCCTGCTGTACTCTGGCCCAGCTACCCCAGAACAGCTGCTGCTTGCCTTGGGGACCCACAGGCTGTCATTACTACAGAGCAACTTCCTTCCCCCCCTGAAGAGGAGGAGGAGGAGAAGGAAAAGGAGGGGCAAGAGGAGATGGGGTAGCAGCCCGGGCGGTCAGGGTTTAAAAACCAGCTCAGCGGGGCTTCCCTGGTGGCGCAGTGGTTGAGAGTCCACCTGCCAATGCAGGGGACGCGGGTTTGTGCCCCGGTCTGGGAGGATCCCACATGCCATGGAGCGGCTGGGCCCGTGAGCCACGGCCGCTGAGCCTGCGCGTCCGGAGCCTGTGCTCCGCAACGGGAGAGGCCACAACAGTGAGAGGCCCGTGTACCGCAAAAAAAAAAAAAAAAAGGCAACAGCTCAGGGAGGGCAGTGCAAAGGACAAGCCTTGGGGCCTGGGGTGGGAGAGCGAGGGTGGGGAACAGGGGTAAAGAAATGGCCTGACTCTTCTAAGAACGGTGGGCCAGGCAGAGGAGGCTGACGGAGGGGGCAGGTGCATCACTAACCCAGCAGGGTCCAGGAAGAGGAGAAGCCTGGGCCCACAGCCTCCTGGGTCCCACCCAATCCTCTGCCCAGGGACTTGAGCCAGGGGCAGCAGCTTTAATGAGGAGATGCTGCTGCCGTGACTCAGCCCTCCAAAGGTGTCTCCATTTATTTTATTTTGCCATCATAAAAACCCAAGCTGCAACTCAGCCCGATGCCCTGGCTCTGGGGGATGGGGGAACACCAGCAGTGACGGCGAAGGCTACTGCAGGCCTTATATCCAGAGTTTTGCTCCTGTATCTTATAACCAGTGCCAGGGCTGGTTCAAGGGGCCACTTCGCAAACCAGAGCTGCCTGTCTCGAATGCTTTGTTCCAAAGAGAAGGTCCAAATGTGTGCTTCTCACCTCGTCCACTCAACCCGTCCCCCAAGATGCCCCACTGAACCCTCTCAGTAAAATCAGGTTGGGAGCTGGACAACCAGAGGCCTTAAAGGTCAGCCGGTGCTCACGCCCCCCCAAACGTCACAGCCGGCCTCTGAACGGTACCAGGAAGCTCACGAGTTCAGAGACGGCCCATCCTGTCCTTGGCTCCGACTCCTCCTTCCTGCCAAGACGGCACTGAAGCACCTACCCCCTGCAGCAGACTGGCAAAACCAGCGCCCAACCTGACCGTAGGGACTGGCCCCAGCTTAGACTGGTTGAGTGGGTGTACCTGGCCAAGTAAAGGCTCGAGGAAGAAAAACTGAGGACAACCTGCTCTGGCCCAAACTCAGCATGGACTCTCTTCCTCCAGAAACAGCACAAGAACCTTCCCAGGCCCCAGTGTGACCAGAGCCAGCAAGGTTCCCAGAAGCCTCCACTCCTGGCAAGGCCCTGGCCTTGAACCGGTGGCTCACAGCAGTCCTGAGGGTCTGGAGGTGGGCTGACACTCAGAGCAGCAACTTTGGGTTGGGGAAGGCAAATTCTTTGCTCTCTGGGGTCAGTTACTGCCTGGAAGAAGCCTGCGGCCTTTCCTCTCCCCTCCTCGAGACTGTGGTGTCCGCAAAGCACGTGGCCAGCATGTGGACATCCACTCCAAGAACCAGGCTACTAAGCCAGCATGTCTCAGCTCCCTTGACCCCATCATTCGTGGCCTCGTCCACAGCCGAGGCTGGGGCCAGGATACAATGTGGGGTGCGGGGGGTGGGGTTGGTCTGTATGCAGTGTAAGGGGGTCCAGGCCTGGAGTCCCAGCAGAGCTTATCCCAGGGAAAAAGAAGCAGGCCTGGCTCAGTAAGCAGCACTGATCCCTCCCCCTGACTCACCCTGACAACACAGCTACAGCCACAGCGCCAAGTGGGCAGTGGTGCCCCTCATGGCTCCCCCCGTGGTCCCTGGTCAGCCCTTTGAACTTGCTCTCTTGCCTGTTTGGCCCTTTACCTGGCAGAGCCTACCCTGGATCCTCTGATGGACAGCTCTAGCCCTGGACGGCCCCTCCCCCTCTCCTCAAGACCTCCCTAGGGAGAGTGGGGGCAATTACGACCAGATCCTCAAGAATCAGGGGCAAGTTCCTTTTCAAAGCTCTACGGCTGTTTCAAAGCCATTTTTCACCCTGGCCTCCAGTTTTTTTCAGGGCCTAGGAATCAGCCTAGCGGGGCCTAATCCTGGGGAGCTTCCCAACTGCAGCCTGGACTTACCTGTGTCTGAAAGCTTCCTGCCTCCTCCCCTCCCCCTCCTGACTCCCTCCCCCAGGGAAATCACTCTAAAAGGGCCTAATGGAACTATGTCCTCCTCTCTTCCTCTCTCTCCTCCCTCCCTCCCTTTCTTTCTCTTTCCTTTTTTTTTTTATTAGCATTTGTGGAATTTATTCCCAAACTCTCCTAATCTTCCGTACACAACCATTTGATTTGCATAACCCAACCCCCTCTCATAAAAACTGGCTGCTAGTTTAATTAAAAAATGTAAATTTGCTGTCATCTCGGGGCCTGGTGAACGAGGACGACATCGGCATTTTTTATCGCTCAAGACCTCCAGACTGATCCAGCCCTTGGCCGAACTATGGTGGAAGAAAAGGGGTCCACATGGCCCCTGAGGGTCTTGTGGTTCTGCTGTCCCCTCCTGAGAAGCCCTGGTTCTCCCACCACTGAACTGCTTATGGCTGTAATGCTTCAGAACCTAGACCCGGAGTGATGTTAACCCACGACCCAACGCTTACTGGGTCCCCTGGTACCAGCAACCCTTTGGGCCCTGTGTCTCCAGCCTTGTGCTGTGCTAGAGAGGCCCTCGGCAGAAGCTGCCTGTGGTTCCCCAAAAGAAGAGAGCCCCTCATCACATCAGCAATGAGTCCAGGCCAGAAACGAGGCCCCTGGCCCTGGCTGTGTGCAGAAGTACATCCCAGAGGTTGAGGAAAGATGAGCACGCAGTGAGCCCAGAGACAGGCGCAGAGGGGGATCTCAGAGCTCCCACCTGCTTCCCTTTTTTTGTGAAGAGGGGAAAAAGTGCTTTTCTTCTGAAGTTCTGAGATTAAGGGAAACTTTCAAGTTCAAAGAAAAAGCTGAGATGGTATCACCAGATGACTTCTCTAGGAAACAGTCAGAACTTTGACACCCTGGACCTCCTCTCACTGAGCGGCCAGAGTCCAGGCCTGGGTCCTGCTGGGAGGGCCCTGCTCCAGCTACGGGAGGGACCAGAGCTGACCACAGGGGCCCTTCTAACTTCTAGGAAAAGTTTCCAGAGCCTGTCCCTAGAGAGCTGGGAGAAGTAAGTGCTGGGAAAGATGTTACAAGAGGTTCTGCCACCTGCAGGCCCAGGAGGCCCTCTCTCCAGTCGGGGATACCCTACAGAAGGGCTTTGGAGTCGTGCCCCGACAGCAGGTGGGAATAGGGCAGGAGGGTGGACTCCAGCTCCAGTTGGCATCTGGGTTAGAAGGAGGAAGCTGAGGGCCCGACTTCCAGCCAAGTAATGCCTAGGTCCCCTGTGCCTGCCCACAGCAGAGGCTCACCTGTCCCAGGTAGGGGGTGGTGCATTACCACCACCGGCCCATCTATAAAGTCTGCTTTTAGCTGGGATGGGGGGGGGCATTTCTGAAGAAAGGGGGTGGGGCCTGAGAGGGAGGCGATGAGGCACCTGATTAGAGGTGGGGGGGGCTGCTTCTCTGTGGGAGTGAAGGGCAGGGAGGGGCAGGGTGGCAGCAGTGGCCTTAGACACCTTAATCACTTTGCCCAGCAGGGGTTGTTGCACCTTTCCTGGGCACAGAGGTCCCCAGGACCTCCACATCGAATTCTCCAAGATCACACCTGGCTGGACATAGTATTAATATTCTTTCCCCAACAAACACACTTCTCTCCTTCCCAAAGCCGCTGCCATGTCCTGTCACCCATCCTGGGCCCCCTAGTGCTGCCTCCTGCCCTCTCTGCCCACTCCCTTTTGACTTCAGGAGGTCAAATGTCAGCCCATGGATCCCAAGGGGCAATGCCATGAACTTGGGCCATTATAAACAACCACTCTAACAGTCACCCATACCACCTTCTATAAATGAAACAGAAGGGTTCAGAGATCAATCTCAATGAATTATGAACCTGTTTATCACTGACTTAAAGACATTTAGCAAGAAGACAGCGCTCTTGTCAGCCTAGGATGAGGGGCCTGGTCAAAATTCCATTTCAGTACAGAGGGCTAAGGGAAAGCCTGAAGAACGTAAAGTAAACCTCACTCTGGGCTCAGACTGGAACCTCAGATAGGAAGAGAAGAGAAATGTTGAATACAATTAGATTAAAACCAACAACACACCAAAATCTCAGCATAAACTCTGCTCCAGGCCAGCACTATGCTATGTGGAACCCTAACCTAGGCGCCATGCTAGGCCCCCCAAAACCCATACATCCAAATTCAGTAGTTTGTCTGGTCTACCCTCTCCCAGGGTAGGGGCTAAGGGGGATGGGAGAGAGTCCTGGGCCCCTCACTTTGAACTGATAACAGCCGCCTCATCCCACGGATTCTCAGGTGAAAAATACTCATTGGCCATAATAAGCAGCTTGATCACCCGACACAGCCTCGTCCCACATAAATTAAATTCCTTTACCTTGAGAGAGTCGCCCCGAAACCAGACTAACCGCCTTTCCCAACAGGACGCTGCTTTCAAAAACTAAACCATCCCCCACTGAAAAAATAAAAACACACACCCCACAGCCAGATACACAGAGATCTTTGCTGGAGAAGGAAAAAAAAAAAGAAACAGAAAAAACACGCAGCCGTTCAAAAAACACGGAGAGCAAAAAACAAAAACCCCACGAAAACCCCCTAAATCCTCTCTCTGTGTGCCCCCCAGCTCCCTCTCCCCTAGGTTCTTTCACAATGACAAGCATCAAATTAGTCACAGTCCCTAAGCAAGTAACAAATAATAACAATAATATCATCGGAAGCCTCACGATCCAGAAACCCAGGCAAGAAGCGCAGCCCGCACCGGACCCTCTCCAGACCAGCACCCCCCCGCGCCCCGCTCAGCTGCTACCTCATTGGGCTAAAAATAATAACTTCCGTAAAAGAACCGAAAGAAAAGTGAAAGAGCCACCCCTGGTTCCCACCGGCCGGTACCTGTACCAAGATCCATTCTCCTCTCTTTGGTCCCAAACTCTTCGAGGAACGCCAAAAAAAGAAGAGGAAAGAAAAGAAATCTGTTTAGTCTCTCGCAGTGCCCCCCACTACCCACCCCAGCTTTCCCCCTCCGCTCTCCGCACCCTTCCCCCATCGAGGGGCGGTCAAGTCCCCGGGCCTGGGGGAGAAATGAGAAGGGAGACCCGGAGGGAGAGCGAAAGTTTCTCCCTCCCGCCCCTCTCTCTCTGGCGCTCCGGCACTGCACACTCAAAGCAGCTCCTCTCTGCTCTCGAGTTTATTAAACTAAAAGAGAAACTATTTATAGACGCGGCCTGGGTCGGGGGACCCGGCCGGCCCCCGAGGCCGAGGGGCGCCCCTGCCCGCGCCCGGCCCCGCTCCCGCCGCCCCCGCCCCCGCGCCAGGGTCGGAGCCCCGCGGCGGCGCCCCCTGCCCTCCCCGCCCCACTCCGGTACTCACCATAGTCGGAGAGTCGAAAGCCGAATTCACTTAAATAATCAACTTTCATAATACTTAATTAATGCCTAATTGCGACTGATTACTCCCCGAATAACAAGTTGTTTTAAAGCCCTGATGTCATTGCTCCTGACGGTAACACTCAGGGTAACAGTTTGGCAGGAGGGAGCGGGCAGGCGGGCGGGCGGGCGGGAGCGGCCGGGGGCGCTGCCAGGCGCCGAGGTGATTGGCAGGGCGGCCGCGGTACCGCCTCCTCCCGGCCCAGCCCGCACCGCCCCGGCAGGTGAAAGAGCAGAGCTCGGCCCGCCCGCGCGCGCGCCCGCCCGCGGGAGGCTGGAGTGAATGGGCTCGCGCTCGCCCGCCCCGCGCCCGCTCCTACAGGCGCGCCTCCGTCCGTCCCCTCGCGCGCGCGCGCTCCTCACACGCGCGCCCTCGCCCCGCGCCCGCTCCCTCACGCTCGTGCGCGCGGCCTCAGCGCACCGGCCCGGGCGGCCAGCCTTATTGGCTCAGCGATTGCCCAAACCTTAGACTTCGGAGGAGGGAGGCGGGGACTCGGCGCCCGGGGACTGGAGGGAGGGGAGGCGGGAGGGGGACGCGGCGGTCCGAGAGGACCCTGCGGCCCGCGCTCGCGCCCCCGCGCCAACTCTGGCCGGACGCCGCGGGCGGGCGCGCGCTCGCACGCTCTCCTCGGCGCTCCGGCCCCGCCGAGCGCGACTCGATGGCGGCCGCGCGGACTCACTCCCTGGCGCCGGCCGGCCGAGGGCTCGCGGCGCGCGCAGCCGGGCAAACTTTTCCGCGCCGGCGGGCGCAGGTGTGAGCGCCGCGGGGTCGCGCCCACCGAGCCGCGCGCCCTGGTACGCCCCCCGGGCTCTGGGTGCTGGTACCAGGCGTTTCGTTTCCTCCCCATCCCTGAATCTCTTCCTGTTGCTGTTGGCGGTGGTGTTTTTTAGCTCTGAAGAGGAAAGACTCTGGGGCCTTGGGCCTGGGTGTCCCGGGGAACACTCGCATCGGCCTCGCGCTGTTCCGCACACCGTGCCCGCCGCAGGCTTCACGAGTGCGGGAACCCCCAGGGCTGCGCCACCTTGGTTTGGCTTCGCCTTTTAATGAGCCCTGGCTCCCCCGCCCCCACGCCGATTCCGGGTGGACCCCGGCTCCGCGCCACATCACTGCTCTCCAGGCCTTCCTCCTCCCGCTGCCCCGCAGTTCCGCCCCCAGCCCCGCAGTGGGGACGGCACCTCCTTCCTCCCTCACCCTGCCTTGGTCGCCTGTCCTCCGAGGGCCGCCACCACGGATCCGCGCTGTCACTTGGGCTGCCAACCGGCCCTCTTGCCTCTGCCACCTCCCATGCGGGGCCGTGGCAGACAGGGCACAGACACCCTCAACCAAGGAGCCAGCGTCCTGCCACCTGCCCCCTCTGACATCGCCGCATTTCCTGTCTGCCAGTTCATCGCTGGACCAGGGCAACTTCTCTCCTTGCCCTCCTTTCCCCCCAGAGAAAGCACTTAGGTGTATCTTTCGGTCCCCAGATGTCCCTGCTGCAGCCAGATATGTTGAGATTCCTTAAATTTTAGTCATCTAAGTTAACCACTGGGTAGGAGGCAAGGAAAGAGGCAGGCGAGTAGGAAGGTGGGCAGTTTTGCTTGTGAAGTACCTGGATCTCGCTGTCCCCAGCTCTCCGTCTGTCCCTTCTGCAGCCACCCTGCTGCCTTCCTCCCCTCTCCTGTTTCAGGGGAGGCCACACTGCCTTCAATGAGGGGAGGAGACCAGAACTCAGGTTTTCTTTTCTCTGGTCTTCCGGCAGCATTAAGCAAAATGGCACTGGACTATTTTTGCAATATTTCTCTTTTGCAAAGGGAAGGGCCCAGGGAGGCCTTGGGGCAAGTAAGGGAGTTAACAATCTACTCTTTTCCCCACTTTCCCCTTATTTTTCTTCTCCCTTTATTTACTTATTTACTTTTTAAATTGCACTTTAGTTCCAAATGGCCTCACAGGGAGATTAACATCCCTCCCCCATTCGACTGCTCTCCCTGTTGCCTTCTTGGCAACCCCCATTCCTGGTTGTCACACAACCCTCTACCCTTCAGACCTGCCCCATGCCTATGGAGGATGAGTAGCTGGAGAGGCCCAGGAGCTCTGAGTGTCCCCCAGTCCTAAAACCCTGAACAAGGGAGCAGAGCTCCTTAAACAAACCAAGCCCTGTGCTCCCCAGAGGCTGGTACAAAAACTGCTGGCACCGAGCAACCAGGCAGCAAGGACCATGAGCTTCTCCCCAGGTGGGATCTCAGAGAGGGCCCTGCAGTGTCCGGGACTGCTCTGGGGTACACACATGCCGCTGGGTTCTCCCACCCATGACTCCCCAAAGCAAGGCTTACAGCTTTGGGTTGTAACAGCAGTCAGTCAAACCCAAATCCCAATCCTGAAGTGTCTGCTTCCCCATCTGAGCAACTGGGACGTAGAAGGAAGCCTGAAGACCTAGGGGTAGAAGGGTGATTTCTGGGTGCATCTGAAATGTGCACGTATGGGGAACTCCCTGCATATGTGACCCACATGGCCTAGGGGCTCCCTCTGAATGTCCTTCTGGGCTTCTTCTGATGGTGGTCAGGGCATGGGAGGGCATACCTTCCAGTCACTCACGCAGGACCCACAGGATTGGCTGCACAATAACTTGGGGGCCTCTGGTGGACAAGGGCTGGAGAGGAATGGCTAAAGGGATAGAACTGAGAGAGCCGGACGGAAGGCGGAACAGGCAGGGCGGGCGAGAGGGGTTCGCCAAGCGCAGCCAGTGGTAGAGGGAGGCGTGGGCCGCCCGGAGAGCCTCAGCTCTGCCGAGACGATGGCCACAATCAGCCACTGCGGGCTTCAGAGGCTCTGCCCACGAGCGAGGGGCCTTCCTGAGAGGCACAGAAAATGAGGCCATCTTAGCATGTTATGATTTGAGATTTGAGAAGGCTGAGGCCGTGTCATGGAGGGGTCCCCCGATTTCTCTTTCTCTCCGTGTGTGTACTCATACCAAGGCCCAGAACCCTGGCACCTCTGAGTCTATGGCCCATTTTGCCTTGAGAGCCCTGATGTGGTAACACCTCTTCGACCCTGAGGCCAGGCCATGGTTTCTGTGCCTCGGGCCCGGGGAATGGAAAGCCCAGTGCCACAATCCCTCCTGGTCTCGAGGCCCTGGGCCCAGAGCCACCAGCTCCTCCTCTCACACCCCACCTCCAACGGGAAACGTGGAGCCCTGCCCAGCAATGCCACCCACCGGGCCCCTCACACGGGTCCAGGGGAACCTGTCAGCTGTCCCAGGACAACCTTCCCTCGCTGGCTCCCGGCGCCCTCGCATCCCCAGTTTGCCCACTCAGTCTCTCTCCCTCCCGAGCCCGGGGCCTTCTCACTCACCAGCCTATTTACACACCAGGCATCTCATGCTTTATCTGCTCTCATTTTGAATTTGTAACTTTCACATAAACTTGCACAAAGCTCCTTTTGTTCCTGCACCCCACCCCAGGATCCCAATAAACTGGTTCCCTCTGAGGCGACTAGGCCAGGACACGGGAGCCTTGGCCAGACGGCTGCGGGTACATGTGAGCAAGCATGTTCGCACCTGCGGGGAGTCTGTGTGCCTGCGTGTGAGCGCACTCCCCAGGCGGGCGGCGGGAGGGGTCAGGGGGAGCCTTGGGTGAGCAAACTGTGGATGGGAAGGATGGTGGGCATGGAGGGCAGAGCCCAGATGCCATGGCGCGGGGATGGGATAGCCTGCCAGTAGGGCACGAGAGGTCACGGGCCCCGGATGGGTGGGTATCGGGGCAGGGGGTAAACGGGGATGAAGAGGAAACAAAGAGCAGAGAGGCACAGCAAAGTGGGTGGCGGAGCGAGGGGCTGAGGCCAGGCTCGAGCTAAGCGTAAGGCAGATAGAGGGATCGCATTATGGCGGTCTAGGGGCTGGCACGGCCGCACGCTCAGCGCCGTAATCCTGTTAGCCAGCAATCTCCATTCCGAAAGAGCTTCATTTCTTTGTGAATATTTGTAAACTAGATATCTAATGGAAAATTATAGGAAAATTATAGTGAAATTCATGACGGAGAAATCCGATTATCCCTAATTCAATTATGCCATCTTAGCCCACACAGCACATTTCCCATTTTTTTCCCATAAATACCGATGCCAGGGGTCCCGGTAATCAAATAAAATTGAAAATCATCTTCCCATTAAATTCAATTAGCCGCAATTTCTAAAGCCTATCAGAGATTTTAATTACTAAATTATAAAATTCTCCAATGCTAAATTGAAACCAAAAAAATTGCACATCCTTATATTTCAGAGAAAAAAAGGGGGGGCCAGCAAAATCCTCGGAAAATGCCCTACTCTCTGTGCCCAGCTCCAAAGCAGGTTCCCCACCTGGAGGGACAGCACACCGCTGCCTCCTTGCCAGGTTGAGGACGAAGCCAGGGGGGCAGAGGAGAGGGCCCTGTCAGGGGAGGGCCTGAGGCATGTTAATTTAACAGAGGGGCAAAGCACACCTCCAACCCCAAGCAGCTGGAGCTGGGCCGGCCCCTAGGGAGGACTCGCGTCCTCACTGGCTGTCCTGGCTCCTAAGATGCCCTCAACTTTGTCCCCCACGGAGAGTGAGGTCTATAACTGCTACCTTCTTGGCCCGTGGACATGGCTCGGGCCCAGGTCACAGCTTGGCCTCAGAGCAGCAGACCAGAGGCAGCCGGCTTCTTACTCAGTGGCTGGCTCTCTGACCACCCAGCCGGGCCCCCAGATGGCCTGGGCTGGGTCAGAGGTGGGAGTAGGACGGAACCCGATGTTGAGGGTGGCCAGACATCATGGGAGGGTTCCGTGGCCCCGAGCCTTCTCCAGAGCATTCCCAGGAGCCATGGGTCCTGGCTGTGTACCAGCCTCCTGAGAGAAGAGCTGGGGATGGACATGGCCCAAATTTGGCCTCTCCCTGTACTTCTAGCTCATTCCTTGTTCTTACCCTCTTCTGGGAAGCTGACCGGCTGAACTGGCCAGAAGGAATACCCTTGCCCCGCGGGAGAGCTCACTCTTTTGCCCCCATCTCCTTTTAGGCAAGTGCTGGCCATAACCCCAACGGTAGCCCCTCCTCTCTCACCCCCCCTCCCCCGCACCCGCAGGCCACTTACCCCACTCTAAAGCCTGCTCTAGGAGTCAGAAGAGCCTGGGGAGGTGGCACCGGTGGTAGCATAAAGGGACCCTAGATCTGAAACCCAAGGTGGGTGGCTGGGTGGGCAGCCGCTGGGCCTGGCAGTTTCAGGGCAGCCAGGAGCTGAGCTGCCAGCAGCCAAGCTGCCAGCAGCCCAGCACCCAGGGAGCAGGGAGCAGGTTTAATTTGCCAGGCAGTCAGGAGTGCCAGCAGGGGAGGCACCCGCAAACAAAACAAAAACAAAAAAGTTAATTATCTTTGGCTTTTTCTTAATAAATATCCAAACTGGCCCGGCCGGATCCTCCGCTTTGGAGGGAGAGAGAAGGAGGAAAAAACCCCAAACCAAATCCAACAGACTCATTCTCTACCTTTCCCTTTGTCTCTCATCCTTGTATTTATCTCTTATCAGAGGCAGTAACAGTTTCACATTAATTCCCAAATTTTGCAAGTGCAAGAGTGTGGTCACAAATAGTTGTTTTGTTTTGTTTTGTTTTGTTAAAGTTTTGGGGTGGGAAAGTGGACATGTGAAGAAGAAAGAGGCAGGCAGGAGGAAAAAAGGCGAGAAGAAACAGGACAGAAGCAGAGGGAGTGAGAGAAAGACAGAAGGAAAGAGAGAGAAGGAAAAACAGAGCAAGTGTGATGCGGGGAACCGAGCTCGTTGCATTGCCCCCAGCGGCACGGCCCAGCCTGTGGCCCCAACCTGGGCAGGGACCTTTTCTGGAATATTATGTTGGCATTTTATTTCAGTTACAATTATCAGCTACAGGAGATAATGGGGATTTTTCATCTTAAAGCTCCAAACCACCTAGGTCTCATTGGCCACTTGGGCTCCCCTGCTGCTGCGAGTTTGTGTGGCAGCCCTCCCTTCCAGGAGCTTGGCTGCGGAAGAGGGGAGGTGGGCTGTCCTTCTGAGGCGTGTGACTTTTTCTATGTGGAATCCCAAGTACACCTGGGGAGAGAGACGCGTGTTGCCACCTGGGCCTACGTGTCGGGATGGTGCTCATACACGCCTGAGCCCATGCTGTAAGAAACATCTGGTAGGGCACGTGATGGGGGGTAGGCAGCCAGGACATCGGGTAGTCCCTCACGGAGCACGGGCACTGCAGTCCCACTACCTGGGTTCAAACCCTAGCTCTATCTCTCACCAGCTGTGCAACCTCAATCAAGTCACTGACCCTCTCTGAGCCTCCATTTTCTCAGCATCAAAGTCAATAATAATTAGTGATTGCCGAGGGCTGAGGGTAGGGGAGAATGGAGAGTGACTGCTAATGAGTCCGGGCTTTCCTTCTGGGGTGATGGAGAGAGTCTAAAATTAGATAGTGGTGGTGGTGGCACAACCTTGGGAATATACTGAAAACCACTGAACTGTACACTTGGTATGTGAATTATGTCTCAATAAAGTGGTTATAAAAAAGTGGGGATAAAAAGGGGGAACGATAACAGCACTTACTGCATCGAGCTGTCATAAGGGCAGACAGAGCTCATAGCCTGGCACAGAGTAACGCTCAGTAAGGATCCACGAGCAGTCACTCACATGGATCGCGGAGGATGGGCTGGCATCCTGGGGCCTGGGCTGGTATCCATGTACTCACACTGCTGGGGCTTACAAATGTCTACCTGGGGCCTTGGGGCCGGGCCAGCGGGTTGTCAAGCAGCTGAGCTGCCCGCCCCCAGTACTTGGTCGAGGCTCCTGGGCGACTGCTCCCTGGCAGGGATGGGAGAGTGCACGGCCCTCCTCCTGCCTCCCCGCCCGCGTCCCTGGAGAGGAGGCTGCCCACCGTGGCAGGCCGACTCTGTGCTCACTCTCCCCGTCTCACAGAGCACTCATATTTTCCATGTGCAGCAGACCGTGAATTCACCTTCATACTAGTTACAGGGTTATTTAGCTTCTCCTGACACTGACAATCACCAAACTTTAATTCGCTGCTTGGTTTCTCCCTGCTGCGCCCTCTGCCCACCCCCAAAATCACTGGGAGAGGATGGGAAGAACCTAGGTCTGGCCCCCTCTTGCCAAAGCCTGCCCTTCGGAGTGATGGAGCGATGGGAGGAGGGGGGTTGGTCAGAAGGAGAAGATGATGTGCAGAGGGCGGAGAGAGAGAGCAGTACGGGAGAGAAGAAGTACCACCAGGGCTAAGGGGGGCTTCCATCCCGCTCCTCTGGCCTGACCGACACTAATGTATTCAACCTGATGTCCATCCCGTTATGAATGAAGACTCAGCTGACTGGGCTGCAGGTCTGAGGGCTGGCAGCCCTGGCCAGGACCTCCGGGGCCAGGACTCACTGAGATCCCAGGACCAGGCAGCTGGCATGGGCTGGCTCCTCTGCCTGATGCTGGACAAGCAGGTGCCCATCTGGGAACTCACCAGAGGGAGCCCATTCTTACCAACCTGAGAAGCCAGCTCGCATTTCCTCCCCTCTCCTGTGCCAGTCTCCTGTCAGGCCAAGCCCTCCTGCCCTGTAGAGGTCTCTCTCTGGCTTACAGCCCTGTTGCCAGGATCACGTCTCTCTTCCTTTGATAAAGCCGGGGGGGTCTGCTCAAAGCTACTGACAAGCATCAGATGAGAAACAGAGACTGAGACATCGCCCACCAAGGATCCCAATCACACAATCCTGGGACCAGTGTAGGAGACAGGGCCCAAATGTGGCCACGAGTCTGCTTCCTCGCCCAGTGGGAGGGGCCGCTGCTGCCCTGAGCACCCAGGCCAGCCCCAGCAGGGTCTTTGTCTCTCTTCCCTTGCCTTCAGCAGATCCCCTTCTTTCTGTCTCCTCTGTACTCCCACACCTTTCCAGGAGTGGGCCCAGCTTCCAGAAGATCCAAAGAGGCCTCTGGTTAGCTCAGGGGCCAGGCAAGCCCAGAGATCTCAGACTCTTCCTCGCAGCTACTGTCCACCTCCGGAAGTGGTCACCATCACCCTTCCCCAAAGCCTCCCAGGAAAGCGAGGTTTCCTCTGAGGACCATTTGGTGGAAACAGGGGACTCTCTTATTCGCCAAATCCAAGCTGGCTCCACCAGCCACTCATCGGGCGGAGAGTCCCAGGAGCAGAGACTCACAAGGCAAGGACCTGGGGGGCTTGCAGAAGCAGAGGCAGGGCCAAGGGCAGAGCCAGGAGGGGAGAGGCCGGGAAATCCACTGGTGGGTCCAAGCTCTGCCGGCTTCCTCCCAGCCCTGTTCCACTGCCCCACCCCTGCTGGCAGGGGAAGTGGCCATGGTGGCCTGGGCAAGAGAGATGTCAACGGGAGCGATGGCAGAGATGAGAGAAGGGGCTTGTTGACTGCAAACTGTCCATTATGGCTCAGATTATAAGCATATTGCGCAGGGCTCTCTGCACGATGCCGAGGAAATCCAATACGCTGAAAGGTTAATGCAATCAATTAGGGTGACAAGGAAGTAAAGGAAAGCCTTCGGAGTAGATGAAAAGGAGAGAGAGGGAGAAAGAAAGAGCGCCGTGGAGTTGGGGGTGGCAGTACGGCGGTGGGAAGGTGAAGAGGAAGAGAAACTAATGGGATGCAGAGAGAAGGCTTGGAGGGGAAAACAGATCTACAAAAGGCCAGGAGCCCGCGAAAAGAGGACAGTAAGAGAGACGGCAGCAGAAGCAG
The DNA here is from genome assembly GCF_949987515.2 of Delphinus delphis. Lineage (NCBI taxonomy): Eukaryota > Metazoa > Chordata > Mammalia > Artiodactyla > Delphinidae > Delphinus > Delphinus delphis. The sequence goes on from NC_082683.1 coordinate 8,127,138, forward strand.
CAGGAAAGGGCAACTAGTGAGCTGTGCGGGGACCCGGCTCCCAGCTCGTCTCAGACCTCTGACTGCTGCACAGCTTCAATTTCCTTCCCGCTCCCCACTCCCCCCTCCCCCCTCCCTGCCAGCCTTTCCTCTAGGGCTTGGAGCCTGGCTCCCAGATTAGCTCACAGCGCTAGTAATGTGCAGCCTTGGTCCCTGCCCCTGTACTGAGCGTGTGCCCACCATGTAACGTCCAGGGCCTTCTCCACAGAACTGCAGAGTGGGTCCCAATTGCCCCAGAATGGGCCCAAGTTCAGACCCAGACTCTTCCCTTGGCTTTCTCTGCTCTCAGCAGACCCCACAGCTTTCCCCTATGCATCCTAGCTCGTACTTGCAACAAGCCTACAAAGCAGAGAGCGTGGTAGTCAGGGCTCCGTTTTACAGATAGAGAAACTGGTGCTCGAGAGGTTATGCGACTTCCCAGGGCCCTGCAGCAGACATGGAGGACCCGGGACCGACCTGAGAACTCCAGTGACTCCCAGTCCACCACCCGTGCGGCATTTTCTTCCACGGCCCTCGCTCAAGCGAGGAGCCTCAGCTTCTCCAAGGTGAGGGACTCAGTGGTCCCGGTGCAGGGGTGGGGGACTGCATGGAACCTGCTTAGGGATGACTGCTGGCTCCTACATGCATGGTGGAGACCCAGGCTCTGGCAGGTGAACAGGAATGAAGGAAGGAGGGAACGCAGGCGCTGCCTACCTGTCAGGCCCCGGGCTAGCCACCTTCGGCCCCATTCACTCACTCGCTTGTCCCAGTAACCCTGCAAAGTAGATATTCTGCTCACCTTGCAGAAGAGGAAACTGCAGATCTGAGAACTTGCTGAAGGCTACAGGATGGAGACACAAGGCTCCTGGATGCCGGGAGCAAGAGATCTGAGGAAACAGTGGCTGTCAAGGAGAGGACAAGCCGGGACTTCTACGTAGGTGGGACTGAGCAGGAGATGGGGTCCTACAAGGAGTAGAGAGAGAAAGGGCAGCCCCAAAGGGACCAGGACTGCAAGCAGCCCCGCAACCTCAGGGACAGGGCTCCCTGACAACTGCCCGGGCCCCTCAGAGCAAGACACGAGCACAGAGCAGGAAGATGGTTGCACAGCACTGTGAACGTACTTAATGCTAGGGAACTGCACACTTAAAAATGGTTACAATGGTAAATTTCATGGTGTGTATATTTTACCACTGGAAAAAAAAAAAAAGAGCAGAGGGCAGGAGTCAGAAACCCCAGAGGGAGAGACAATAAACTTTTCCTATAAAGGGCCAGATAAATATTCTAGGCTTTTCAGGCCAAACGTGCTCTGTTGTAGCTACTCAGCTCTGCCATCATAGAGTGAAAGCAGCCATAATTGATATGCAGATGAGTGGATGTGGCTGTGTTCCAATAAAACTTTATTTACAAAAACAGGCAGTGGGCCAAATTTGGCCCTCTGGTCATACTTTGCCAAGCCTTGCTCCAGAGAATGGAAGCACTTGGGGCTGACTTTCAGGACAGAAGTAGCCAATCTGAACCTTGCCAAGAAGTGGAAGGAAGGGCTGGGCAGAGGGCTCAGGAGGAAATCAGGTTCTCATTACCAGCAGAGGGTGGAGAAAAAGAAGGCAAAGAGAACAAGGATTGGATGGGAAACAGATGTCCAGGAACTGGTCCATCCCAGCTCCCAACATCCTAAGCCCTCCACGGTGCTTCAGAGTCTCAGGGATGATATGAAGGGGTGGAGAGTTGAAGCTCTCAACATGCTAGGAGTCTTGATGCCAGGAGAGAGGTGTTGAGCTCTGGCTAAGAGAGGACGGGAGTGGGGCAGCAGCAGGGTCGGGCTGGCCAGAAGGGATGCCAGGGGAGAGAAAGGCGAGGAGAGAGGCCCGGGGAGCAGAGCTGTAACCAGGGTGGTGCTGGCGGCAAAGGGAGGAATCCACAGGCCCCAGTGAGAGCGCAGGGCGCGGGCCGGGCCTGCCCTACACCGGCCGCCTCTGATCACGTTTTCAGGGCCACTGCCCGCCGGCACAGACAATGCTGGGGGAGCCTTTGAAGTCCGAAAGGGATGCCGCGGTGGGAGCCTCGCGAGTCTCCTCCCTTCCCCCGTCCTCCCGGGGGAGGGGGCCAGCAGGACAAAACCCAGAGCCGGTCACAGCCGGGCCCCCGAAATGCGGGAGACAAAGGGAAAACAAACAGGTTTGGAGCCAGGCGCACGGTGCCGTGTCTGTCCCCCGCCCCGCCGAGCACGGATGATGGATGGCTGCAGCCAGCCAGCTCGCCCGCCGGGCAGGCCCCGCTATTTACATAACACTGGCGTTCCACCGGTCACCTCTGACACGGCGCTGCCTGGGGCCGAGGCCCGGTGGCCCCGAGGTTCCGAGAACTGAGACAGCCTGTGAAGGCCCGGCCAGGCCAGGGGAGCCCAGTGCCTGGGGAAGGGAAGGGCAGCAGCCTGATCTGGGCTCAGGACCCGGGGCCTCCTCCCTGCCAGCCTCCCACGGAAGAAGGAGGAGGCCACGGGGCCGGCAGCTTCCCAGGAGACAGGACTTCTAGGGCTTTCAAGTCCACGCGGTTCCCCAAGCACGAGCTACAAGCAGAGCTTCCAGGGAGAGCCGGCAGCAGCCACAGGGGGCAGACAGCACTGCGGAGAGCTGGGCACGGTACTGCCGGCGGCTGAGCCCTGGCACCACAGATGCCCCTTTGCCTCACGCTGCCTTGAACACATTCCACGCCCAGAGTCAGCGATCCACGGGTCCCCAGCCCATTTCCAGCCTAAGAACGAATCTGAGACCCTTCTACTGGGGTCATCTTTTCCTGCCAGGTTCAGATGGGCAGTGTGGTTCCAATTCCCTGTCTCCATCTTCCAGACCCACCCTGGGGGCTCGGCACGACTGGGCCCAGCCCAGGTTGACACGTGTGCCAGGCGCGTGGTCACCACTGGGGGGAAGGACCCACGGATCAGGGAAGGGCTCAGGCCTTACCTTGTAGCGGGTCCTAGAGGCTCCTCTCTCGCAGTGGGGGCGTCACTTCATCCTGGGGAGGGACAGAGAAGAGCCTCTTAGCCTTTCAAGGCAGGACGCGTACAACTCCCCAGTGTGTGCCCAAGGGCTCCCTGCCACCCCCAGGCCAAGGGGCTGATGCTCCAGGGTGGCCAAGGGTGTCAAAAATTCAGACGCGCGGAGTGGGCACTGATCTTGGCCCATCTGAAAGGACGTGCCGACCAAAATTTGAAAAAATTCAGAAAGCAGCAGGGGCTGATCACAGCGGAAATATGGTCCTCAGCGCACCCCTAACCAAAGAGAGAAAAGTCAGAGCACACTGCACACACCTCCGTGGGGGCAGAGATGCGGGTGTGCGGGTCGGGGTGCTCCCCTGGAGCGGCAGTGGCTGAGCAGCAGGGCCTGGGGACAATGACAGGATAGAGCCGCACCCATCCCTCCCTCTCTTCCCTTGGCCCCTGAAAATCTACAGCATATGGGTGACTGAGGGGCAAGGGTGGACCAGGGGCCAGGGCACCAGGAAGCCTCAACTCCCAGGAATAGGCTGCAGACAGCACCTTCCACCCTGGGGTCCTACTGATGAGTCACAAGCCATGCCGGGGGCGCACGTAGGGAGAGGGAACATGGCCCAGCAAGGTAGGGGGACTTTAGCCAACACGGGACTCAGCCCAGCTTGCCAGGCCCCGGCCCTCCTGCCCAGCACGTGAGTCTGGGGAGCTAGGTTCAAATGGGACAGACGCCTCGTGTGGACAGAAAACCCAAGGAGCCCTCTGCCTGCTGACCGGGGCCCACCTGCCCTTGCCCGAGCCCGCCCCGCTCCCACCCCGTGGGCCTTCAGAGCTCCACCCATACTCGGGAAGGGTTTTCTGCTTATTAGGGTTTTTTTCTCCCTACTCCCTCCTTTGTGGCTTATCAATGATGCAAGAGGAATAACACCAATTTCCTTAGGCTGTGTAATCCCCAAATCAGATTGGGGGGATTGTGAGAGGTGAGGTGACCTTGTACGGGGCTCCGGGAATGCCACCCAGTCCCGCCGCCCGCCCTCCCGTTCCCAGGACATATTTAGACAGATAATGCTAATTGTACTTGACGCATCCTCCTAAGGAGGGCCGGGTCCTCTGCCAGCTTTCGCTGCCTTTGCTGGGCTGCCTGGGCGGAGGGTGCCCACTGAGGCAGAGCCCACCCTGCCGGACACCGGGCTCCGGTGGGCATCGAGCAGTTGGGGGGGTGACCCCATGGGCCTCTGATGCCCATCTGACCCAGATGGTAGGAAGCTAAGATTCTGCAGAGAGCTGGGCGGACAGAGAGAGGGGGCAGCAGAGAGGAAAGGGGAGCCCTGCTGAGATGGAAGAGGGGGCCGAGGTGGGAAGAGTGGAAAAAACAAGCAGTCGGAGAGGAGAGCTGGATGAAGTGGAGGCCAAGCAGCGCTGGGCCACGGGGCAAGGGAGAGAGACCCTGGGCCTCCGCTGAGAGGCGCTGGGCAGGCTTGGCTGTCAGAGCTCACAGCCCAGCCAGCCCGCCCAGGGGCCCAGCGGGGCGTCATCGCTGTCCAGTCCATCCCACAGCCGCCCGCCTGAGATCTCTCAAGGCACCCCGGCCAGCCTCCCTTGAACCTCCAAAGCCCCCCAACTCCACAACTCCAGTATCTCCCTTCCACCACCTTCTTCTCCCCCCCCATCCCCCCCAGCAGCTGTGCCTTTATTAATTCATGAGGCACTAATTAGTTCTTTGTTTAATTTTGTGTTAAACAGACTGACCGGAATGATAACGACTCGCCGCGCGGTGTTGCTGTCCCCAACCACCCCTGTTTTCTGACAACAAGGGAGCGCGGGAGACCGGAGCGCTGAACCCAAATCCCTCAGCAGTTGCACTTCATTAAGTCAAAATGTGACAAGAAGCTTAGAGAGCAACTTGCAGATCTGATCACACAGAACAATCGGGGAGGAAACTTTCCAGGAGTTGGCTGGGGGTGGAGGAGGGAGGGGGAGGGCGGAGATGCTTACCGTGCGGGGACCAGGACGTGAACTGGGGTCCTGCCCCTCACCTGGCCCCGGGGCAGGCGGCCTGGCGGACGGGAGCAGGGAGGCTGTCTCTGGGTGGGATCTGGGACACTGGGTGGATTCTGGAGCCCCCGTGGGGACCTGAGAAGTTCAACTTTCTCTCTCCGTCCTGCCTGGGCATCTTCCCCTGTCACTCTCTGCCTCTCGCTGTTCCTGCTCTTTGGTTCTGGCCTGTGTGAGTGAGTGACTGGGCACACCCAGGGCCTGGCAGAGACTCAGAAAGCTGCTGAAGTTAAGGAAGGATTCTGCAAGGCCGGGGGGGGAAACACGGAGGAGACCAGGAGCCCCAACACTTAGGAAGGCTGAAGTTAAGTGCAACCCTTCCAGGCTAAGAAACAGACGTAACGTGCTCAGGGATCCTGGCCAACATAGCCACTCTCCGCCAGCTGTCCACCCATCCACCCATCCTGCACTCATCCAATGTTCTTCAACCTAAGTACTCTGACCAGAAAACTGAGGACCAAGAGGTTGAGCTCTGTGCAGAGGTACACGGTAAATCAGAAACAGAACCGGGTCTGTTTGGCTTCCAGGCTGTGGTAGCTGACTGCAGGCAGGCAGCTGAGGTAACAGTGACAATGGGCCTTGTTACCTGCTCCCTCCTGTCTATGTGACAAAGCAAGACCTTGGCCCAGACATGTCCAGCTGCTAACCCCATAGGCCCACAGGGAGGGATCGGAATTAAGCCCTGTCCCAGTCTAAAGACAGGGCCCCTGCTCTCCGTTTACCTGCCCCTAATCTCGGAAGATGTGGACAATGTCTTACATAAGTGAGAACATGGAGGGGACATGAGGAGGAGAGTAAGAACAAAGCACACAGAGAAAGCTGACAGACCAGAGCCCGGACTGTGTGTGAAGAGCCTCCCGCCTTCTTCCCATTGGCCACTGCGCCAGCCCAGGTGTGGCCTGACCCACCCGCTGACAGCCGGGGCCCGAGGCAGTCTGCAGGTCAGCCTTGCCCTTGCCTTCCTCCGGCCGGTTCCGGTTCGGAAGTGCAGGGGTCTCTCACCCGAGCCTGGCAGCCCTGGGCTGGCTTCTGTTCATTTGCTGTCAGGCTGCCTAAGCAAACCAATTAAAACTAATCATTAATTATAAAAGAGAACAAGAAGAGTAGAAGAGAGGGGAGAGGGTGGAAGGGCGACGTGGGAAGGAGGAGAGGGAAAGCGGGGCAGAGAGGGAAGCCGCGGAGGGCCTGCAGGGAGCTCGGAGTGGGGCACTGTGGGCCTGGGAGCTGGAGGGGACCAGAGGCACAGGAGGTGCTGGAGGTGAGGGAGGGCAGGAAGGGCGCCAAAGATGGTAGGGAGGGGGCTGCCGCAGGGCGGGGTGGGGGGGAGTGGTGGAGGGAAAGGCTGGTGAGGAGGGAAGGGGGAGAGGGAAGGGTGAAGAGGCTGCTGTGACCAGCGTACCAGGACCCGAAGAGGCCTCATCCGCCTGCAGTCCCCTCGGGCTGGAGCCACCGACCATCCGGGATGTGGCTTCCGCGCGTCTCACCCTGGGCTCCCCGGCTCCATATTTATGAGGTTCAGCTGATTACGCAGCACCGAGCCAGGCTCCTCAGCCCTGCCGCCCCTACCTGCTCCCCAGCCCTCGCAGGCCACAGAGGGGAGGCTTGGGGCAGCTGTCGCGGCCCATCTACCCCGCCCCCCCATGCCGTCTCCTGCCCCCTCCGGCACCCGCACACACCCCGTCCGTCTCCAGGCCGGGCCCTTTCACAGGGCTGAGGCCGTGTCAGCGGGCAGCTTGAGGAGGGGGCAGCACAGACAACAAGGGGCAGTGTCATGGAAACGGGCACTTTCCCCGAGAAATATTCTGTTTGGCCTCCGTCCTGCATTGAGGAGCTGTCAGGAGCCTGAGTGAGAGCCAAACCACCCCGGGACCAGGCGTGACAAAACCTATTTTCTGCCTCAAATTTGATTGATTAAAAAACTTTTTAGGAAAACCATGCTAAAAGAGTGAAGAAAAAAAAAGAGAGAGAGAGTGAGAAGGAGAAAGACAGAGAAAGAGAGAGAGAGAGGGAGAGGGAGAGAGAGGAACGAGGAGGAAAGAAAGAAAGAGAATGAAAGTGCTGAGGGCTCAGGGCCACGGGCAGGGGCTGCGCTGTTGCCCCGGCAACGACGCCAGGGCCAGCGTGTCAGCCCGGTGGCCGCCGCATAACCAGGCACAACGGAAAGGTCAAAGGAAGCCCCAAACTTCTACACAGTGGTTAGCAGACAATGAGGGGCCGAGGCGGCCAGGGCAGGTTGCCCGTCCATGTAGGGGAAGGAGCCCAACAGCCGCCCGCAGGCCGGGGACAGCTGGGGTCAGCGCCAGGCCTCCGGATTGGCTCTGAGGAGGCGGGCAGTGGTCTGCAAACACAGTCTGGGCTGAAATTTGGCCAGACTCCTTAAAACCCTGTATAGGCTCAAGAGGAAGGATCTAGTAGTTTGGGGGCAGGAAAGGGGTTTTCCCACCTTGTTCTCGAAAGTCCTGGCTCAGAGAGGTACCCAGCTGACCCGCCCATCCTGCAGGGGCTGGAGCCTCTGCTGGTCCAACACCTCTAGCTTGCTCTCTCGGTCTCACACCTTCCCTGCCCAGGCCCTTAGCTCCTTTACTGGATGCTGCCCTGGGTGGTCCTCACACCTGGCTTGCCCTCTCTCTTTTCCCGTCTCAGAAACTGAGACAGGCCCCGCCATGGGCTAGGACTGTGATGGGAGGCCGTGCCTTACTCTCTCTGGGCTGCAGGAGAAGGGCCAGCCTCCCCACCTTTCCTGAGCCCCCGCAGGGGGAAGAAACTCCTCCATCTCCCAGAGGCCCTGCCTGACCACTCCAGGTGGAGGTGGCTCAGATCTTCCTGGTGGGACCCATCCTGTCCCCAGGAAGAGGGGTCCAGGTGAGCAGCTGGGTTTGCTCTTCCCCGTCTAAGGGCCTCGGAGGTCAAGGTGAGGAACAGATCTGGCGAAGATGTTGGCAAGAAGGTTTCTCTGGGGTGCTGGGAGCAGTGCGTCCAATGCGGTCTTTGCAGCTCAGGGCTCAGTGTGGGTGAGGCAGTGCCTCCTTGGACAGACGGCGCGTTCCATCAGACAGATGTACGGAAAGACAACACCTCCTCTGGGCCCTCCCCAGCCCTCCTCCAGGTCATTGGCTTAGATCCCTCCCCGTCTCTGCTCCACAGTAATCGTCAGGACGCACACTGAGTACGTCCCATGCGCATGACACTGTGCTAGGCCCGAGGAAGAGAAAATACACGGCTTACATGAGGAACTGCAGAGGAGGTGAGACCCAGGTCTGAATCCTGCCTCTGCCACTTACCCTCCATGGTGTCTGCCGGGGCAGGCTGCTTAACCTCTCTTGGCCTCAGCTTCTTCAGCTGAAGAGGGGGCGGTATGAGCCCCACCTCAAATGCATTTCATTCAGTAATTTTCCTTGAACACCTACTATATGCTGGGTACTGTCCTAGACCTGGAGAACACTGGTAACCAGAGACAGTCCTCACGGAGCTTCCGTTCTGCAGTTGTTGTGAAGACCCGCTGAAATAACACACAACACTGTGGTCTGTCACACAGTAAGTGCTCAACAAATATTACCTGTTACTAGCTTTCAGGGGCCCTGCCTTTAATAAACTGGGGAGAGGTCCAGCAATTCCACTCCTAGGTATATACCCGAAAGATTGGAAAACAGGGACTCAAACAAAAACTTGTACACGAGTGTGCGCAGCAACTCCACTCACAACAGCCAAAAGGTGAACACAACGCAGATGAACGGATAAACAACACGGGGTCCCCACAAAATGGAATATTATTCGGCCGTGAAAAGGAATGGAGTTCTCATACGGGTTACAACATGGATGAACCTTGAAAGAAGGCAGATGCAAAAGACCACATATTATATGATTCCCTTTACATGAAACATTTAGCATAGGCAAAGCCATAGAGACGGAACACAGATTAGCGGTTGTCGGGGGACGGGGGAAATAGGGAGCGACTTCTAATGGGTACAGAGTTTCTGTTCGGGGTGATGAAAAACTTCTGGAACCAGATATCGGTGATGGTTGCACAACACTGTGGATGTACTTAATGCCACTGAATTGTACAGTTTCCAATGGTTACAGCAGTAAATTTTATGTTATGTGCATTTTACCACAATAAAGTAAAGTGATATAGCTGAAGAAGGAGAAGAAGGAGAAGAGGCAGCAGCAGCAGGCGAGCAGAAGGCTATTCCCAAGTGGCAGCTCAGCATGAATATTAGACGAGCCAAGCAAGGGGGCGGAAGGTGAATCACCCTAATTTCAGACGGGTCCCCTCTCCTTCCTGTCCTCAAGAACGGCATGTGCTCCCGCCCGAGGCGTTCCTAGGCCTCACAGATGCGCTGAAGAAAAAGACAACATGGGAAGGCTAGGGTGCCTCCAGAGATGGGGGCACACGTCACTCAAGAGCCCACGATGCCGTCTCCCCAGCGCGGCCGTTCCTCTGCGCACACACGGCTTGGCTCCTGTCGCGTGTGAATCCCAACACGCACGGCCCACTCTATCCATCTCTCCGCCAGGCTCCCCAGACAACTTGTGCTGCTGCCCGGCATCGTAGTGCAACACGCTGCCCCCCACGTGGGGAAAGAGGGTCTGAGTCAATGACTTCCCTACCCACAGGGCTCTCAGGCTCCCCAAGGACGGGGAGTTCCACCTTGCAGGAAAAGCTGAGGATAACCAGGGAGCCAGGCCCTTGGGACAGCCCTCCCAGCCCTCAGCCTGCCCTCCTAGCTGCTCCCGAATGCATGTGCGCACAGAAACCCCTGCCTTGGCCCGGGAACTGTCAGGAGATCAACAAACAAAAGCTGCTTCTTGACAGGGAGTCATTTATATTTTAGCTTCGTTCCATTATCCTAACGAATCCTTCATCAGCAGATGCAATATTAACAGCAGAAAATCAGCTCATTACATCCGGGGGGATTTCATCAAGACGGCAATCATGTATGCAGCTCCCCAAGCCTTCAAGAGGCCAGTATGGTTGTTATTTATTTATTTTGTTACTTATTTATTTAATTTTTTGGGTTCTTTCCACATAATTGCACCGCATCTCAGATCTTTAATAAATAATTTGTAGGTCCTGAACTGCAGACAGTTTTGCTCTCTGCCATGAGAGCCTGCGTTAGACAAAATATTTACCAATATTTGAAAGCCATTAGAATCAGGAGGGAAGTGGGGAGGGGTACTCTGTTCTTCTCGAAACAGCCTGCTCTGGGGCTCCGGTCCCCCAAGCTGGTCTCTTGGGGTGGGGAGCAGGCCTGTGTTGCTTCCTTGGGCTCACTTAGCTTCAGCAGGGGATTCCTGGGAACTCCTCGAGAGGGATGCGGCCATCTCCAAGGATTCCTGCGGGCTTCTCATGGCTGACGTGGGCTGCTTGCTGGAAGGGACCCCCTTGGTGAAGGGGCAGGAAGCTTCCACATGCTGAGCTGGAGCAGTCTGTCGGGATGACACTCCCTGGGTTTGCCCGACCAGCAAAGGGAGCTCAGCGAGGGAAGTCTTCATCGTGCTACAGCAGGCCCTGGCTCTGCTGCGGCGGAGCGTGAAGAAAAGTCTGACCCGGGAATTCCCTGGTGGTCCAGTGGTTAGGACTTGGCGCTTTCACTGCCATGGGCCTGGGTTCAGTCCCTGGTCAGGAAACTAAGATCCCGCAAGCCACGCAGCGAGGCCAAAAAAAACAAAGAAAGAAAAGAAAAAGTCTGACCCGTCCCTCTCGGCTCTCCAAGGTTATGCCTCCCACTTCAAAGGAAAGGAAGGTTTAGTGGACCCAGAAGGCAGACTTAGTGGGCCCATTCTACAGACAAGAAAACTGAGGCTCAACAAAGTGAAGCTTTCTTCCCAAGGCAACACAGCTAGGAAAAGGCCCAGAACCAGGATTTAGACTCAGAGGTGGCTCTGCCGGGCCTCCATTCTTTCCACTAGGCCAGAGCTTTCCAGCGACACAGCCCAGTCTTCCAAAGGCTCCTGGCTCCGACCCACGAGCCTGGAGTGGCCACTAGGGCCGACGGGCACCCCCTGCCACCACCACTGGGCTGGCCATGCTTTCACAGGTTTTTCCCAGCGGGGGCTGGATTTCTGCCCAGCCAGGAATGTGCTCCCAGGATGTCAATTCTAATCTCCCCAGCGCTCTGACAGAATTAAGCTCCAGTTTGTCCGACAACATCCCAAAGTTTCAGAAATCCAGGGCAGACTCTCTAATCAGGCTGCAGGACAAAGGTCTGGCCTGACCCTGTCACTTCCATTTACTCCTCCTGTCTGTCTCCCAGTTGCTGCCTTTCTGCAGCTTCCTCCACCCTCTGCCCTTCCCTGGCCAGCTCAGCCTCCACCCTCTCCTCCAAGCTCCCCTGTTTCTCCGCCCAGAATTTCCCCTCTCTGAGCAGCTGGGCTAAGCCTGTTGCTCCACTATCTAAAGCCGAGGAATTCCTGTGAGGCTGACCTGCCGCTAGCGCTAGCGCTAGGCCTGCTGGCCTCACCTTGGCTGGCGCTCCCTCTGGTTCGCCACCTCTAGGGAGCGCACAGGCTCAGACCTCCCTGGCTCGGGAGAGGGTGCAAAGTTATTCTCGAACTCTGCTCACCCTTCGGTGACTTTGGGTCACCCTAACTGCCCCTGACGCATTCGCTGGCCTTGCCCAGCTTCCATCCTGTTTGAGGGGTCAGCTCGGGGGTTCTGGAAAGCCTTGGCCCTTCGGCCGTGCTCGGGGACACCCCTCTGGGCAGAGACCTCCCTTCCTCAACAGAGCCTGGGGGGCCCCAAGAGGAACACTGGGGGGAGGACAGCAGGAGCAGCCCCGAACATGGCATGGGCAGGGCCTGCGGTGAGGACGCCAAGCCCCCGGCTCTGCCGGGTTGCGGAGCCATCTGAAAGCGGTGAGGAGCACGGGAGCCCGGCAGCTGGGCCAGGAGAAGCCCTCGTGTGCAGCCAGCCAGAGAGCAGGCCCCCAGGACGCTGGGGAAGCAGAGGGGCCTCCTTCTCCACTGCTCACCACGCCCAACACCCAGCTTCCCTTCCACACGGCTCTCGGGTGGGCCCAGAGCGCTGACGCCTGACTCGGTTTCCAGAGGAAATCATATGCGCAAGCTGGCCGGAGGAGGCAAAACCTTACAGCACGTTCAGAGGGGCGTGGATGGGGGACCGTGAGCTTAAGTTTGTTTGGTTCACATCCAAAGACTCCCGGGGAACAGAGGGCACGGGGAGCAGTGTGGACAGTTAAGGGGAACAGCAAGGGCTGGGGCACTTGAGCCTGTTCGCTGACCAGAGGCCAGATCAGGGGATGGGGCTCCTCCAGACAGAGCGGGGGCAGGAAGACACACACGGGGTGCAAAGAGAAGGCTCAAGGCGGACAACAGAAATGGGAATGTCGCTCTCCTATTCTGTTGACCCTCCAGAGGCACAAGAAAGCTGGAGTGGCCAGGGTAGGGGCGCTCCCCCAGAGCCGCCCAACTGGCAGGAAAGTCCTGGAATGTGGCAGGTAGGCAGGGCCATGCCACAGCTCCTCGGCTTCCCCTGGGTGACCCGGGTGGAGACCTCACCCTGGGCATGGAGTTCTGTCCTACACAGGCTGTCTCACGCCCTCCCCTCCCCGGCTTCCTCGGCCACGGCCATGCGGTACGGAGTGGGGATCACCTTCCTCAGAGCTGCAATGAGGGGCAGCCCCTCGCTCCTTGATGGTCCCTCCTGCACCCTGCCTAACATCCCCACCCATCCCAAGGCTGGCTCTGCCCTCACCGGCACAGCCAGCCTGGAAGCCTGAAGGATTCACCTAGAGCCTTGGGTGAGCTGGGCTGGTGGAGGGACAGGAGCAGGAGATAAACGACACGTCTCTGTAATCAGCCCTTTCTCTAGAAGATTGAAAATAATTATCGTCTTTTTTACTTAATAACAGAAAAATCTACAAAGGTCACCAGTGGAGAGTAGAAGACGGCCTGCCTATCAGTCCTTTCAAGGAAGTCCCTGCAGTTTCAGTGCACCCGCCCCGCTCCCGACAACTCCACAATCCCCCCGAACTCCCAACTCTGCTTTCCTGCCCTTCCTTCTGCCTCGTCTTTCCTTTCTTGCTGTGCTGGGTGTTGGTGAGATGTTGGGTTTTTTTCTTTTTTGCAATTTATCAGCAGATTGTGTGGAGCTGAGTGGTGTGAGCCTCACCCTGCTAAATAAAGCTTTGGTATTTCTGATAAAGCCGTCAAATTCCTTATCACACGGACACAAAGTGCATTTAAAGAGACAGACACCCTGTCCCTCCCTTCCCACCAGCCCCTGCCCCCTCCACTCGGTTCAGATTTCCAGCTGCTCAGGCTCTTGTGGATGAGACACCAAATACGGCTCTGGAAGATGTGGGGAGTGGGGGAAGCCAAGGGGCGGGCTGCCCTCTCCAACTCCCACCCACCCACGTCGGAGCCGCCGGCACCCTGACCAGGGGCTCAGGTCCACAGGGAGGTGGCATGTGCTTCCTGCCCCAGCTCGGAACCAGAGGGAGCAATCAGTAGACACGCCCTGCAACAGGGGATGTCCTCACAGACAGCACAGTCCTGTGTTAGGACAACACCCGGCAGCTGCAGGAGGAGCCCCCAGTAAACTGCTGGGCCTACAGGGCTGCTCACTGCTGTGAACACGTCTGGTGGCTTCAGCCACTGCAGTATCCACACGGGGTACAAGGACGGGGCCAAGAGGGGCCACCTGATGCCCACACAGCCCGGGGCCGACCGATGTTCCCATCACGCTTGACCACAGGTTCAGCAAAGCCCTGACTCCTCACATGGCCCTGCAAGGTGGGCGGAACTATCACCCCATTTGACAGATGAGGAAATCGAGGTTGGCCTGAGGCCACAGAGCCAGCGGCAGGCCCAGCTGAGGCTCCAGCCCAGGCTGGCCAACAGCTCTGCTGAAAGACTCTTTCCTTAATTGATTGCAGAGCTCATGCCCACCTCCCCATACAAAGACAGGCCTTCCTGTGTCCCGGTGCCCCCTCCCCCATCCCCGGCCCTAGCTCGTCAGTCCAGCCCCTGGGCCCACACACAGCCTGTTGGTTGAGGAATCAAATTGATTATTTTTAATTATTTTGATTTATCAAAGCAGCAGCTACAATCATATTAAACCAACTTGGCTTCTTGGCATTAAACAGGTACAGCTGCCCAAGGACCCTCCCACACTCTATAAATGCCCGGCTTGTCCGTGTGCTTCCCAATGAGGGCACCTGGGGCACCTTCTCCAAGGACCCCAATTTGAGGACCAACTAGGCCTCCCACCACCCCTGCAAGAAGCACATGCAGCCAAAGTCGCCGAGGTCCAGAGAATGGGAAGGAACACGCTGGGGTCAAGCTGTCAGATGCTTTGGGAAATAGTCACCTCCGTCCCCCAGCCCGGGAGACCCTTCCAGAGTCCTGACCCCCTGGGGAGTCACACGCCCCTCAGCTGGCATTTGCGGGGGCCTATTCTATCCCAGGCCGGCAGCTGGGAACTCAACATAGATGAGCCAGATCACTTCTCAGACCCTGCCCACAGGAATGACTGCCCCCTTTTTGCAAGGGAAGAAACTGAGGTTCACAGAAGGGAGGTGACCTGCCCAAGGTGCACAGCTAGAAACACAGCCAGGCTGGAATCCAAACTGATTCATTTTGAATGAAAACTCCTTTTGACCATACCCCTCTGCTCTCCCCTTAGACCCGGGAAGTGTTCCTGCCCAAGTGCCGTGGCTACTGGAAGAAGGTGGCAGAAGAGAAAGGACCCTGAAGTTCAAGGTGATGGCGCTGTGGGGCAGTAGCACCAAGCCAACAAGTTTCCACGGAATGCCCAGGCCCACCCCAAGGCAGGAGGTGGTCCACCCGCAAGGCATGGGGCGGGGGAAGGGGGTGGGCACAGGTGAGCAGATGCACAGCTCAGCCAGGGAGCTGGGCCATGCCCTAGGGTGCAGCCCAATCCCTATGCATCCAGGAGCCTGTGGCGCTGCAAGGCAAGGAGCAGCATTGGAACCAAAATTCTAAGCCAAACTGCGCACAAAGAGCACGGGGGATTCTGGCAGGTCTGGAAGGGGCACCTCCAGGGTCCAACAGCCCACAGAACACACTGGAGTCAGCTCCCCGCCCCTCAGGGAAAGGCAAATCTTGGGAACATGGGCAGGGCTTCTTGGCGGGGTGAGAGGAGGCAGAAGTGCAGAGATAGAGTCTCAATGCAAGTCCTCTGACTTTATGGCCAAGAATGATAGCTGGCTTCCACCAAACCAGGAGCCAGACCCCCGCTGGTCCCCACGGCCGGAGACCCCGCAATCTGGTGTGAAGAGCTTGGCTCTGACTGCAAGTTCTGAACCCCGCTGGACATTGATAGGCACGTCATCTGGCCTCCCTGAGGTCGAGTTTCCTTATCCATCAAATGTATGCAAAGATAGTGCCGATCTCGGAAGACTGGGGTGAGCATCTGGGGACACAATGAGTGCAAAGCTCTTAGCAAAGTGTCTACACATTTTCTGTGTGCAAAAAGTGGTGGCAGTTGTCATCATCATCGTCACCATCATCACCATCATCACCTAAACACCCCTCTAACTGGGATACAGCAGCTGGGATTGTGCCTTTGGAGCTGGTGATGGCAGAGAGACTGAGGAAGCTCAGAAATGTCTAGAAGAGGCCTTGCCCGGCACACGGGCTAGAGCAGCCGACGAGGGCCTAGAGTTCAAGGCAGGAGGGGAAACCAGGATGACCTGTGACAGTCACATTTGCCTATCAAAAGTATACGTTCGCTCAGCTTTCCATGGGGACTCATGCCCTAATATGGGCCCGGCAGCTTTCTGGGTTATTTCGAGTGTGTGTGATAATGACTCCAGGCTTTGTGTCTGCTGCCCCCAGAAAACCTTCCATCTGGGGAAAGGGATGACGGCTGGCAAAGACTGAGAAGGGCACAGGGAAGTCCAAGGTCAGAGAGTGTGCAGAAAGTAGGCACAGATGGGTAAGCCGAGGGGAAAGGAAGAGCAGGAGGCGGGAAGAGTGGGCTGACCCAGGGGTCAAGCTGAGAGAGGAGGGACGGAGAGCTGGGCAAAGCGAGCCAGAGCTCCAGGACACAGGTGGGCACTGGACCACTCCCTGCAGGACAGCCGTGGGGGCTGCAGCCCGTCTCGTCACCCACAACGCCGGTGGGGACCCCTTTAGTACAAGGGCCAAGCTGGGCTCCTGGGCCCTGGGCAACCGCTCGATGCCTGGGGGCCCCTGGCTCCTGGATTTATTTACATATAAATGATCTTCTGCCCAAGCTTGGCCCATCAACTCCAGGCTGCACAGGGTTAACTCCAGATGGAAGGGCTGGCTGGCTTTGCCTTCACTCTACCTCAATTTCTACTGCTCCCATCACCTACCTCCCCCACCCCCTGATCTTAGGGAAAAAAACCCATCAAAATAACTATTTTATGTCTCCAAATATGCAGATCATTTTCTTTAATGAAAGATGCTTGACGTCTCCGATCCAATTAATATGCAAATGCAGGAGAGGATTTATTTGTGACATTCTGTCTGGGTGAGAGAAAACAAAAAAGGCCTGTTAACCAAAACACTAATTGCTGTGACTGATTGTCACATATCATCATTTTCCTAGGATCTCCTCCATCCCCAGCTCTCAGGGAGCCTGAAACCAGGCCTCACCCACGAGGCATCAAGGAGAAACAGGGCGACCAGCTACCTGGAGGCGTGGCCCCTCCCACCAGAACTGTTTCTGGGGCCAATGAGGGTGGAGGCTCTGACTGGTTTTGGTCCCACACGGGTGGTCCCGACCATCTACAGATCTTGCCAGTTCATCTCCCTTCCTGCAACGCACTTTACCACTTAGGCGCCGATGTCCAGACCGGAAGGGAAGAGGCCTGGTCTCCACTGGATGTGATAGGCTGGGGGAGGCCTCAGCTCACACACCTTCCTGCCCCGTTCCAGGTCAACTGCTTTTTTGCCGCCTGCTCCTACCTGCTAGGAGGTGGAGGCCCAACAGGAAGGAGAGAAGGCCTCTCTGGGTGCTGTTGGTTACTGCCCCCCACTGCCTCTTCCTTCCCTTCTCCTGCTCTTTCACCTTGAGGTCCTTGCAGCACTTGTTGAGAGAAGCCACCTGGGGAAACTGAGGCATGGCATGGCATCCTCTCCTTAAGACGACATAGGGACTCTATGGACATGTTTGAAGACGACCAGGGACCAACTGCAGCTGGGCAGATACCTGCATGTCACCCCCAGGCCCCATGACTGCCCTGAAGTGGGTGGGTCAACTGTCACAGCCTCATCTCCCTGAGCAGCTCAGAACCCTCAGTAGGACCATGGGGTCTCCTTTAGGGAGAGAGGGGAGGGGAGTGAGTGTTGATGGATATCTTTGTTCCCAAAAGCCAAGGGGGAACTGGAAAAGATATGTTTTGCTCAAGATACTGGGCATAGGACAGGAGGGTTCTGGGTGCCACACAGCTCCAAACTCAAGGCCGAGGGGCAGAAGAAGATTTGCTAAAGCAGCTTTCTTTTCTACACAGGGGCCAGCGGACAAGAGGAGACTGGAAGGCACAGACTTAGGGCCCTAGTATCTTAGAAGGCTGATCCCTTACCACTTGAGCACAAACATTCTGGGTGCTCAAAGAAGGCCTCTCTACCTCCCTGTCTCCCCTGTGGAACTCCCCAGAGATTCCAGACACTGAAAACTGGGGGCTGGGGAACCAGTGTGGCAAGGCCAAGGAGCCACGGGGGTCCCTGAGCTCCTCTGTGGGTGCTGGGCCCAGCTGAGGGCACAGTGAGGGCTCTGCATCTTTCAGGAAAAGTCACTGAAGGTCAGCGAAGCAACAGCGATCTAGTGAACACCAGTGCACATCAGCCCAGGGGCCAGAGGCTGCCACCAGCAGGGCCATGGTGGTGGCAGGAAGGTGGTCTCATCCCACTGACTCCCATCTCAGATGTCCCCAATCTCCTGCCCTGGCCCAGCTGTCTCCCTCTGGCAACTCCACCATGGCCTCCAGGGAGAGCTGGCGCCAGGGCAGCACAGGGCAGACACTCTCCCCCCAGAAGGCCTGCCCCCGCACCCCAGGAACAGGCTCAACAGGATGCCATGTGGGGGAGCTTGGAAGCCTTCCGGGAAGAGTGCAGCCCTGGCACCAGTCCCGCCGGGAAGGAGGTGAGCCAGGTCTACCACTCCGTCTGCCGCTCACCTGACTCGCGCCCACAGCGGCTGAGCACCAATGGGGTGTGTGTGGGTGCAGACGGGAGGCGAGCATCATGGCGCCAGGAGCCAAAGGGGGAAGGGTGGGCAGCTGGGGAGTGGCAGCAGGTTGGCTGGCCAGCTGAACGGTGCTCCGGCTGTAAGCTCCAGGTGTGAAGGCCCCGCCCCCAGGGTGGGTCCTCATGGAACACTGAGCCTGTCTTACGCAACCCGGAAGTACCCATTTTCCCCAGCCTTCCTCGCCACCGTTAGCCAATGAGAGCAGGCACTCCTACTTAGCTTGTGCCCACCTGTGGGCACTCACAAGCACAACCTATGGGGCACTGGGGTTCAGGGAACATTGAGATGGTCCCAGCGTGCCATGATTTTGAGCCCCTTTAAAACCAACCCATCTGTACACTAAACCTCCCGTAAAGCGGAGGAGTAAGTGGCTGTGGCTCTCAGTGGCCCATCAAAGCCAGATGCCCGCCCCCGCTCCACTACCTCCTCCTCCCCCTGGTGCCAGCCTGGGGCAGCACAGGGCGGCCCGGGCTATGGGAGGCGTGGTGAGCAAGGTCGGGTGGGGTGAGACCAGCTTCCTAGCACTGGGCAGAGAGGCCCTGCGCTTTGCAGGGGCCCCTTCACAGCTTAGAGGGAAGGCCCAGACCCCAGGGCATCCTATCGGAGGTTCTCTACCTCCTTCAGTCTTCCTTGGCCCTCCTTCCCCGTGGTACGGCTCCTCCAGGACCAGATGCCTAGAGAACACATCCCACTGATGCATTGCCACCTAATTCCCTCCCACAACCTGGCTGCTCTCACAGTCATCTTTACTCGGGCCATCTCAGGGGGCGCTGCCTCAGCGTCATGCACCCCAACTCCAAAGCCCTCCTTCCCCTGGACCCTGGGGTTCTCCCCAAGTCCAAGCCACGTGAGCATGGCTCAGCCCCCAACTCACACCCAACCCTGCACCTGCCCAAGTCTCTCTGTTCATTCCAGTTCTGGGTGGGGACACATCTAGAATCTGTTTCCCAAATCCAGGACCTCGGAGCTCTTTCTCCATGGGGTACTTTCAGAGAGCTGGAAGAGTTCCCCCATCTTTGCGGAAAGGGGTGTAACATCAACGCCACACCAGCTAACGCCACACCGGCTTTAAAAATACCCCAGCATACAATCCACAGGGTTAGAGCAAAGGCCACGTGGTCAGCGCCGGACTATAAATAACCAGCCAATCACACCCCAGAGCCGCAGCCCCTCCCCAGCACCAAGAACCTTTCTGAGGAAATCAAAGTGAGCACAACTGTTACCAAGTCACTACTAAAATATTTACCAGCCTGGCGAGGTGCCGAAGGTGCTTGGCACTGAGTGTTTGCTTATTTACAAGGCTGTTTTAAAGGGTAGAAAGCAAAATAAGGTAACCTGAGCTATTAAACCAAGGGGGCCAGGTGGTACCTACCAGCTGTCAGCTGTCCCAGGCACACAGGGAGCTGGAAGAGCACTGGTGTAGATTCCCCCCAAAATGGGTCAGAAAAGGGAACAGACAGGCCTTGGTGCTCCGGATTATCCCCACCAGCAGGGGCGGGGGCTCGGGCAGCGGGAGCAGAGAGAGCGCTACAAGTTAGAGGTGCTTCTCCTCCAGCTGCCCCTGGCCTCCTGCACCCTCACTCAGAGGGGCAACCTGGGACACTGCCCTAATCCAGAGGTGGGGGCCTCTGGTAGGGAGAGGGGAGGCACAGAGGAAGGCAGGCCCCCAAGGATGACATTAGGGGACACACGGAACCTGAGAAAGAGAACGCACTCGAGTGTGCTTTTCGTCCTCCTCTTCCTCTTTCTTTGAAGTTCCCTTGTGGTTTGAATTTAATTTTGATTTTCTCAACTTTAGCAGATTGAAGTTGAAATAACCTACAAATTACTTAATGTGTTGTAAATCTGGGGGAAGTCAGGAGTAATGGGGACCACATGTTGGCAGGAGGAAGCCCACCGAGGGCTGAGGGGAGGCGGCCCCCTCAGACACGCAGGTAGCTGTCCCAGGCAGGGGCATTGATGCCCGTGCTCCCCTGGAAGGAGGGGGCTTGGGCTCCCCCAGGGGAAGGAGTTGGATTCCCAACTGGCCAGGGAGCCCTGGATGGAC
Source organism: Delphinus delphis (assembly GCF_949987515.2). Lineage (NCBI taxonomy): Eukaryota > Metazoa > Chordata > Mammalia > Artiodactyla > Delphinidae > Delphinus > Delphinus delphis. Next base: position 8,147,445 of record NC_082683.1, read on the forward strand.
ACAGCGAGAAAGTGTTAAGACGGTGGACGGACCAAGTCGCCGCCCGGGGCAGCCTGGTGACCGCGGACGGGGACGGCCAAGTAGGCCGTGTGCCAGGCGCCTGCCAGGCCCCTCAGCCGCGCCAACGCCGCAGCGCTGGCCCTGCTCCCCTCTGGCCTCGCGCTGCATGTGTGTGGCTGTCAGCTGAGCTCCCACCTCCCTTCTCCCCCCTCCCGCCCTCCCTCTTCAGCAGATTTCTCTCAAGTACTAAGCCATATGGTTCCAGTTAAGCTCCATATTTTTCCTTGTCGATTGAAGAGACACACTTTCCTCTTTGCCAGACAGTTTGCAGATTGCTCTGTTGGCTCAATTTCTTATTGGATTTCTCAAAAAACCTGACATTTTAAATTAATTTATAGCCACAACAAAAAGAGTTCAGAATTTTAATGGTGTTGTAAGTAATTTTTAGGTAATCCACTCCAGATTTTGATATTAACCTTTGAAACTGGAGTTCATTCAGCTACTATGTTACAATAGCCAGTCCGATTCCAGGCCTGGGGGAGGCCAGGCTGGGGTAGGAGGCAAAAGCAGTGTTCCGGGGACCCCATTCTGCCAGGAAGCCCCAAAAGGGCGGTGCCTGGGGAATCCTGGACCCGTGAGTGACAGTGACAATGGGGCGGGGAGGGGATGGCAGGGGGCCTGTAAGACAGCAGGGCAGGTGCTGGAGAGTAAATGTGGCGGCAAGGGGGCCTGCTGAACATTCTAGAAGGACAGGCAGGACTCAGCAGAGGGCAGCATCCCCAGGTCCCTCAGTAGCAACAGCAGGGCTCAGGGCATGTGTGAGGCTCCACCTCAGCGTGCCAGGAAATAATAATGATAATAGTAATAATGACGACGACAGCTGACATTTGCTGAGCGCTCACCGTATGTCAGGCAATGTATGCATTGCTGTACATGTATCGTCTCACTGACACCTCAAAACCACCTATGGGGGACTTCCCTGGTGGTGCAGTGGATAAGACTCCGAGCTCCCAACGCAGGGGGCCCCGGTTTGATGCCTGGTCGGGGAACTAGATCCCACATGCATGCCGCAACTAGGAGTTCGTGTGCTACAACTAGGGAGCCCACCTGCCACAACTAAGACCCGGAGCGACCAAATAAATTAATGAATAAATAAATGTGTAAACTTAAAAGAAAAAAAAACCCAAAACCCCCCACCTATGGGGTAGCTACTATCACCACGACTACTAATACTAATCATATTAATTGTTAACATTTTTTGAGGACTTACCCTGTCCCAGGCATTAAACGGTAACAGAAACCATGTAAAGAAGATATACTATTCTTATCCTCATTTTACTTAGGAGGAAATGAGGCTCAGAGAGGTGAAGTCAGGTCCCTGGCTCGCCTCACACCCTGTTTCTCCTTTCACAAAATGCTACAGAATATTTACTGCCATCGTGGTCCTTCTGGCTGGAGCTAGAAGGAGGCGGTGTGGTCCTCCGGGCTGGCCAGGCCGGGGCCTGCTGAGGATGCCGCCTCTTCCCTGTGCTGCCTTGGGCTCGGCTGAAGGCCGCACGCCAATCCGGATAGAGGAAACTCCGGGCGTGGGGAGCGAAGCCCTCGCCAGCGTCTTTACTAGGCTCTGGCACTAAGTGGCCCCAGCCTGGGTACCGTGCCAGCTTACTACAGCAGCAGAGTGTTAGCATTCCTTTCCTGCAGGAGCTTCCAGAGCACCCAGGAAAGGAGATGCAGAGATGGGGCCCCGGCCAAGGCCGTTCCAGTCCCTGGAGGGTCCTCACTCCAGCAGGGATCCAGGGCTCTGAAGGGAGGCCACAGAGAGGCTGCACAGGGCTGCCCTGAAACCAGGGGCTGTCCTTGGCCTTCTCCTCATCTTGGGGCCAAAGGGTTCTGGGGGGTTAGTCAGCCCCTGCCAACCCACTGAGATGTCACGTTAAACGGCACCAGATGGGGCTTCAGGCCAGCTTCTCCGCCATCGAAGCAGGGACAAAGGAGAGAGTAGATGGCCGGGAGGAGGACTGGAGCGTCACTGGAAAGGTTTTGACTTGACTCGCTTTGGAAGTGAACAGAGCCTCCGAGCACGCGAGTGAGAAGGACTGAGGGCTGAGTGAGGGCAGCGGGGACACCTGTGGGAGCCAACGTCAAGCCTGAGGCCCGTCAGGGAGGGCGGAGCGGAAGAGCACGGGCAGAGAGAGGGAGGGGCCAGCAGCAGCTCTGGGCCAGGCAAAGCTGGGCAACCGGGGTGTAAGGCGGAGAAGTGGCTGCAAGACCACGACCCCATGTCTTTCAAGCCTGGTCTACAGCCCTCAGGACAGGAAGTGGCCCGGGGAAATGCCTACTCTGGCTGGGTCATCCGTCCATCTATCCATTCACAACTACCTGCCGTTTGCTATTCTGGGTGTCAGGTTCATGCAAGGCCTTGGAAGCCCAGAAGAAAATCCAGCCTCCCAGAAACTCACAGACTCAAGAATCTCAGCCCCTTTATCCCCAGGGCCTGGGGATGCAGCATGGCCCAACAGTGCCCGGGATGACGCAATCCCAGTGCCTGCTCTCTGAAAGGTTCTGCTCTAGGGTCCCCTTCCTTACTCCCCTGAGGCCTCAAGTCGGATTCCTTGACTCCATGAGTGAGACAAACCTCCCCCAAGGTGCTGTGAACCATGATGGGAACTCTGTCCCCCCGACGCTTCCATGGAGAAAAGGAGCCTGAGCTCTCAATTTCAGGTGCCCGCAGCTCTGAGCAATGAGGGCTGGGCCGAGAAGCTGGCCTTCACCTCCTTCCTGATCCGAGCTCTCAGGAGAGCCCGGCAGCAGCTGCCAGGTTGCCCGCTGCCATGCCCAGACCGTGCCCGTGCCCAGACCGTGCAGACCTCAGAACCTGTGGAGCCTCTGGCTAGCAGCCAGACACCATGTATGAGTGCCAGGGGGTGGGGGGTACGCTCAGGCTTTCCATGCCCCCGGCACCATGCCAACATGTGGAAGGTTGAACTCACCCCTGGCGGGATGCCACGTGCCCACAGAGTGGGCATCTGCTGGCACGGCATCGTATGAAGAACAAGGGGTCCCGCCATCGCCTGTCACTCTGGGCTCCCCCTGACACGTCACGGGGGTATGTCCACTCCTGCCCCGCATGGCATGGTGCATGGGGGCCCTCAAATGTCCCCTTGGCACCATGCCTACCACATACTGCGGGCCATCCCCACTGGCAGCGGGCTGCACATGGAAGGACTCAGACACTCTACTGGACTCCAGCCAGGCTCTGAATGGCTCTCCCCGCTGGCTTGAGGCCATGAACTGGGCATCTCTGGGTTTGGGCCCATGGTACCATCTATTCACTATAACAGCCCATAGGACTTCCCTCCCTCCCACTCTGCCCGCAGACAACCACGTTCCATCATTTTATGGACCACAGGAAAACGCCAGAAGCCTTCGCAAAATGAGTTGCAACGTGCAAACTATATGTAAAAATTAAAATGAACATCCTTTCCCTCCGGTCGCTGGGACAATCCCATCCGACTGATTAAATTTTCATTTGTGTTCCAATTGATGAAGCAAACCCCAGAAACTTTCTGAATTGTTTCCCTCCCCAGTTGTCTACTGGCCTCTCGCTCTCTTTCCCAGTCTTTCTTTCTTGGCTTTTTTTTATTTTTTATTTTTTATTTCCCCCTCTTGGTCAGGTTAAAGCGCTCCTGAGGGGTGATTGACGGGGGTTGCCATGGAGACCCTGGCTTGAAAAAAAGCCTCGTTAGTTGCCAACTCTGTGTGTTGTTGTTTTACAACTGTGACCGACCGTCACATGAGAGGGGGGACAGCTGGGGGCCGGGCAGCACAAAGGGGAATGGCTTTTTAATGGAGTGCCTGGCCGGCGCTTGAAGACTCAATAAAGAGTAGCTGGTGAGTCCCCTCGCTGGGCCCGGCCCAGCACACGGGGGCCGGAGGCCCTTTGTTCCTCGGGAGCTGGGATGGGAAAGTTGGGAAACCAGCCGCTGAGAGGTGAAAACAAGAGGCCTTCCCCCACCGCTCACCGGACAGCTATTTTCTCTCACTCTCAGGGTGCCCGGATCGAGGGGACAAAACCCAGTGTCTTGGACAGGCTGCCATGCTGGGGGGCCGGGAGGCAGCTGGGGGAGCGGAGTGGGGAAGCAGAGGGAGGCGGCAGGCCCGCCTCTGGCTCCTGCCCCTCCGCGGCCCTGGGCGTGAAGGCAGGTGGCCGACAGGAAACTGGGCCGTGCGGGGCGGGGGCCGGCAGAGCCCAAGCTCAGGACAGGCCGAGCCCTGATGGAGCCAGAGGCTGCGGGAGGGTTTTCTGGGGGAGGACAAGGCTCTGCAGGAGAGACTCAGGCCACGGGCCAGGAGGAGGCTGGTGTCCACAGAAACGGGCTGCCGGCTGGTTCCTGCCCCTCTCCCAGGCCGCCCATGAGGAAGGACCCCACTGCTGTCTCACCCCATGGCAGCTCCTGACGGGCCCTGCACCCAGACAGAGGCCAGAGCAGCCAGGAGGAGGTGCTGAACGAGGCCAAGAACTTAGCCTTTCTGAGGACAGAGACCAAATACCAGAGCAAAGGCTTTTCTCCGGCCCTGACCAGAGAGAGAGAGAGGGAGAGAGTGTAGCGGTCCTCAAAGTGTGGTCTGCGGGCCTCTGGGGTTCCCGAGACCCTTTCGTAATACTACTAAGATGCAATTTGCCTTTTCTGCTGTGGTGACATTGGCATTGATGGTGGGTTAAACGGCTGGCACCCTAGCACAGATCACAGCGCAGCAACGGCAATCACTGCGTTCTTCGGTGCCATACACTTCCAGCTTAAAAAAAAAAAAAGCCATATTCACTTAAGAATGTTCTTGATGAAGCTATAAAAATTGTTAATTTTTATGAAATCCTGACCCCTGAGTACGTGTCTTTTTAATATTCTGAGGGATGAAAAGGTAAATACACATAAAGCACTCGTGCTGCATCCCACAGTCTAACGCTTGCCTCCAGGAAAGCACTTGGGTGACTGGGCTGAGGTGAACTAGCTGCTCTCTTCACAGAGCCTATCTTTACTCGAAGGAGCAACTGACAGAAAAACTACGGTTTTTCAGATGTGAGTATTCAGCAGACATCTTCTCAAAAGTGAACATAGTAAGACTGTCACTTCGCGGGGGTAAAAAACTGACAATATTTGTTGCCGGTGCTAAGCTGAGCTTTCAAGTGAGAATCAGACTTTTGGGAAAATATTTGCCACTGTGACTCTGACGGTGTCTTAAAACTGAACAACTTTTCTGATGAGACAGGTGATGACAGTAATGAACGTCATTTTTTTTAAAATGTTGTGTAATGAAACGTGTCAACATGTGGAAGATCTGCTTTCCTCAGTGAACCAGTATTTTCCAAATGACCCATGCAAGCGGTTACAAAATATCATGCATGCGGGAATGATTCATTCAAAGTGCAAGACAGACCAATGGGTTTTCACGTAAGAGTACACAAAGTTCACTGAGGTGGTTTCAGATCCCACCTTGTAGCTAACCTTTGAGAAACTATCGCTTGGCGAGCTTTAGCGTAGTATCAAAGGAGAATATCCACTATTATCTGCAAAGACTATTAAAATAGTCCTCTCTTATCCAACTACACAGCTGTGGGAAACTGGATTTTCTTCATAGGCTGATGTAGACAATACATCAGCAAGGACTGAATGCAGAAGCACATCTGAGAGTCCAGCTGTCCTCCGTTACATCAGACATTAAAGAAACTTGCAAATATATAAAGTGATGCCACTCTTCTCACTAAAATTTTGTTTTGGAAAATGCAGATATGAAAATCTGCATTTTAAAATATAAAAAATATATTTTATCTCATGATAAATATAAAAAATATATTTTATCTCATGAAAATATATTCTTAATGTTAACATGTAATGGATTTATCACTGTTATCTTTTCTTTTACCACTAAAAAAATTCAAGTGTAGGGCTTCCCTGGTGGCGCAGTGGTTAAGAATCTGCCTGCCAGTGCAGGGGACATGGGTTCGAGCTCTGGCCTGGGAAGATCCCACATGCCGCGGAGCAACTAAGCCTGTGCGCCACAACTACTGAGCCTGCGCTCTAGCGCTTGCGAGCCACAACTACTGAAGCCCGTGCCCCTAGAGCCCGTGCTCCGCAATAAGAGAAGCCACTGCAATGAGAGCCTGCGCACTGCAATGAAGAGTAGCCCCCGCTCGCCGCAACCAGAGAAAGCCCGCGCACAGCAACGAAGGCCCAAAGCAGCCAAAAATAAAAATAATACATTTATAAAAAAAAAATTCAAGTATAATTTACAACGTTGTGTTAGTTTCAGGTGTATGGCAAAGTGATTCAGCTATATACACACACACACACACACACACACACACACACACACACACACACACACACACACACATATATACACATATATTCTTTTTTTTTTTTCGGTACGTGGGCCTCTCACTGTTGTGGCCTCTCTCGTTGCGGAGCACAGGCTCCAGACGCGCAGGCTCAGCGGCCATGGCTCACGGGCCCAGCCGCTTCGCGGCTTGTGGGATCTTCCCGGACCAGGGCACGAACCCGTGTCCCCTGCATCGGCAGGCAGACTCTCAACCACTGCGCCACCAGGGAAGCCCCTACACATATATTCTTTTTCAGATTCTTTTCCATTATAGGTTATTACAAGATACTGAATATAGTTCCCTATGCTGCAAGTCCTTGTTATTTCACTACCTTTAAATGAATTAATATTGATAAATACGTTTTTTTTTAATTTCTGGGTTTTAATTTCTAATATGGAAAGTATCGATCGCAATAACCCACATATTTGGGATCCTCAGTACTTTTTAAGAGTGTAAAGGGGTGCTGGACCCACAGTTTGAGAACCACTGGCTTGGGGCAGCGGGAAAAGGGAGAAACAGGGCAGAGAGTACGCCACTGTTGGGCTCTGTGGAGCAGGGCTCGGCAGGGATAAGTCTCTGCCCTCGCAGTTGGCCTTGGACTGGGTGAGGGCTGCCTGCTCAGCACTGCCAGGACATTTGAGGAGAATTACACATCACACCCTATGGCGAGAGATATAAGAGCGGGCAGGATGGTGACTGCAGAAGGCAAAGGCTGAGGCAGGGTGAAACGGTACTGGCAAATGTTGAAGGAACCACCCAGAGGCCCTGGAGGAGCAGAGGGAGAGTGAGAGGAGGCGGCCAGTTTCGCCCTTGGCTTGAGAGGGCCTAACCCCGTGGGGTGGCAGCCCAGGGAGGTAGGAGAGGTAACGGGGGCCTGAGCCCCGCTGCCCCGTCAGAACGTAAAGAGGAGCTGGTGGAGGGGATGCCCAAGAATTTAGAGCCGAACAGGGATTCTTGCCACCAGTGTGCAATTCACAGGATGCTCTGGGCCCCTTCCCAGGGACATGTTAATTATCTTCCCCCACTGGTCCCTGTGGGCAACCAGGCTGGAAATGAGCAAAGGCCAGCTCCAACTCACTTTGCTCTGTTCTGCCTGGGAAAACCAGTGGTCCTCAGCCCCAAGCTTGGCTCTAGTGCAGAGATGTGGAATTTTCCAGGAAAACTTCAAAATCATCACTGAGAGGGGAAGACATTTGAAAACTATCTTGAAGAGGAGAAAGAAAAGAAAGGGCAGGCCAGGCTTCCCAGGGACGCCTAGGACCCCAGGGCTGGGGAGGCGAAAGCGGAAGCTATGTGTTTTCATCTCATGCACAGAGTCCCCAGAACAGCACTCAGACTTGACCTGGGGCCCCAGGTCATCCCTTCCTCCTGGGAGTTGAAGCTCAGGGACCCCCAGGCCCTGTGGCTTCTGCTGAGGGCAGCACCTAAGAGGGCATCTCTGGACGTCCAACCAGCCGAATGTCTACATCGAGTCCCTACCACCTGACACCCCAAGTGGAGGCCCAAGGTGCAGCACCCTACCAGACACACCTGCACACCTTCCTACCCCACAGACTGCACCGAGAGCCGGCTTTGTACAGGCACCAAATTACATGCTAGGGGTCCATCAGGGTTGATGGCAGAAGCCCTCCGCCCTCACTAGTCTCTGCTCTTAGAGAAGTAACTGGGGACAGTGGGAGAGGTGCTAGGACTGTGAAGCTGTGGGAACACAGAGAGAGAACGCTAACTCAGTCTTGGGCAATCTGGGAAGGCTGCTGGGAAGAGGTGGCATCTGGAGGACCTAGTAGAAGAGACAGTAAAGTATAGGCAGTCGGAGCCTGGGCTCCGGGGACAGACTTGGGTTTGAATCCTACTTCTTAGCTCTGTGATCCTGATGTTGGCCCCCTCCTCTATAAATCAGAGATGTTATTAGTATCTGCCTCATAGGGTTGCTGAGGGATTAAGTAAAATAATGCAGGTAAAGAGCATGACATGGGGCCTGGCACGTACTAAATACTCAATAAATGTTGTATTTATAACCATGCAAAGCTATATTCTCACTCCTGACAGGTCCACCCTGGTCAGACACCCAGACCAGCCCGTACTAGGTGGAGCTGCCAGCGCAATGCAGGAGCACTGATAGACCCCGGCCCTATCAGCCTCAGCCCTGACCCTCTCCACATATATAGGGAAGAGGGGGAGGGCCACCCCCAGAGCCTAGTCCAGCAGATGACAGGCAGAGGCGGCGCTGCCCACCTCTCCTGAGCCTGTGGGGTGCTGAGCATGGCTCAGTGCTGATCTTGAGGAGTATCTTCCAGCGCAGAAACTCCAAGTCACCTGCCTGGGAAGAAGCAGGGGAAGAAATCCCATGGCCATGCCCTCCCCTGGAAAAAAAAAATTCTAGGAAACAAAATACAACGACATCTTTTTATTTTGTTTTTTTTCGGTAATTATACTAAAGATGAAAAACTCATAATAAACATCTCCCAGTCCCCACCTGCTAACAGTAATTATAATAGACTCAACAATAAATGGTAAAGCAGGGCAGAGCTGCATCTCGGGAATTCTCTAGGGCATGTGGATTAGCTAGGAAAGCCTGAATGATTAAAATACACTAATTAAAATTTTGTGTTCCTTGGTAACTCGTCTGCCTGGGCCCCTGGTGTTGGCAAAATGGGAATTAACGTGACAAAAGCAACACAGAGGGTTTTTGTTTTAAATAAAGAAAAAAGAGAGAGAGAGAGAGAGAGAGGGAAGACCTATATAAACAAGTTAGACATCAGGAGAAAAGAAAGACGAGGTGGTTTTCTCTCTTTTTCTAACTGGAGCACCAGAATGCTTGGGACAGGAAAGTGTAAGAGAGAGGGTCCGGGTCTTGGAGGGGAGGCCCTTTGCCTGCCCTGGGGTCCTGTGGGGGGCAAGGGGAGCATGTGTCCAGGGGTCACTGCTTAAAAATAATTACGGGAGAGAAGAGGATGGGAGGGGAAGAAGTGGGGGGCAGCAGGCGCCCACCCAGTCCGGCTTTCCAAGGGCATTCCTCCAGGGCGGGCCACATACCCCCAACTCCCCGCCCCACGGCCAACGGGACCCTGGGAGGACGCAAGGGAGCTTCTACCCCATTGCAGTTGCACAAAAGAAATTGAACACTTTTGAGTTGCCCTTAGCAACCTAATTGCATCAGTACATTGCACACAGGAGCCAAAGTAACTGAATTTTGATGAAAAGACGGCGGTAATTTACGGCATCACAAAATTAGTTGTCATGGCGACGGGTTAATTACATCTCAAATTAACAATGCAAGTGTGGTGAAATTAAATATAAATCATATTTTCTGCATAAATTATAGGGGTTGATTAGACCGGGGCTCTGGGAGAGAGAAAGGTTGAGCCGCCACGGGCCCCAAGCTGCATTCTGAGCTGACGAGAGAGGCGCCTGCAAGCTCGGGCGCGGATGGGGAGCTCTTGGAGGGGACGGGGGACCAGCGGAGTCAGGCACCAGGGCTGCCGGGGCTGCCTGCCTCTGTTCCCGCTGCCACTCTCAGGCGCAGCTGGCTCCACGCAGCGCCAGGGCTGTCCCCAAAGTTTGCTTCTGTTTGGATCAAACTTCGGATGGGGGAGGGGGTGGGCACGTAAGAAGGAGGGACGGCGGCTGGCGCCTCTTAGCTTAGCGCCAGGGACAGAAGTTCTACCTTCACCCATCCCAAATGACTCCCGGCTTCTGTACCCTGAGCCCTCAGAGAACCCACCACAGATGGCCGGCTTAACCCTGCTCTCTTCAGTTAAATGGGGTCAAACGGTTTCTGAGTCACAGGCATCTGCCTACCAGGGGACAGGCCCATGACAGGCAAACAGCACATGGTCAGGGCTGCACCAGGTGGGCAGGGTGCATTGTAGGTGCCCAGGGTATCCAGGGGCAGCAGCTTACGGCCTCAGGTGGCGGCAGGCACATCTGGCTGAAGGATGAGCTTTTCTGGCTAGCCAGCTCTGATAGGCAACTACACTACTGACCTCACTCCCTCCTAGCCAGGGGCAAGTCACTGTGAACCTGCCTTCCTTGAATGGGGAAGAATTGCAGAGAGCCAAAGGCGAAAGAGACCCCACAGAGCACTATGCCTGGGCCCTCTGGGGCTCTGCCTGGCACTACCCTGCCCAAGTCATGGGAATACTGAAGAGGCCACAGCTGGAAAGTGGAACGTGCCCCAAATGCCCTTGCCCTGGTCCCAGCCACCCATCGCTGATGGGCAGTGCTGGCAGCACTTCTAGGCCCCGACATGGAGCACTACTGGACCAAATTCAGCTTGGTCAGGCCAGGCAGCCTCACCAGAAGCCCCGGTCAGTAAATGCTTCAGAAGCATGCCTCTCTCCTCACGCTCCTGGCCCCATTTCTCGGGTTCTGGAGAACACAGAGGAGAACCCCACTTGCTACCCGGACACAGGTATCATGAGGCAATAGAACAGGAGTTACAAACTTTAGTGAGCAGCGAATCACCGGAGAAGGTCCCTAAACCTGTAGAGGCCTCAGGCCCCTGCTTCGGAGATTCTGGTTCTGGATCTGGAGGGACCCAGGATCCAAGTTCTTAACCTGCCCCACCAGGGAATCTGATGCAGGCAGTCCCAGGCCCACACTTAGGAAGCACCAGCAACTCTGTTATTAGCCCCATTTTGCAGACGAGGGAACTGAGTCCCAGGGAAGTTAAGTCACTTTTGAAGACAGGGCAGAGCTGAGATTCAAAGCCACCTCTGAGTTGTTACCCATCCTGTGCAATGCCTTCTCAAGGCTGTGTCAGGCACCTTGCCAGGCCATGTGGAAGATAGGGACCAATGAACCACAAACTTGTCCCTGAGGACTACACGGCCTAGTGGAGACACAGAGTGTCAAGCAAACAGCAAGGCCCAACATGCCCAATACATCACTAAGGGACAGGGACATGGGAGCACGGGAGCAAACGTGGGGACAAAGGAAAGGCAGGGGCCAGTATGCAGCGGCAGCCAGCCCAGGGTAGGAGGCGCTCCCTCAGGGTCCCCGGGCCAGCTGAGTGCCCAGCAGGGCTGTGCCACACTTCACCTGGCCCAGGTGGGAGGAATTTCCTGAAAGGCTTCTGCAGATGGGGCGAAGGAAGGAAGAGAAGGCCCTTGGTGGTCCCCCTGACCACAGATGTGCATGTGCAGCTCATGAATATTTTAGTGGCCATTTATTTATCCCTGCACCATCCAGCTGCTGGGGCCACAGACCCAAGGTGGATAAATATAGCCACTGGGCAATCAATGAGGCATCCGCTCCACACCGCCCCCCCGCCGCTCCCCCCGAGCCACATCCATTAGGCCCCTTGTTCCCACAACCTGCTGGCTGGGCACCTTGTCCTGCTCAATTGGTTTCCGATTTTCATTAGCGGTAGAGGCACAGCCCCGCTCCAAGCCTGGGCGTCCCCCTCACCCTCCTAGTCCCTCCCTGCTTGGGCTGGGCATGGAGCCCGAGGCTGCTGTCAGCCTGGAGGGGCCTTTCAGAAAGCCCAGCCGACCAGGGCGGTGAAGTAGAGATGTGCAGAGCCCAGCGGCCAGACCTCACTTCCCTGGCTGGCCCCTGCGCAACGCAGAGAGAGATGGGGTTTCCTTAGGACCCTGCCCCCCAGACCAGGGCCAGCCGGCAAAGGCGACGTCGTTACAGAATACTGGGGCTCTCCTTTGCTCACCCGGAAATTTCTGGGGGCCTCCAATGCCTTACACCTGGGGGAAGGGTGCCAGAGAGGGAGTTCCATTGGCTGTAGCGTTGGGGTTCCTGAGGCTGCCACAAGGGGACCCCTGTTCTCCTGGGCTGGAAGTTACATACAAGCCACCCTGGCCTCCTGTCCTCCAGGGCCAGGCCTGGCTCCAACCTACCATCCAAAGGAACAAGAGTGAGCTGCCGCACTCTCTTTTAGGGCCTCAGATCAGACTGGAAGGCGCTGACCAGTTCCTGGCCTCCACTCCTCCTGCCAGGCTGAGGGCATCCCAAGCAGGCTGGGGCTCAGTACCTGGGGGCACTGTGTCCAGCCAGACAGTGACTCCAGTGGCAGCCTCAGCCCTGACAGGGGTCCTGCCCACCCCCCCTCACTCATTTAACAACTAATTCCTAAACCCCACCATGTGCCAGACATTGTCCCAGGTGTACAGCTGTGAAAGAGGCAAAGCCACCCAAATGCCCTGCCTTCAGGGGGCCAGACAAATAGCTAAACAACTAAAGAGTTCTAGAGGACAATAAAACAAGGGATGTAATAGAGTTACAGAGGAGAGAGGTGGGGCTACCTCAGCAACCTCTGAGGAGGTGACATTTGAGCCAGAGATAAGTGAATGGGCCTTCCGGCTGAGGAAGGTGGGAAGGGGATGGGGAAGGTCTCAGTCCCAAGAGCCGACACAGGGGAAGATGCCAGAAGGAGTACCCACAGACCTTCCTTTGGTGCCAGGTGGCCAAGGGCTCAGGCCAGTGGCTAGCAGGACAGTGCCCCTTGGCAGGCTGGTACAGCATCAACATGGCCTGGGGAGGGGTAAGAGAGGAGGAAGGACAATGGCTGGCAGAGGACCAAGGGCAGGAGGCCACCTGCCTGCTGGCTGTGAACACAGGCCCCTCCTCCAGAGCCACTGCCATGACACAAGGGAGCCCAGCCAGGCCTGCATGGGGTCCTACCTGCCCTGAGAGCTGCAAGGCCACGGGGTGACCAAGGACCAGGGCTGTCTTCAGCCCCTCGACTCCGCCCTGAGCCAGCTCCAGAGACTAGGGCCTTGACTCTCCCATCCATGTCCATTCACAGCAAGGACACAGAGGGTGGGGTGGGAGGTGAGAAGAAAAGATCAGGCATAAATCCCAGGGGGAGATGAAGAGGGAGGCAGGCCTGTGCCTTTAAAAGAATTTTCATTTAAAGGCTCTTCTCTCTTCTACCATTTCAGTGATCTATATGCAAATATGCTAATGAATGCAAATTAAGACACCACTTTTAGTCCCAATTTAATAGAAAGCATTAAAATACCATTTTTTTTTCCAAAAAACTCCATATGCATGAAGGAAGGATTTTTTTTTCTTTTTTTTTTTTTTTTTTTTTTTTTTTACTTTTCACTAAAGTCACATTCCGGCAGCTATTTTATGCAGTCAAAATGTTCTCAACAAGGGGAGATTTGACTGGCTTCTCTGAGAGCCAGTCATAGGAAGCTCAGGCTCTGCCTCTCGTTGAGTTTTTCTTTTTCTTTTCTTTTTTAATTTTGGGGAAAGAGGAAAGAAAGACAGAACAAAACAACAAAAAAACAGGACACCCAAGAGTCTTTTGAAGGGCGCTTTTATTTTCAGCCCAGGCGCCGATCCCCTCTGTGTAAAGTGTACAGTGTACAGCTGCGGGAGATGCACGCGTGCGATCTGGTTGGGTGTGCTTCTGGTCGGTCACTCCTGCTCTCTGGAGCGGGTGCAGATGAAGCACGTGGGGCCGTTCTGTGTGTGCCACTGGCGGGAACATCCTCCCGGGGGCCTGAACCGCCTGGGAGGACAGTGCCCTTGGTGAGGGTGCAGGAGGGCAGGCGGGCCCCAGAGCGGGGTGGGGGGGGGAGTTGGGGGGGGGCGCGTGGCTGGCGTGGCCAGGGTGGCCCAGCTCAGCAGCCCCAGCCGCACATTGAGGGCTGTCTATTTTCACTGCATTCGCCGCTCTGTAATTAAGCTCACTGCTCCCACTTGGGCTAACAGACCTTTTCCAGAGGGCGCCCCCCACCCCCACTGGGCCCATTCCCCCTTCTCCCAGCATTCTTGGCCACTCTGTCCTCCCACAGACCCTTCAGGAGACTTCAGATCTTGGATCTGAAGGGCCTTTGTCAGAACAATGGCACCAGCCCTTGAGCTGCGCTGCAGTCCACCCCTCCCCTTCCCCAGGGCCCTCTCTTTGGGGTTACAGTTCCTGATTAGACCTCAGTACTCCAGCACATGCATTTTGCCTCCACTGTTCCCAGCCTTTCCTTCCTGGCTGAAGTTACTCAGGGCCTGACCTCTGGGAAGCTGCAAGGTGCTCTGATCCCAGCCGGGCTCCTCCCAAAAGGGTGACAGGCCTCTCACAGGGAGAAAGGGGCAGGGCAAAGGCAATCCTGTCACGTGGGTGTCGCCTTCGTGGGCGAGGCTCAGCCCTGGGTCACAGCGAGTTGCCGTTTTACAATCAGGGTAAACACCGACCACCACCAACTTATGGGGAAGGGCCTAGGAGCTTGTCATGTGTTGGTTCGTTTACTCTTCTCAGCGACTGTACAGACGAGAATGACCAATTCCAAGTCACACATACAGAGAAGCAAGGCTCAGAGAGGTGCGACCACTGGTCCAAGTCTCAGAGAAACGGTTGCCGAGGGGCAGGGTGAGGTCTGTGTCATCCACACTCCCAGCACGAGCTGAAAGTCAGGGAGCGGCGCCTCCCACCCCAGTTTGCCCTCTACCACGCATGAGGAACCCCAGCTGCCCCACTCGGGGCTTCAGCTCCCCATCCGTAGAATGGGAGAGGGCGGGCACAGCCATCCACGGCTCCTTCTGGCTCCATCTGTTCCCGACTGTGAAACAGATGGAAGAGAAACAAGGGTGGGGTGGGGGTCTCCCCGAGCCGGGCAGGGAGGCAGACTGGCTCCCCAGGGCCGCCCCACACTGCGGTACAGGCCCTGCAGGCAGTGGCCAGGAGGTCAAGCAGATCTCAGGCAAGCGGGGAGACAAATTGAAAACTGGGGGTAGAAGGTAATCAAAGAAATCAGAAAAGTACTTAGGTTGGGCCTTAAGGAACGAGAGCAGACGCCCCGCTCCACGGACTGTTCAGAGGAAAAAGGGCAAAGACAAGAAGAGAGAAGACCCGCTGGCGTGGGCCCCGAGGCTGGCAGTGGGTGGAGGGTGGGGACTTGGGACAGACACAAGGGGCACAAGCTCTGACTCCCCGATCCGAGGCCTGGAGCTCGGGCTCAGGGTGACGGGAGGGGGCTTCGCACACACGTTTCTCCAGCGAAAATGCAAAGGCAGGAGAGGAGAGCAGTGCTGGGCTGGCAGGACAGGGCTCATCTAGCAGAGCCCACGGTGGAAAAAGAGAGATTTAGGTATTTACGGGAAATACACTTGTTGGTGCCAAATGCCTGGTTTTACTGTCGGGGGAAAAAAACAAACCCAACCACCGAAACTCGTCCTCAACTGAGAATCCGCACGGAGGCAAACGATTTCCCCATCAAACCAGTTTTATCGGATATAAATATCTAATTATTCGTACCAGGCCCTGGAATGCCAGACATTTTGCAGCTTTTACAACATGTGTAGGAGTCTTTATAAATGACATATATACACACATACACACACACATCTATAGTTACATATTAACAAATCTGATTTGAATTTCATCTGCATTATTTTTTGCTTAGTGGGTAGTTTTTTTTTTTTTTTTTACAAACCCAGAAAAGCTCCAATGTTTTCGGTGCTGCTCACACCCTCTTTCTGCGGAGGCATTTTACGAGCCTTAATGTGCCTGACCCAGAAAGCTCCGGGGAAAGGGACCCCCCCCCCACGCCCCGTACCACTTTGCAGTGACCCACACGTTCCCCCCACCCCCCAGGGCCATTCGGAAATGCATACGTACTCGCTCACAGCACTTTACAACCACAGGACCCACGGCTGCACGTCAATACCTCACACGTGACACAAACATGAGGTCCCAAACAGACACACAGAAGTACTGACTTTTCGAACGTAATGCACATATTCCCCGGGTCAGCGTCCACAAGCCATGGATGACGGCAAAGCGCTGGGCAGAGGGGGCGGGAAGGTGGGAGGGGGAGGGGGAGAGAGGGGAAGTTGTCTTATGGGGAATAACGTGGATCAGCCTGTCATCTGGAGACCCATCTTCATCTAGAATTAATGCACTAAAGTTCTTCCTCTAAATGGTTTTAAAGAGACAGTGGATTCTCGGCCCGGACATGGCGGCTCGGCGTGCAGCTGGTCCGGCCTCCGCAAGGGGAATGGGCAGCCGATTCTAGCCAGGCTGAGTCCGTTACCTGCCCACCCCTGCCCTTGCCCCAACCTACGACCACTGTGCTTTCTCCCAACTCTCCCAACTTTCCAACTCGGTGGAAAGAAGTTTAAAAATCTCTGGCTTTCGCGGCTCCGGACCCAAAGGCTGTGTTGGAGTGAAGAATGCGAAAGCCCTTGGCTGGGCAGGGTGAGGGGCGGGAGAGGAAGGGGAGTGGGTGGGCGAGGACTCGAGACCTCTGAGCAAGCTGCTAGAGCTCGCGCCGCGGTGTGCGGGCTGGCAGCAGCCCCCTGGAGGCAGTGCTAAGACGGCGGTGCAGTGAGCCCCGCAGAGGCCTGAGTGCCCCAAACAGGAGCCCCCAGGCTGCTGAAGCCGAGGGCACAGGGGTGGGGACCGGGGGAAAGGAGCTTGGAACCGGACAATCCAGGAGGACCCTCGGGGAAATCAGGGTCAGGGGAAGCTGTCCCTTGAGGCCCAAGGGCCGAAGG
This sequence comes from Delphinus delphis, assembly GCF_949987515.2. Classification (NCBI taxonomy): domain Eukaryota; kingdom Metazoa; phylum Chordata; class Mammalia; order Artiodactyla; family Delphinidae; genus Delphinus; species Delphinus delphis. The sequence goes on from NC_082683.1 coordinate 8,164,282, forward strand.
AACCATTCTAGTTAGAGTGGTATCTGGAGAGACTCTAGCCAGGGGCCGGCTGTCCGCACGAGAAGGAAAATCAACCCCATGTCCAAATGCCCCCCACCCACACCTAGAGATTCACGGGGAGAAAGGGTTTGAGATTACGGAGGGCCCCGGGCCTCTGCCGAGAACCTTCTAAGAATGCCCGCACACCCTCTGCTCAGAGACCCGCACTCAGGGGGATGGGCTGGGGGCCGGGGGAGCTGAGAAGAAACAGCAGCAACAGGAACAGAGTTGAGCCATTTCAATTATTCATATGCCAGATGGATTCTTTTCCTGCCTTTTTTTTCCTATAAAAATAAGCAGGGAGGGAGAAGGTCTTATGACCGTCTCCAAAATGGGAAGAAGGAAGGGGAAAGGGAAGAAAAAAATAGAAATCAGGTCCCCCATTCGTACCCACCCCCTGCCCTGGAGACCCCCTATCTCCTGACAGGAGGGCAGGAGGGACGGAATGCCCTCTGTTGGGCAGGGACCAGAGGTGTCATTTCGTTTCTCTATGAGCAGAGAGCAAGAAGCAAGGAAAATTGTCAAAGAAAGGGAGGGTGAGAGAGACAGAAGCACGGAGCATGGGGTGGAGGGGGGAGGCAGGCAGAAGAGGGTTCCGACCTTCTGTGAAGGATATAAAAAATCCAACTGCCTCAGGGGACACCCAACTATCTAGCATATTGCTGTTAAAATGTCTGCAAAATTTAATACACTTGGCATGCCATCTAATCAGTCCTTGGAAACTCGGGCACTCTCTCCCTCCTATGATCAAAGCACCTCAGAACTTCTGCCTATGGGATTCCCACCCCCACCCGTCCCCCCCATTTTAGATAAAGTTGATCCCCCCCCTTATAAAAACAGCTGCTGTGGCTTTTAGGACACATTTCATCCTGAAGTTCACCCAAGGTCTAGAATCTAGAAGGAAGCAGAAGAGCAGGGAGAGCCGGGGGTCGGGTGCTATTCGCTCCAGGACTTTGCTACCCAGGCTTCTTCTCCTTCTTAGCAGGACAGACGAAGGGCAGGCATGCACTGACAAGGTCCGTGGTCCCGAGATGGGCAGGCAAAGGCTGCTCCTTCCAGGGAAGCTGGCAAGAGCCTGACAGCTCTTATTTAAATAGCTGTCCAGCACACAGAGAGCTGTGTCCTCACCAGAACGCAGACATATGCCAGTGTACCCATGGACACACGCCCAGCCATTTGCTCCATCAAGCCACCCATTGTTGGGAAACTTCTGTGAACCCCACAAGATTCCGAGGCTACTCCAAGTCCCCAGCAGCCAGCTAGGAAGTTTCCAGGTTAACCCAAGAATGGCTGCCTGACCTTCTACCCCAAACACAGCAATTAGAACCCTGCATGACGTGGATACTTTGGCAGGTCACCTGACGCTTAAGTTTGACAGAGACCTTGTAGACCTTGTAGAATTCCTGAGCGGGACTGGAAGGATTGATCCCCCCAAATCTGTACCCTCCACCCCAGGAGAGTTCTTGCCAAATCCTCTTTGTCCTTTTTTTTGATTTCCTCACCTCTGACTGACCTCAAGTCTCAGGCGGCCTTAAATAGGCCTAGAGGACCCTAAGAGGCTCAGGGAAGCCCAGAAAGCCTGTATCATGCTAAGGTACAGTGCTTCCTCAACAGGCCCAGACCGGGGAGGACCTGAGCACTGCATCTGCAGGGAAAAGCCACAGAGGCCAGGGAAACAGAACACAGGTGGCCCCTATGTAACTTCCCTGCCCCCTCACCAGGCAGGTGGGAACAGAGGCAAACAGGTGAAGGGGATTCAAGGGGGTGCGGGCAGGGCCAGCTTGCTGGGTGGGCAATCCACACAGTCACACAGGGCCCCACGCTCAGAAGGGCACGTGCTTGGTTCAATGTCCTACAGCTGCCATCGTAAAATTCTTAATTTTAGAAAGAGGGGCCCTGCATTTTTATTTTGCACTGGGTCCCGCAGATTATGCAGCTGGTGGGTTTTGGAAGATCAGAGGACCTGGGTTTGAATCCCAAGGCTCTATCCCATATAAGCCAAGTGACATCAGAAAAGCCACTAATTATCTCTGGTTGCAGGGAGCCTCGTCTATAAAGTGGGGGTGATCACGCTGCTCTCAGGGTGGCCGGGAGGACAAGGAGGGTAAAGCGGGGAGAGAGCTTGGGGAACATGATTACACGCTGCTATCCACACGGCGTGCTGACCGGCAGGGGAAAGCACGGCCTGTTGGCGTTGGTGGTTGCTTCCCACACTCCAGGGATGACCTACTCCTCTGTGGCAAGAGGTCTCCTTCCAGAGCAGCACAGCAGGGGAGCCTCTGGCGGGCCCAGCCCGGCTGTCCCCGTTCACAGGTGAAGAAACTGGGACAGAGTCAGCAGCTGACCTGCCTGTTGTCACAGTGCTGCCTCCAGGCAGGGCGATGCTGAGGACATACTGTTCCTGCTGTCCAGGCTCAGCCTTGGCCGCAGGACACTTGAGATGGGGACAGTGAGAAGGAGGGGTAGGAGGCAGGATTTGGAAAAGGGGACGGAGGAAAGGCCTCTTTACACTCCGTCACACACACATGCGCATACACACATACACACGGCAAAATTAAAGCTGAGAACTTGGCTAAAAAGATAACTCCTACCCCTGCTCCATCGAAACTTATTTTAGGGCAGGAGGTAATTGCCAAGGACCCAAATAAAAGCCAACCGCAGGCTGTAAGTGGCTCCAAGTCTTTAATTAGACCCCAAGAAAAAATAGTGGCGAAAAGAAAATGAAAGTAGGCGAGAGCTCCCCGAGGAAGGCATAAGCATGTGGTCTCCTCCCTCCCCTCAAGTCCAGTGGCTTCAGATGAAGGCTACCATTGCCTGTGACGGGCATCAGCGTGCTAGGCGGGCACTGCCCACTGTGGGGGCTGGCACAGAGCCAAGAGGGCACTGTACACCCCGAGCAAGGGCCAGCCCAGGTCTGGGGTCCTTCTCCCAGGGCCTCCCTATGCTCCAGCCCACGGAGGCTGGCCTGGGGTCAGAGCGCCATGGGCCAAGGGGAAGGTGAGCTGTTTCTACCAGCCCTGCAGTCAAGGGAGCAAGGACAGGAGAAAGCTTTGGGTCTGGAGTGGACTTTGACCCACTCAGAGATCTGCCCATCAAGCCACAGGGCCCAGCTCCTTGGCCACGGACCAACCCTCCCACTCAGCAGCACTTTCCCCACTCCCTGGAGCTCTCTTCAGGCTGCGACCCCCTCCCCAGCCCCTCTCCTGGGCCTGTGTGGAGTTGGGTGGCTCTGAGATCCTGTGGGCGAAGCAGGCTTCTCCCCGCAGGGACCCTCCTAACCAGAGGTGCGCTCTCAGAAATCCTCTGGGTGACAAGTGGCATGTGACCGAAACCCCCGGCCGCTGTGCCATTCCACCAAGGCAAGGAAAGCAAGGAGGCACCAGCCACTCCGTGACCCCCTCCCAAGTCCCCGTCCGGCCTCTGGCCTTTGAAGAACACAGGTGACCTTCGACTAAGGGTGGAGCTGGGAAGAAAAGGATCCGCTGTGCTTGGGAAGGTCGCGGCCTGCACAGGGTGTGTGTCCATGCTCTTGCCTCTCATACAGACAGAACCCAGTGGGCCAATCAAATCCCACATGTGGGAGGAACTTGCTAAGTGCCAAGACCAGCATGTGCCAGATGTGGCGGAAGCAGTGGCCTCCACTAATGTCATAACAAAGGCCAGGCCCCAGTGTCAGAAGGGAGGCATTCCACCCAGAGTCTGCGAAGGAGCCCAGGAGAACACACCCCAGCCCACGAGAAGGAGGGAGCAGATGCTGGCGTCCCGATCCTTGCCCTCTCACGGTGGCAGGATGGTGAAGTGGGCTCGCGACCAAAGCCCAGTGCACTACAAGTGGGCACAATCAAGTGGGGGAGAGGGAGACCCTGCTTCACCACAGCTGGCATCAGAGGCAGCAGGGGCAACCACGCTGAAGGCCCCTGTCCTGCTCCCCACAGCTGCCTGGAACCAGTGTCACACCCACACGTGGCTCCCCTTTAGAACGGGCACTCGCTGAGAGTGGGGTACACTGTGCTCCCCTTTCACAGGCTCTCCTCTGTTCCTGCCCCTTCTAAGCTGAGCACAGGAGGACAGACTCCAGAATCCCCATTGAGTGGACTGGCCTCCCAGTCAGAGTGGCAGGCCATGCCCTCCTGTATTATACACTGTACTCTTTAGCCATTTCCTCTCCCCTTTCTCAAACAGAACTTTAACACAACAGATTAGGAGTAGGTCTAACAGCAACAGGGGGGCAGCTATCCCTCATTCAGCATCTAAGGGTCCCAGGCCCTGTCACAGGCACTCTAGAGATGACATTCCTGCAAAGAAGGTACTACTGTGCCCATTTTACAGGGGAGGACGCTGAGGCTAAGCGTGGTGAAGTGACGGCCACACATCTACAGAACGGTGGGCCTGACTGCAACTCAGGTCGGCCTGGTTCCAAAGTCTGTCTCTCTCCATCACACATTTCTCCCTACTAGTTCTCCTGTCTGACCACTAGATCTAGGCAGGGGCAGGCCTGGCTGACCTCTTTTCCCCTGTTGCTCTGTACTGGGTTCTCTGGGCGCTGGTTTAATGTACGCCAAGTGTAATGTAGGTGACAAGCATGACCCCATTCCCAGCCACCTGCCATGCCCTGCTGTGATGTCCGAGGCCTGCACGGCCACAGCAAGCTGGAAGGTCTTCCCAGGAGGAGAAGCAGGAGTGAACCCGACCTTCCGAGGCAGTCCCAGTTATCGTGTCAGTCAGGAAGGGCCTCCCTGCCCGCTCCCCTCCTGCTTGCTTTGCTCTGCGGCAGGTGGTCAGACTTCCAGCCATTGGGATAAGTGGAATTCCTCTTGGATGAGAAGCCCTGTGGCTTCTGCTCACCAACTTCCTTCCCAGCTTGGGAATGTGTGGAGAGCAGCAGTCCAGGCCCCTGGCAGAGGCTGCAGGAGTCCTGATAATTAATTAGCTCTCCATCCTCCCCAGGTGCTCACCAGACACAACCAGATGGTCCCAGCGACGCGCCCTCTACCGCCATCCTCCCCTTGGAACCACACGGCATCTTCCCCTCAGGCTCCCCTCCATCTTTCCCTTCTATGCTGCAAAACCCCGAGAGAGCCCCTTCTCCCCTTCTGCCAGGCCTGGGCCCAGACAGCCCCAGATGGCCAGGGAGGACGTGAGAACCCTGGTTCAGGCTCGCAGGACTGAGAGTTCTAGGTGGCGCCGAAGTTCAGACAGGTTCCAGTTTCTCCTCCTGCCTTCAGTCAGTTCAGTTAGGGAGCTGAGGTGGGATCGGTGCGGGTGGAACCCAGGGCTGAGTCTGCCCCTATTTCTTGGAAATGTTAAGAGATGGCTCTACATCCAAGAGACTCCAACTTAAAACCCCAAACAAATAAGGCCTGGCCGGTACCCCCTCCCCGCAGGAGGGCATCACATAGAAGCTGCTCCAACCAGAAGCAGAAGCCTACTGGGGCCTCTACAGCACCACGGACACACCACTGGCTTTCTGTTGGCACCTCTAGGTCCTAGGAGGGGTGGTGGCCTGCAAGGTGCATGGCTGTGCCCTCTAGACGGCCAGCCTGTGCAGGGACACTAGGCCCAGGCAGGGGTGCAGAGTAACAGAGCAGTGGGGTCCCAAGGGCAAGGAGTTGGAGTCAAGCAAGGCTGGAGCCGCAGCTGGGAAGCCCTGGAAGGTCCGAGGCCCAGGAGGCGGGATGGCCCTCTGCAACAGGTCCTGCTTCGGGGAAGACTGCACAGTGACTGGAGCCCAGCATCGCTCGGCAGCCTGTGCCCCGGTGCCAGCAGTTGTGTGACGTGGGCTCTAGCTGGTGACCCTGCTTCACTTTTCTGGGCGTCGGTTTTCCCACGTAAAAAATGAGCCTGAGCTGGACGACCCTCGGGGTGGCCGGGAGCTGGTGCGTGTGGTGTGATGGGCAGAAGGCCTGCTCGCAGTTACGCTCAGGACACGTTCACTGAGATCATGACTGTTGTTGTTATTTTCATAAGCATCACTCTTTTTGATTCGAAATATTCTATAAGCTTCCTTTCAGACAGCGCTACAAAGTAATGGGGAAGATCTGAGCTTACAGCCCAGAAAGCCACATTCCCTGAATTTTTTATACCCAGAATCGAAACTAGTGAGGACAGGGTAATGATGATTTGATCAGAAGCTGTGAGGGGTCTGGCCAGGTTTCGTGAGCCCGAGTGACCCAGGACTGGCCCGCCCAGGATCCAAGAGGCACTGACCTCAGAGCTGTCAGGAGAACGCAGACAGGTGACCGGCTCTTCCGGGCCCATCTTCATGGGGATGATCTTTGGGGTGAAGCATCTTTATCTGGGGCAGCAAGGGTTAATGCAGGGCTGGGAGAGGCCAGGCAGCACGGAGCACTCCCTGTTTATTAATAAGCTATTTATCACCAGCTTTGCTTTTAATGCCATTTGGGCTTAATGTCGTTAATGAAATATAAATACCCATGCTAACGATGTCGGTCAGAGGCAGCATGGGCAGCAGACGGCTTGCGAAACAGGGCCAAACCGCGGGGCACGCTGGGGAAGAGGCTGAGAGCTCGGGAAGCGGAAGAGGTTCCCCCTGGCTCGGCACCCCTAGCCCCCTTCTGCTCCCACCACAAGACTCCCCAGCTGGCTGTGCCGGGAAAGGCTGGGAGGAGGGCAGCCCGGGGCTGGGGGAGAAAAGAACTCCCTACACAGGATGCTGTTAACTCCCAGAGAACACAGCGGGAGCCAGAGCTCGCACCTCAGGGGCAGTGCCCACCTGGGCATCAGGCCCCTTGGCTGCAGGAGGCTGGACTACCACCAGCTGGCAGCAGTCCCCTCTCGCTGCCCTGACTTCTCTGACCCGTGGGAATGGAGCCCGGGTGAGAGAGGTCATGAGAGGGAGCAGTAAGGATGCCATCACATTTTCCAATAAGGACCCCTCCCCACCCCTGGAATGACATCCCAGGCAGCCTAGTTCCAGTGGATAGCACACCCTCCCTAAGAAGCTGGCAAGGGGCTGCTTGGCAGCCTTGAAGGTAGCTCAGAGACGTGGGCAGACGGGTATTTCTGGTCAGTGCCGCGAGGCCTCACAACGTGGAGGTGGCCCTGCAGAGCAGGCTGTTGTCCCTGACCTCGTGCCTGAACTGGCCTGGCCCCTCCCACACAGGGAGCCATCCCTCCGTCCTCTCCCTGGGCTCAGAGCAGATGCCGTTAGCGGATGACCACCTAACCCAGATGACCCCACGGACTTCAGGCCTCGACCTCAGGAGACGCCACGGACTGATCCCAGACGCCAGCCTCACCGGGCGGAAGTGGTCCTGGGACTTGCTCCCCAGCCCGGGGACCACAGTGCCTTTGGAGGGAACTTGGACTCCACTCAGGCAAGGGCCACCTGGGCCCAAACAGAGGTTGGAGACTTTGGCAGGTGGCTGACCTTCGCTCCAGCCTCCTCTCCCCGTACCGTGGTGAGGGGGTCGTTGTGCCACAGCCCCACCCTGCTTGCCAAGCCCCCAAACAGCCCCCCAAGGGCTCTGCCTCTTCCAGAGGGAGCTCCAGGCTGTTCCAGGGAGGGAGTCCCACAGCCTCTGGCCCTAGGTGCTCAGAGGTGCCTGAGAAAACGCAGGACCACTGGCAAACTCTGAATTCCAGATAAACGGCGAATACTTTTTTTAGTGTAAGTATGTCCAAAACATGGAACATGGAACATACTTACACTGAAAATGGAACATACTTACACTGAAAATGATTTGCTGTTTGTCTGAAACTCAGATCTCCCCGGGCATCCTGTATTTTTATTCGCTAAATTGGGCAATGCTCTCCCACTCCTCAGCAGGTGGCACCTGGCCGGTGGGGTCGGTTTCTGGTGGGCAAGCAGGACTGGAAGCGAGGGGGCAGAGACCGCCCCCCCCCCCGTCTCGAGACAGCAGTCTCCTTTCAAGGGGCCCTGTGCAGAACTGTCCCCCACCCGCCCTCTCCCCTCACTGGCCACTACTGCACTGCCCAACACCATGGCTCACCTGTGGGGGTCCCCTCTCCCCGCACCCCCCAAAGTCACCTCCATGTCCCCAAGGAGTACCGGACTCGTTTGCTGGGGCTTGGTGGAGCTCGGCTCAGCGGCTAATCCCCTGGGTGGCTCCTGTCAGATTATTAATTAGCTAAAGCAGATCGGTCCTGGAACAACACACGCTTGGACTTCAGATAAAGCAGGCCAGGGAAGCCGGGCTGGGGGCAGCTTAAAGCGACAAGACCCCGTTTCTGAACTGCTCCCCGAGGTGGGGCTGTGGCGGCCGGCAGGGCTGGGGCAGGGCGATTGCTGACAGCCCCTCTGCGCTCCTCACGTCCGCTCAGGAGAGCACCTCGGAGGGGGCTCGGGGGTTCGTGCAGACGCACCTGGACGGGGGCGCAGGCGGCCCATGGGAGCAGCAGCCAGCCACAGTGGGTCTTGCTTTTTAATAAAGAGCTTGTGCCCAAGCAGATCACGTCACTCAGAATTCTTCAAAAAGCTTCTCATTCCACTCAGGGCAAAAGCCTGAGTTCTCACGATGGCTCCAAGGCCTGCAGGATCTGGGGGCCACCCCGCCCGACCCCCTTGACCTCACACGACATCTCCCCAACTCCAGCCACACCAGCCTCCCTGCTGTCCTCCAACGTGCCAGGGGTGCTCTCGCCTCTGGGAGCTCACACTTGCTGTTCCCCAACAGGAACCCTCTTCTCCCAGATATTAATTAGGGTGGCTCGCTCCCTCACTTCCTTCTGTCCTTACACAAATGTCACCATCCCAGGGACGCCCTCCCTAGACGCCACACCTAAGCTGACGAGCCATCCACCGCCACGCACACTCCCTATTCTATTCTATCCCCCAATCGTGCTTCAATTTTCTCCCCGACACACATCCCATCCAACATCTACTTTATTGCTTTAACTCATTTATCATTTGCCTCCCTCCACGAAAATGCTAATGCCACAAGGACAGGAATTCTTGCCTTGTTGGTTCACTGCTGCAGTTCCAACCCGGTTTGTAGTGTCATCAAGCATCAGTAATGCTTGACGGACGAAAACGAAAAATGAACGCCTGGAGGTTAGAGGTCAGGATCTGGACCACCACCTCTTCTGGCTCTGAGTCCCATGTGGCTGAGCCCTGGCCGACCTCAGTGGGCTCCCCAGACACCCACTTTTCCCCCACAATGCTATTCGAGCCCACCCTTCCCTGGCTCTGCAGCACACCAAGTGTTACTTGTATCCTGGTCCTAGCATCCCCTAGATGCATTTCCACGCTCTGGGCCTCCCAGGGATGTCCTAGGGGACCCAACTCCTCGCCACCCCAACCCTGCCCTACCAGCTGGGACTGCTACTCTCTCTGCCCGGGAAACAGCACGGGGTGGGACGACGGTGACGAGGGGGAACACCAGGGCTCCCAGCTGCTGCCCGGCCCCAGCTCTGCTGCTGGCAAACTCCTGGGCTCGGATTGTTTTGACTTGAGTCGGTGAAGCTGAAATATTTGAGTCACAACGGCCCTAAACTTCATTACCAGCTCTCAACACAGATTACTAAGGGAAAAAAGTTACTTTTAATTGCTTTTCCCGATTAGCATTTCTGGAGAAGAAACTAGTGATTAATTACACCCTCCCTCCCCTCAACCGCCCAGGGCCGCAGGGGTCCCAAGCGCAGGCTACCAGAAGGCGGCTCAGGGTCAGAAAAGGCTCCTACTCCTGAAGCGCCAAGAAACCAGACTAAACTGGGTGGTGAGCGGAAGGTGGGGACCATCCCCAAGGCTGATTTAACAGAGAACCAGCAGCTGACGGTGTGGGGAGGCCCAGGGGGGCGGCCTCATGCCTCAGCGTGGTATCCTCTGGGCTGAAGGACTTTCTCCCGGACCAGGACTATACCTGGGTGGATTCTAGAAACAGAGAGGTCAGGAAAACTGGGAGAAGACAGAACGGGGAACCTGAAGATCCGCAAGAGAAGACGACGCGTTCCCAGCCACTGGGACTCCCCTCGTGTGCAAAACCTGCCGTCGCTTCTCCAACGCCAGCGTGTTCTTCCTGTGGAGGCTCCAAGGTCACAGGACGGAGGCAGGGCAGAGTGCTTCTCCCCTCGTCCACGAGATGTTAACCCTCCCAAAGCCATGGGCCGCTGTCCCCTTTGGAGCGAGCGCATCACCCTGGGTAGCTCCAGGCGGGCAGGCGCTGCCAGCCTTGCCCAATCCCTCACCCCTTGGGTCTGTGCCTGGTGGAACCCAGAGGCTTCCAACGCTGCTAGGAAGGCGGGAGGCACAAAGGAGACCTGGGGAAGGAGGCCCAAGGCAGGGATGTCGGCAACACCAGGCAGAATCCTCACACAGATTACAAGCCAGAAGGATCAGTAACTCTTCCCACACCATCTCCCCATCACGTCTCTGCCCAGTACAAAGTGGCTACGACCTTGGAGTCCACTGATCCAGGGTGTCACCTGGTGGGGGGGTGGAGGACAGGGGCCCCCGCTCCCCTCAGCCAGGACCTCCCTCTCCAGATGCCGCCCCTCCACGCCTCCACCCCAGCTGCAGGCTCTGGAGCGGCCGGCCCCACACCAGATCAAAGCCCTGGAGGACGGAGTTAGAACTGTCCAGTCCAGTTAGGAGTGAAGGCCATGGATCTAGTGCAGGCCATGGAGGCAGAAAGCAGAAGAGCCTCCCATGCATGCGCGGACACACACGCCTGCCCACCCAGACGCACCCTCCCCCACGGCTCAGCCCAGTGTTTTGATGCCGGCAGACACACCCAGGAAGACTGGTTGACACCCCCTTAGAGCCAGAGGCACCAGCTGCGCGTCTGGGACATCCCCATCACCCCCCGCACGACGTCATCGCCAGCCTGCCCTTCTGCTCCCTCCTGTCACTCCCCCCGGAGGTCAGGCCTCCAGAGCTTTCCTGGAGGGCTGAGCTGGCCCATATCGCTGTGAATATGTTGCCAGCATGGGCAAGTCCTCACTGGGGACTCCACAGCCGGCCGGGACAGCTTCACACTCACTCCAGCCAGGCTCTGGTTGCTGTCTGGGCTATGCAGCACCCACCCAGGGGGGTCGGGGATGGCTTGGCTGTTACAGCATCGCTGCTGGGACTGCCTGCCTTGTCCTGGCCCAAGCAGATGATACCAGGACCCAGGAGAGTGGAGCCTCAGCTCAGGAACCCTGGAAAAAGGGACAGTGGCCTAGGTCAAGTCTGATGAGGTACCTAGGGCAATTCACACTGTGAACTGTGGAGACTTTCCATGTGGAGAGACGGCCAGGACCCCTGCCCATGAGCTGGGGCTGGAGACTATGCTGGCCGTCTGGAAGTGAGGGGGTCTTAGACAAACCCATTTTTCAGCTCTTAAAGCTGATCAGCTGAGGTTCTGTGCATCCAGGCACAGAGATCATATTTAAAGCCACAGTGAGAGGAACTACACGAGCTTCTAGGCCCAACCTCAGACCCAGCACAGAACCCGTGGAGCAAAGGCACGAAACAGTCTTCAGTGCAGCATCTTAGGGCCAGAAGGACAGTGAGCTGGAAAGTCCCTGCTGAAATCGGTGCTAGGTGCAAGCAGGCCTTGGGCCTTCCCTCCACATGGTGCTGACCCAGGGGCGCCTAATGCCCTCCAGCAAGCTTTCTTAGCAACCAGCACAGCGCCCGGGGTGGTGCTTCTCCCCTTGGCACTGTCAGGTGAGAGAGAGGAGACGCAGGGCCAGGCATCAGGGGCCTGGAAGGCAAGAGTCACCCTGGGGTCTTGTCTCTTCTTCCCCCATTCAATCCATCAGCAAGACCACTTTACTTTCCCTTTAAACACACATGGACCCTGCCCCCTTCTCCCCATTTCCCCCTTCTGTCTCAGCCACTTTTACTGATGTCAAATGGAGGAAAGGAACAACAACAACAAAAACCTGTCTGTGGGACATTCCCAGGGCGAAGAGAAAGGTTCCACTTGGTTCCTAAAATCACCAAAAGCCCCATCGCAGAATTTAACCCAGTGGCTGAATTCAGACTCCCACTCAGGCGGCTGCCTCCTCATTTCTGCCCGTGCCGCCGCCAATCCGTTCTCACCACGGCAGCCCCAGCCATCTTTTTAAAACAAAATCAGATCACTTCACCTCCCTGCTTGAAACCCTCCAGCAGCTGCCTGTCACCCAAAGAATAAAGTCCCAACTTCCCCTGGCACATCATGTCCTACATACCCCAGCCCCACCCCATCCACCTCCCAGCACTGGGGCCTCTCTCTGTCCCCTGAGCTCCCTGAGCTCTCAGCCTCAGCTCCTCCAGACTAGTTCTCCCCTGCTGAAATATTCCACCGCTCTTCGGATGGCTATCCACTTCCTATCCTTCCATCTCAGCTAACTGTCGCCTCCTCAAAGGAGCCTCCTCTGACTGCCCAGTCACTTCCCACCACCGCATCCATTTCCATTCCACACTAATGATTTCCTTGTTGTTTTCTGTGGGTTGGTTTTTTGTCTGCTTACCCAACCAGAACTCCATGAGAGCCGGTCGTCTTATCACTCTATCCCTAGTGATCGGAAGACACCAGGCCCTCCATAACTATTGAATAAACAGAACCAGATCTTCTGTGGCATAGCCAGAAGTGGGGAGAATCTGAGTCAGACAGGATCAGGCCTGCAGACCAGGCCTGAGCACAGACTTACCCCAAGCCCACACTCTGGTGTGGTAAGGCAGGCCACCTCTGAGACCACGGGTCACCCCTGCCACACAGGATCCTAGCCTGTGACCAAAGGGCCGGGTGAGTGAGAAGGGGCTCGGCCATGACATTCCCACTTGGAGCCCTCTGAGTTCCCAAGCTTCATTATCAAGCCCAAGACGGCCGGTGTCAGGATGCAGGAGTCCCAGAGGACTCAGGGAGCCCATACCCCATGCCGGGTGCAAATCCCAGCCGGCACGGCCCCTGGGAGTCAACCATGAGTGGAAACTTGAAAGGGAAAAACTAATGGGCGTGTTTTGCCGAGGGAATGAAGAAAACAAAAAGCCTGCCACTGAGGACAGAACCGGCCAACACTGCCGCCTGGAAAGGGGCTCCACAGGCACTCTGGCAACCTGCTCACGCACGGGGTACAGGGAGCTGGGGAGATCATCCAGAGGCTCAAAGACGCGTGGGCTTGCCATCCCAAGACCCATGATCATCAGGGAAGTAGGGTGGAGCAAGAAGAGCCCGGGAAGGAGCAGAGAAGTACAGGTGCCGGTGCTGACCCGGCCAGAGGGCTGCACAACCAACAGCCTACACGGCCCCATCGCCATCAGGGGACAACAGCCGTACATCTTAAATGTGGATGGACCAGTTCCTGGAGGGTGATCGCATTCTGGACACCAGGAAGAAGAGTCTCAGACACGTGGTTGCTCCACCACCACAACCAAACGCCACATTTCCATCTGATTTGCAAATCTCTAGGCCTTACCCAGGGCTTCTGCTAGTTCCCGAGGTGGCATGGCCCCAAATGACCAGGCCTGCAGCTCTGGGGACCACTCACACCCCAGTGGGCAGCAAGGCACACATCTCTGCAAGTGCTTCCTCCCTGCGAGTTCAAAGTCCAGAGTTGCAGCACTTGGCCACTGGAGGGAGGGGCAGGACACGTCTGCCCTTGGCGCCCATGGAGGGAGAGCACGGGAGGGAGAGCACAGGTGGGTGAGCCGGGGCCGCAGACTCCAGCCTGGCACACGCAAGAGAAGCAGCCCCCAGCCCTGCCCTCCCAGCCACGCTCTCGGCCCTCAGCCTCAGCCCCCACCCTAAGACGCTGTCAACTTTACCAACACCCAACCCCTCTGGGCTGGTTCCCTCCGGATCTTGAGAGAATACTGACTAATGATCAATACATGGTAAGTCACATGCTGTGTGTCAACCCTCCACCCCAAGAACTGCCAAGTTTGACACCTGTAGGTAAATATCTGACAGTACCAGCCCTACAGGCTACCCACCCCAGGTGTAAGCACTTGCCTTAAGCAAGGGCTACTTCTGAGCCGGGGTCAAAAGATACCTGTGGCCTCTTCTCTAAGGAGGGTCCTGCCTGGGCTGGCGGGCCCCCAGGAGAGCCCCAGCAAGTCATGCATGAGCTCACAGCAGAGCAGGAGTCGCTGCACACACAGACAGGCTGGACTTACCGTTCCCAGAGGTGGTGTGCAGAAATGACCTGACACGTAGCTCCAGGAGCAGTGTCTGCCAGGGCACAGGCCTCACCCGGAGAACCTGCACACTGCTGGCCCCGTTCAATGTCATACAATGGTAACGCTGGGAGGATTCTTCAGGGACAGTTATTCCAACCTCTTTCTTTTACAGGTGGGAAAACAGAGGTCCAGAGGGGAAAAAGCAGTGAATCGACCACAGAGCCAGGGCCCAAATGCAGATATCCTGTTCCTAGGCCCCGGCTCTTTTCTCGAACTTGCAAATTCTCACTTTCACTTGGGGTGGCTAAGCTACCACCGCTGAGAAAGGCCTACGCAGTCCCTCCCCTAAGAAGGAAGCCCTGACCTGGTCAGTCACAGCTCCCGCCCACATTTCCCAGTGGCATCTTGGGAGTGGGGAGCAGCTACCTTTGCATCCCAAGAAGCCGGGGTCCGAAGTCCATTCCAACACACGCCACAAGAGTTGCAGGACCCCCTTCTACAGGACGGGTCGACGCCGTAACAGCGGGAAAGGCAGGTGGGCTGGAGAGGGTCTTTGCCTTCACTCAGCGAGGTCTGTTTACCTAACAAAAGGAGAAAGGAAAACAGATTATTAGGCTACAACTGAGACCCACACAGCTACTCAGAGAGAAGGACAATGGAGGGTAAGGTTCGGACACCTTGCCCGGCAACAGGCCAGCGAGGTAAGAGATTCTTGGACCTTGCCTACCAATCTGCAGATGGCATTGCCGTGGTACGTGCCATGCCTGACCCTACAACAAATGCACCCTTTGCACAATTATTAGCCAACTGCTATGCAGTCGTCGCACCTAATAAAAGAATCAAACAGGTAGGAACAAAAATAGGCCAATCAGGTGCCACCCCAGGTAACAACAGAGTGATCACACCCTAGATTTGGCACCTGAGGTGAAAGGTCAGCCTGACAATGAATCAAGCTGACACTGGAAACCAGATCAGACCCACGCAACCAGAGTAACCCTTGGCCTCCCCAACCTCCTGCTCCCTCCAGACTTTCCCTCCACCAGCTCCCAGCTGCTCCCATGACCCCCTGATGGCCTTATGGGAAGTCTCTAAAAATGGAATCAACAGGTGTCCCTGCAGCTACCAGGACGGTGATTTTGGCCACTTCTCTTTCCTTCCCCCTCCCCACTCTGGTGCTGTGCCCTTACATCTCATAAAAAAGAAAAGAGGGGGAGATTCCATTGTGATAGGTGTCGAGCCAAAAAAACGTGGCCAAAGAAAGTTGGTGCCCTGCTACCGGCAACCTTTGTGTCAATTTAAGCAAATATTGTGGTGTTTCCATGGTGATTCCTGTTTTGAATATCCACCACACTCACTTTTTAAAGGGCTTTTCCTGTTTGCGTTTCAACTTCAAACCTGTAAATATTTTCAGCCTTTTTAGAAAAATTAGCCCACGTGCGTGCAAACACAGACACACCGCCACCAAACTCGGCACACAACCTCCCAGGCCTGGAGTCCCAGCCTCACGGATGTGAGAGTGGGTTGCAGGAACCCCGAGGGCGCTGTCCGTCTGCTCTCACACCCACCCCGCGTACAAGGCTGGCATGAGGGAAGGTGGCGGCTGAAACGCCAGTCCTTTCCTTCCCCCTCTGCCGGAGCACTGCAGTACCCACAGCGCCTGGCCTGTGTATTCCCAAAGCCTGTGAGTGGGCCCGGCCCTGATTCCACAGTGTGGCACGGTGTGGGCAGCTGCCTGGCAGGTTCTCCCACTTGGCCCAGCCCCTGGATCCCCTGGGGCCTCCCTGGAGTGCATGAACCCCTCCTCTCTTGCCTCCCAAGGTTGGGCCATGAGTGGAAGGGGGAGCTGGTGCTTCGAAGGCCAGAGCTTCCAGCATCAGCTCCACCCTACCTCCGCTCTGGGCAGTGCCACCGAGACCAGCTCCCTGGGAGAAGCGTCGGGGAGGGCCTGCGACAGTGGTCCCGGGCTTGGAGCAGCCCAGGTCCCACCCCACCCCTTAGCACCACACAGGGTTAACAGCGGGTTTCCTGGTTTCCATGGATTCCCGCCAGGCCCCTAATGTGAGTTTCGTGTGATTTGGGGGAAGTGGATTTCCTTTGTTTTCCAGTTTGGGAATATTTTTTTCTTTAAAAAAGAGGAAAAAACACTTTAATGGGAACTTCAGGGCCACTGGGAGACTCATTCCTCTGGGCTCTGACCCTCCCCTGACTGTTGGTCCAGAATCCCTAACGCCCGGGGCAGCCCACCCACCGACCAAACATCTCTGAGCTGGAGGAAGGGGTGATCACCTACAGATCCTCACCCCCAGAACACACTTCTGCCGGGGGCGGGGCGCTCCACTCCCACATCCCACAGAATGACCGCTACCCTACCTGACAGCCAGCTGCTTATATCGCCGGCTGACACTCCTCCCCTTCCAGGCACACACGTTTCCCCAGAGAAAAGGCAAAGAGCTAGAAAGACCAGAGTCTGACCACACATAAATGGTGAACATGACTGGTTCAGAAGGGGGTTCCAGTTACAGGGGAAGAGAGTCTTCCAGACCCTGGTGGGGCCCTTGTCCGGCCTCCGCCAGCTGACGAGGGGCCTGCCCAAGGCAGAGGGACCTTCTCAGCTTTGGCATCAAGGACAACTGAATAAAGGGTGCGGCCAGGCCTCCTTTTCCTCCATCCTCCTCACTCCTGCCACCCTCCAGCCCTGCCAGGGTGCGGCCCTGCTCCAGGACTGTCCCCAACCAAGCAGCCTGACCCAGTTACCAAACCAGGGCACAGGCCACAGGGCCTGTCGTGGACAGGGCCCTCCCACAGCACAGGCCCCAGGGCCACGGCAGCAGCAGGTGCACAGCCCAAAGGACGGAGCTCTCTGGCCAGCAGCTCCAGGGCGAAGGGGTGAGAAGCCAGGTGCAGGCACGGAAGTAACACTGGGCCAAGAATCAGAAGATAGGGGTCTGAGTCCCAGTTCTGCCGCTTAAGTCACTGTAGGCCCTGGGACAAGCCATGTACTCTCCCCAGGGCCCATCTCCTCGCCCGTCCAGTGGACATAACACCTTCTCCCCTCCTACCTAGCAGACATGGGTGATCAACAAGAGACGTGAAAGGCGTTAAGAGTGCTCCAGAAACGCTCTCGACTAGCAGCACCCTCTTCTTCCAAGTCTCTTCAAGGTAACCTTCCAGAATCTACCCCAAGCGGGCCCATATGCCCCTCTACTCCTCATGCAGCCTTCCCTGTGGCATTTAAATCCATACTGGACTAAAGTCATTTGTTCACAAGTCTGTCTCCGCCATTGATTTTTGACTCCTCAAGGGCAGAGACCAGGTCTTAATTATCGTTGCATCCCCGGCACTTAGCACAACAGCTGGCCCACGGTGTGCTGCGCAAGTGTTCGTGAAACTGAACTAGTTCCTGATTTCATGTCAGAATCAGATGGGCCTGGCTCAGCTTCATCCCTCTCCTCTGACAGAAAACTTCATCACCTATTTTCACGCTCCCTTCTGTTTAGTTTCCCTAAGCCCCAACCTGTGTCCCGGGCTCTCCTGACTCCTCCATCAACGCCATGAATTAATAACTTTCAGGTTCAAGGAGACCGCTTGGTTACTTGACCCTTCTCCAGCTGATCCCAGTAAGAATTGACTGAGCACCTACTATGTGCCAGAGAACATGCTGGGAGTGGAGGGCACACCCTCTGCCAATACGCCTATGTGAGAAGCAATGATATTCTTTTTCCGGACGCCTTCTGTTCGCCGAGCAGCATGCTGAGGGCTGTATGATCTCATGGAATCTTTACAACACGAAGTAGGAAGGATTATGATCCCTGTGGCTAGATTAGGGAGGGCAGGCACAGAGATACGAAGGGACTTGCCAAAGGTCACACAGCTCGCAAGTGCTGGACCCAGGCCTGGACTCGGGCTGACGGACTCCAAGGCCCACCTCACTTGAATGTTCCTCTTCGTCCCCACCCATGACCTCAGCACCCACCCACACCTCATGCTGTTTCCCCTCCTGAATCTCAGTCCTCCTGACCTCCAAACAGGTCTCCATCAAATCCTTCAGAGCCACCCAAAAGCACTCAGAGATCACAGCCAGAGGGAAGGCAAAGGCCAGGCTTAGGCGCTTGCTTCCGGCTGGGCAGCAGGTTGGAGGGAGGTGAGGCCTATGGTGACGCGCCTGGTGCGCAGGAGGAACCCCTGGATCCACCTGGTAAACAGGGTCCCAGCCGTGGGCGTGACCTCCTGGCGAAAGAAGGGGCTGAGCCACCCAGCGCTGTCACCTGATGGGATAAGGACAAGCGGCCAGTCGGGAGAGGGCCACTCTAAGTCAGGAGGCCCTGTGGGCACGGGACAACTTCTATTTCTTCTCTCCAGACAAAGGGTAAGCTAAGGGGCTTTACCTGGGGGGGGGCGGTACACAGAGATTTCAGCTACCTCCCCCAAAGTGGTACCTCCTACTGCAATGAACACCTGCCTCAAAGATGCAGGACTGAGAAGCAGGGCCATAAGATCCCCTGCTTTTCACTGGATGAATGTGCAATGGGGGGAGGGAGGGGCGGGGTGGCACCCATCATCTCCCCAAAGGCGAGAAGACCCGGTGGGGGGTGGTGGTGGCAGGAGAAGATCTACATCCGAGAGGATAAAGGGATAGAAGATCAGGCTGGGCGGGGAGAGGACAGAGCCCTAATGAGCAGATTTCATAAACCACCTGGAGTGAAAACAAAAGCGCAGACGTGCACATTGCCCAACTTCAGGGCTGTATGGAAAAGGGAAAAAAAAAACAACAATAAAAAAACCACATCTTAATACAAAAATCCTACATGATGTGTTGTGGCACGAAAGTGTTTTTCACTGCATTTTTCATCTGTGATCTCACACAGCCTACGATGGGTACGCCCAACGCAGCAGGTATTTGATGGTACACAAACAGGGCAAACACATACACAACGAAAGCGAGGGCAGCAAATATTCAAATTGGTCCAAGCTGGCATCTCATGGCTTCAAGTGGCCTCTGGAGATGGCCACCGTGGCTCCGAGAATGGGCCCCTTTAGATTCCTGAGGGAGGAATCAATGGGGCAAGAACACAGCTCCAATGGAAAGAAACATGAAGAGTTGTGAATTCTCAGAACTCCGCCAGCGGAACTCCGGGCCAGCTGGTTATGTGGCTGTCTGCACTTACGGTGCTGTCCTGCTGCCGACAGGGGCCAGAGAGGGAACCCACACACCAGAGGCCCCTCCTGTGTGTCACTCACTCCACAGTTACTGTCTGTCTCCTTTTTGCCCCACCCCTCACCCTTTTTAATTGTTGGATGAGTTTACAGAGCTGTGAGCCAAAAACAATCAACTCCAGGGAAGAGAGTTATACAAAAAAGGGCGTGTCACCAGAGGGAGACGGATATCCATGGAAACCACCACCTTTTCACAGTAGCCTAGGTAAAGCCAGGGGGAGGGGGGCAGTGTGGGCGTGGGGTCATAAGCTCCACCCAGAACAGGGCCCCCCCCAAATGCTGGGGTCACTGAGGAGCTGAGGGAGCCACGTCTAGTACAGAGGGTCAGGAAGTAGGGTCAGCCAGAGACCATCACCAGGGCAGGGCTGCTGGAACTCAAGTGTGCACACACACACTCGTGTGCACACACATGCCACCCCACCAGATCACTGGGACAGCAGTGGTTTAGTGGTTTAGCGTATGAGCTTGGGAGCCAGGCTGCCAGGTATGAGCTGCCACTTACAAGCTGTGTGACCCTGGGCAGACTACTGTAACTTCTCTGTGCCTCAGTCTCCCCATCAATAAAATGGAGATAATAATAGTGCCTCCTACATACGGTTATGAGGATAAAATAATGTATTATGTGTAGCATGCTGAGAAAAGTAACTGGTACATAGTATGTGCTATAAGTACTTAATAAATAAAATCAATCAAAAGGGCTAAAGGAAGAGAACGGGGGAAAGGTTTCCAGCCTCTGCCCCTGTAGAGGAGGAAAATAATAATAGTTCACATTTATTAAGTACTGTGTACCAAGGACCTTAATACATTAATGCATGTAATCATCACAAGAATCCAATGAGATAGTTTATTATCCCAATTGGACAGTTGAGGAACTAAGACTCAGAGAGGGATGTGACCCACCCAAGGTCACACACCGGGAAGTGATTTGAACCCAGGCCTGTCCGACACCTGAGCAACATGCTGCTTGGCAAGGAGAGGGAGAGGGAAGCGGGTGGGGAGGCAGCAAGGGAGGAATGATGAGCTTCCAGGAGGTTCTTTTTCCAGACTGGACTTAGATGCACAGCAGTGCAACCCAGATGCGTTTTTCCCAAGCTTACAAAGGAAAACGAAAATCTTCCAAGCCAGTGACTGCCGATGGAAGGAACATGAAGTAGGGGAAAGCTGAGATGGCCAACAGGCTCAGGTATCCACATTCCTCAGGAGATCCTGTCCCAGTCCTGACCCCAGGAGACAAAAGATGCTCTCCAGAATCAGGAGGCCCTGGAGGGGAAGCAGCAGAGTTTGGGGCCCACCTCCCATCACTGAAGGCCCAAAGCCTGGGAAAGGTCCTATTTCTGGGTCAGAAACCTGTGAACAACCCAAGCGTCTGCCTTCTAAGAACTTAGGCAGATTCCTGGAGGGGACAGGGCACAGGCAAGGAGAGCCTAGGCCTCCCCTGTTGCAAGGCCGGGCCCACGGAGGCCCAGGAGGCCTGGGAGGCTGCGAGCTGCTGTCAGAGGCTGCCTACCCTGAGCTGTCTGGCTCTCACCCTGCTCGGAGACAGAGGCCACACAGGCTTGGTGGCTCAGCCCTTTCTGCCATCGACCACCCAAATTCATTCAGATATTTCCTCTCTCCCTTGCTTTTTTAAAAAACTTTAATGTTCTCTATAATTCATCCGTCCCAGAAGATAATCGATAGAGCCCGTAATGAAAATCTGAGCCATATTTTATGATCCGCTGCAAGCAGAAAGGGCCACATCAGCAGGTCCGGTTTCGGCTCTCCCTATCTGTCTTGCCCACTGCCCCGGGGATTACTTAGCCAGCTGGCCCTGCCCACAGCCCCTCACCCAGAGCTCTGCCCTTGGCCACCCAGGAGGGTGTGAACCACCCAGCTGGAGGAGAGGCTTGGGCCACCACCCCGGCAGCACCCCGGCACCCCGACGCTCACTCTACGAACCCCAGTCACAGGATGGTCACCCGCCATTCCAGGGTCTTTCTGGAGCTGCCCCCCACCTGGGACCCTGGCACTCCCACCCTCGAATCTCACAACCCTCTTCAGTCAGGGCCCTTCCAGAAGCCTGAAGACCCTCACCAGGACCTGGAGGTCTGCACCGGCCTCAGGGAGCCAGGCCAGCTCCGACCATGGCATTCGTTCCCCACCAAGAAAGGCCACCCGCTCCTGGGGGGTTCCCAGGGGTGCTCCTAGGAACACCTGGGACCCTCGAGTCAGTGGCGGCGGATCATGATCACTCCTTATTACTACCTCGAGCATGTCCCTCCTCTCCCTGGTCTCTGCCCTGTGAGGTGAAGGGTGTGGATGAGCCAGCCTGAGGGGATGCACGGGGGGCTGAGGGGGGCAGCCCCCTCCTGCTCTGACAGGGCCCACTGAGGGGAAACAGAGCCCCGCCCCTTGCCCTGGCGCCACCACTGGGAGCCAATCAGCAGGTGAGGCCCTGCTCCTCCCAGAATGCCTTTCTGCCTGGCACCAATCAGAGAGCGGCACATCACCAGTGCCGGAAGGGGCGACCCCAGAGGGCCCAATCAGAGCCCAGAGGATGCTCCAACATCCCAGAAACAAAGACTGAAACCAATAAGAAGTGTGACTCAGCCATATCGTGGACTACTATGCAGCCATTAACAGACATGTACAGAAAGCAGGAAGCTGGGGAGACACAACTCATATGACTCTATCGTTTAGAATGCTGTCCAGTAGAACTTTCGACGCTATCCAGTACGGTAGCCACTGGCCGTGTGTGGCTATGCAGCACTCGAAATGTGGCAGGTGTGACTGTGGAGGTGAATTTTTAATTTTCTTTAATTTTAGTTAAAATGGCCACATGTGCCTAGAGGCTACTGTATTGGACAGCACAGGTTTAGAGAGAGAATTTCATCGAGGTAAAAAAAAATTCTTAATAAAAAATTTAAAAGCCTATCATCCAAGGCAGTAGAACAATCATTATTAACTACAATAACAGAAATAGTTAATGTTCAAGTATGCTGTGTGTCAGGCTCAGTGCTCAAAATTTCATACGGGTCATCACACTGAATCCTCACCACCCTCCAAGATACATACAATCGTTATCCCCACTTTATAGATGAGGAAACTGAGGTTGCGCAATGTTAAGTAACTTACCCAGAGTCACAGCGCTGGGGGACAAAGCTGGGGCTCAAACCCAGGTCACTCTGTTCACCTAACCTGTACTTTTAACTACACTACATGTTTAAAAATTATTTTCTTCACAGTTTTTTGTATTTTCCAATGAGCCATGAGCATGACTTACAATCAGGAAAAACAAGTTTTTTTAAAAAAGACCTTAAAAAGAGGCAAATCCTTTCTCCCCAGGAGGGAAGTTTATGAAGGGATTCCTGGGGCCCCTGGCCAGCTGGGCCTCTAGCTTTTGATCAGAGAAAGGAGAAGGCAGTGTGGTCGCAGGTCCCCTCTGTCCCTGACCCTCCTATTGCCCAGATGCCCGGTACTCAGGAGGCCTCGGGCCCACAGACAATGCTGGGCCTAGGATCCTCCAGCAGCCAGGCTGCCAGTGGGATCCAGTTTCCTTCCAGCCCCACCCTGGAGTCAGTTCCTGACAGGTTTCTCAGCAGTTTTGCAATCATGACCCAGGTCTGCATCTTAAAGAAGGCAGCAGGCCATGGGGCTGTCTGCAAAACGCAACACACACCATTCTTACCATGGACCACCCTTTCCCACTACCTTCTAGAACAGCCAGGAGCTCGGCCAGCAACCAAGCCTGGGACATGCTGTCTGCCCTCGGTGGGCACGGAGACGCTTGTTTTTCCCAAGGGGGGACAGTCATTGCCCCCATTCACCCACTCTTAGAACTGCATCTTGGTTCAGAACAAGGGGGGTGAAGAAATTCCCTTTGGGATTTCCCTGATGGCGCAGTGGTTTAGAATCCGCCTGCCAATGCAGGGGACATGGGTTCGAGCCCCGGTCCAGGAAGATCCCACATGCTGCGGAGCAACTAAGCCTGTGAGCCACAACTACTGAGCCTGCGCTCTGGAGCCCACGAGCCACAACTACTGAGCCCGCGCACCACAACTACTGAAGCCTGCGCACCTAGAGCCTGGGCTCCGCAACAAGAGAAGCCACCGCAATGAGAAGCCCGCATACTGCAGCGAAGAGTAGCCCCCACTCACTGCAACCAGAGAAAGCGCGTGTGCAGCAACGAACACCCAACACAACCAAAAATAAATAAATAAATTTATTTTAAAAAAAAAGAAACTCCCCTTGAAAAGTCCATGATGAAAGAAAAAGGCCCAGCAAGTACTGAGCCCAGCTAGAAATGGAATCAGGGAGGATTCTGAGTTGTTTTTGCTTTTTTTCCATAGCCCTAACCTGGAGGGTGGGGGACAGGGAGCCATTACCCCACTTGATCTGGTTTCCATTTCAGCTTTTTATTTTCCCTGAGATGCACAGATTGTTCTGGTTTCGGGGTAGGCAGGATAAATGTCCTTACTTAGAAGGTTTTTATTATTATTATTATTATGGATTTTTGGTTCCATGCTGTCTGCAGTTCTCTGTCATTTCCAATCTACCTTAGGTTCCCCCTGGATTTATATATTTATTTTTGGGGGTTGGTTTCAGGTGCTTCTAGTTTATCAAACAGTCAGCCCTGTGAGGCACACTGGGTGTTTCCAGAAATTACATCACAAAAGATCATGCAGTTAAAGTGTAAGGGGAAAAAAAACCATAGCTGGTGCTTAATTTTGTATTTTAATTAGCGACTTATTGTAAACGTAGACTTTTAAAATGGAGGTGCCTAAGCAAAACCAGTAAACACGTTTTGCTAATGAATTAATTTCACCTCTTCCCCCACCCCTCCTCCTCCTTCTCATCCTCGTGGCAAATGTCATCTTCCAGATTTTCTTTGCCCTCCTTTTTTTCTACTCCACTTGTTAGTCCTTGCCCAACACATATTAGAAAAAGAATACCCTGAAATAACACCAGGAACCCTGGCACCCGGGACTCTTACAGGAGCCCCGGCTTGTATGAGCACGGAAGAAGCCTTGATAGGCTCCTAGCTGAGGACCCAGCGCGAAGTCTGCCGCTGTGCCCCTTGCTCTGGCCCCAGCCCTGCTTCACTGCTGCCAAACCCCGCTCTGCTGGGTCCCAGAGATCCCTCTGCTCCTGTCAGTGCCCTAAGCTCGGGAAGGGAGACGGAAGAAAGCCCAGTGCAGTGCTGAGTGCCAAGGCAACAGGAAGAGGGTGGAGTCGCCGGCCACCTGGAGCCTGAGCAGGAATGAGGTGAAGAGACCTGGAGAGAGAGGGAAGCTCCCGGTGTTGTGAAACCCAAGAGACCTCTGGTTGCCTGGAGCAAGGAGGAGAGGTGGCACGGGAGGGAAAAGGAAGAGGGAACACAGAGTTAGAGAAAAAGAAGCTGAAACTAGAAAGGTCTGTCCAGGTCACATGGCAGCTCAGAGCAAGGACACATCCACCAGTCCCAAGCACCCTCTGAAGGGTGCTCTACCCCTCACAGAAAGTTCCCAGCTTGGGGGATAGGGGGCAGTGAAGGAGGCTAATTTGCCTCTTTCGGTCTAATTTCTGGGAGAGAAGGCTGAGGATGGGGACAGAGTTCCCTGCTCCATCCCAGGAAGGGTAGACAAGCCTCAGATGTCCTAGAGAAGGGAAGACCCCCGGAAGCTGCTTCTGCCCATCATCACAAGTGGATACCACGGGGAGCCTCAGTGTCGCTGTTCACTGGGGCACATTTGAGCCCTCCTGTCACCCCAGAGGCCAGGCCAGCTTAATGAGGACAGGTGTCCACCCAGAGCACCGGACAGGAGCACGCCTCCTTCTTAGCACTCCCAAAACAGCGCAGAGACACCGTGGAGAAACAGGTTTGCTTTGCAGACTCTCTTCTGGGGCAAGTCAGGGTGTTCAGTACCGTGGGCAAAACCCCACCCTGGCTATTTTTACTTCGAGCAGGAAGAACTGTAACGCTGGGCTCAGGAAGGGCTGTCATTTACCTGCTCCTGCCTCATGACCACACTGGTAGGGGAGGGGGGCACTCAAGAAGGCTCTAGAACACCTGGTGGCAGAATCCTGACTCCTACTCCCTAAGATTCCCAAAGAAAGGAGGGAGGAGAGGAAGGAAGAACCTCCTTCCTCCAGGGAGGAAGGGGCTGGACCTCCATGTCATCACGCCCCGGTGGGAACCCAGACCCAACCTCACGACAGATCCTGTTCGGTTCAGCTTCAATCGGAAAGGAAGGCTCCCATCAAACAGGGGCCGGGCAGGGATGTGGGCACTGAGATTAGGAATTTGGAAAACCATCTGAGGAACCTGGCCCTGGGAAGACAGCAACAGGATTTAATACCTTATCCCGGCTGTCTGGTAAACACCCTGAAGCATCCCCACACTCCGTTAGGCAGCCTCGGATTCTCAGGTGTGCCGGCGACGGGCAGGTAGAGACAGACGTGGGCAGAGACAGGAAGGGGGGCAGTGTAGGCCTGAGGGGTGGAGGGAGGGAGGAGCTGGCCTGGGAGGATAGGATGGGTGGCAGCCAAGCCAGACAGTCAATGAAGCAGCTGACAGGTGCAAGGCAGGGGGGCAGGGAGAAGAGAAAGGTGAGCTGGGGGTTCACAGTACTTGGGGATGCCACCGTCACACCCCAGGGGGCTCAGCAGGATGAGAGGCAGAGTCAGAGCCTTGTGGGTCAAAGACCTAAGAGTTCTGGCAGCCTTTTCTCCCACCTAAAGGAGAAACCCAGGCCACAGCCTCCTCCAAACCAAACAGGACAAAGCAGCCAGTGGGGGCCTAGCTTCCAGGGTTCACTGGCCACCCACGAGAGCCATCCGCTGGTATCCTTTAGGGTCACCCTCTCCCCAGCACACGCACACATATACCCCATGCCGAAAAGAACGTCACATCAATCAGAATGGAACTTCCTTCTACTCCAGGCTGGAGCTGACACGTGACAACAGGCATTGAGAAGAAGCAGGGAGGGTGGGAAGCAGCCCTGAGCTACTCAGAGGGGACCCGGCTCTCCAGAGATGGCTCAGGGAGAGTGAAGAGTAGACCAGAAGAGAAGAGGTAGCCAGGCTGTTCCCCAGGGTCGTCCGGGGCAAACCACCTTTGCTGCGATCCAAGCACAGAGGTCAAGCCTGCCACCCCTACCACCAGGCCCACCAGGCCACGCCACTAATCCTCTTTTCCCATTTCCATCTGCTCCTTGATGTAATTACAGTTTTGGATTGAAATCTACCTGAAGTGTAACCCCCCTGCCTGATGCACTCTCCCTGCTCTCAGAGAATCGGGAACCATTTCCAAAGCTAAAAGATGCACCACTTTTAAATGTTTTCATCTCTGGTTTCTTTCAGCAACACTCTCAAAGCTGTCCTGGCCATCTCCACCAGCACTGGTCCTCCCTCTCTGCCCCCTCAGAACCACAGGGCCTCCCGTGTTCCCAGCAGCGGGAAGGAAGAGGTTCCTGGCCTGTTATGGGTCCAGGCTTGGAGTCCCTTGCCTTCTGAATATCCTCTAAGCCCCATGACCCCAAGAAATGCCTTCCATAGCCCCTTGATCCAAGAGCCCCAGATGGAGAACTTTTCTACTCCAAACACAATCACACGGAACGCTGGCCCTGCTGCTGGAGGCCGGCCTGACCCTCAGACACTTCCCACCACCCAAGTCAGTGCAGACCCCTCTGCTCCAAATGCGAGCCTGCAGGCCCTCGAGGAGCCACCAGGAGAGGCTGGGAGCCTGTGCCCACCCTCCCCTGCCCCAGTGCCAAGTTCCCTGCAGTCCAAGAGCCAAATGCTAACACCCAGAGCTCACACCACCTGCAGTCAAGGGAAGCCTCAAGTGTCTTCTGCCGCCATTTCCGCTCCAGTTTTTCAACTCTGGCCTTGCCAGTATCAACAGTTTGAATCTTTGCATTAAACACACACGCGCATTCATGCGCGCACACACACACAGACACACACACACATCACTCTCGAACAAGGAGCGAAAACACATAGAGAAAAACCCCACAAGACCTAGGGCTGGGGCTGGGAACCAGCGTCACTGGCTCGCCGTTTCCCCCGCACCAGGCAGCCAGCCAGAGAACCCAGGGCAATACAAGCTACAGCCCTCGCCAGACATTAGAACACTTGTTCGGATCCCTACCCTTTGGAAGCTGGTCCCCCAATGCAGCGCTTTGGGCCATTGCTGCTGATAATTTTTCAGAGATAAACAAACCGGTTTGGATAAAACAAGAACCAACCTGAATTCTCTACCCAAAACTCAAAATGAAGCTCTCTCATCATCCCTTTCCTTCCCTTCTCCACCTTCCTGTGCTATTATCCAGTTCCCTAAAATTCAGACAACTTGTTTTTTTTTTTAAAAAAAATTCAGTCCTCTAGCCTTTTTTGTTTATGGACACTGCCATTTGGTCCAACTTGAAGAAATGCTGGCTTATTGAAAACATCCTTCGTCCAGTTTCTCAAGTATGCCCAGGTCAGAAAGAAGAATGGAGAAGGGGACTGTGCCGGGGAGTCTCTGCTAGACTGATGTCTGGCCTGGGTCCCTTTCCCTGGCTCTTTTTAGGCTCAGTGTCTTTCTTTCACATTCCCATGGCTCCCCTAAACCTGCAGCCCCTTTAAAAAGGGTGTTGTGGGGACTGGACTACCCCTCCTTTTGAGTAGCAGAGGAAAGAAGTTGCTCAGTACCCCTTGGGGGTTCACCAGGTTAACTGAGGCTCAATGTCAAGACAGGAAGGGGGCCAAAGGGCACAGAGGAAAGACACAGCCCTGAGGTCTGAGGCCACGTGTGTCTCCCTGCAGGCTCAGTGTGTGACGTGTCTGCTGACAACCATTGTCACTCATGCCTGACACACCCTCACCCACCACCCCGTCCCCCCCAGTCATACCCCCCATGTCCCCCCAGCCTCTCTGCGGGGCATTCTGCCTTACGCCCTAAGCTAGTCTGGAACCTCTGCCGGGGCGCCCGCCTCCCAAGTCACCATCAGTGGGGTCTGCTCGGTCCCTGTAGCTAATTTACACCCGTCAGGGTATAAAATAGCAGAGGCATAAATGAAAAGTCCAATTTCTTCAAATTTGCATTGTAAAACCATCCTTCAACTTCCTTGAAATAAATTTTACTATTTTATTAGTGCAAACAAAATGGTAATAAAACACTAATACAGCGCCTTGTATCCAGGGGAAGAGCTAAAATTAACATAGAGCGAGCAGTGTTTGCTATTACATTCAATTACCTTTTTACTTGAGATTTACATTCTCATCCCCTTAATCTCCATAGTAGTGGCTTCAAAATCATCCCTCCCAGGCTCTGCCCTTCCGGAGCCACCACAGCTGGAAGCCAGGCCTCCCGCCCAGATGGTGCTCACCCCGGGCATGGCGCCTGCCCCTTTCACCACAGCTGCCTCTTGTCACAGGGTACCACTTCTCTCCCGCGCTCTTAATTTTCGCACGTCTCGGCCTCTGAGTACTCAAACCAAAGGGCTCTGACACGAGCCACATTCAGACATGCAGTTAAGTAAGCAGGTGCACAGGGCATGGGCCAGGGGCATTGCTTGATGCGCCTGTAAAGACTGTCCCCGGCACAAGAAAGGGGCAGGGAGCTAGCTCACGGGAGCCCTGGGAAAACTGGCATCTCTGGTTGGACAGGTTGTGGGAGGCGGTTTGCTGCATGGCGCAGCTGGGGACTCTGGATCGTGGCAGGAAGCTCCGCCGTCCAAAAGTAGGACGGGGCGAGGAACCGCTGGGTCCAGGCTCTTACTCTAGCCATAGACTGCAAAGCTGAGGTCTTGGGAAGTGGCTGCTTGTGGGTGACAGAGGTGGGGCTAGAACCCCCTCATCCTGTCTCACCGTCCAGCACACGTTCCTCAGCAGAGACAGTCCCTGAAACCAGAAGACCAGTCACCCAACCACAGCCACAGAGCATCTGACCCACCAGGAGGGTCCCTTTGTTTCCCGTAAGTGGATGCAAGCAGGATTCCTTGTCCTTGGGGACTGGTCAGTCTTGCCCTGAGCCATCGGGAGAGATGACCAAGTTTCCAAGTGGCACAAAGACTCAGTCCTGGTTCCAAATCTGTCACTGACTAGCTGTGTGATCTTAGACAAGGTACCTCCCCTCTCTGGGCCTCAGTTTCTTCATCTGTAAAACAAACACAGTCATCCCTGTGCTGCCTTCTCGGGAATGGTCACAGGGACCGAAAGATCAGGAAGTCACATTAAAGCCCACGTAGCCTCGGAGGTTTGACAGCAAATCCGCTTCCGAGGTGGCCTCGGCAAGGGCAGACAGGAGCCCTGGAATAAGACCGACAGCGCTGGGACCCTCATCAGGGTCTCAGACTGGGGCATCGGAGTTCCAGGCCAGGCCACCTCAGACTGCTGTGACTCTGCCTTTAACCCACAAGCCTCCTTCTCTTACTGGTCACCCTGTTGCCAAAGACCCTGCATTATTCCTACAAAATCCTTTGAACTAATTCTGAAGAAAGAATTGCCAATCAGCCCAGGGTCCGGGCTGCCTGACAGGTTCGCTAGGAGAACTGGTTTGGGGAATGGGGAAAAGGTAAGATGGGAAAAAATAGATGTAAGCCCCCATAAACTTTACCTGGCCTGGCTATTACTACCGGGGGAAAAAGTGATTAAGACTAAAGGGGACACACGTACACACAATCACAGTCACCCACAATCATATCACAATCACACAACCGCACATATAATTACTTACATGATCATTCAATCTCTCTCACACACAATCCATCTCACATACACAGTCACACACATTCATAAAATTTCACACAACCATTCACACAAATCACTCACACAATCTTACACACAACCATATACAATCACTCACACACAATTTTACACATGTACAACACACGCAACCACACGTACAATCATTCACACACACACAACTACACACACACTCACACCCATTCCCAACTCTCTCCTCCCAAGGTCTTTCTTCCTAAATCTTATTCTTAAAATGTCTTGCAACGGACACTGGGAGGAACATTCTGGTCCAAACTGGTACAAGGCAAACTTGTCCTCACCCCTGATTCACATGAAATTCTGAATACTAGCACTGAGTTGCTTCTGGGACACCAGGAGGTCGGAACCTTCTTTTAAACCCAACCGGAAGTGAGGGCAAAGGTTGTTGGCAGTTGGGCAGGACTGGCTAGAACAGCCAAGTGAAATGTTCATGTTCACCAGAGCCCAACCTGGCTGTCCTTGCTCCAGCCCTTTCTGCCTGGGTCCCTCCACTCCCACCCCCATCAAGTTCTAGCCCAGAGATGAGTGTCACGAAGTAGCTTTCATGTTCCACAAACAAAAGGCAAAACCCCCTACAAGAGGCAACCCCACGCACAAAACGTGAGACGTTTTATTCGGTTCAAACTGGTCCTCTGCATTTTTTCCTCCTTATTTTTTTCTCCCCACTGGGGAAACAAAAGAAAGTTTGTTGCTGAGGCTCAAACGTTTCTTGGGCCTTGTCCGAGTTCTACCTTGTTTTTCTTTTCCTTTTTGTCTGCCCCCCACCCCACCCCGCCTTCCCTGCCTCCCCACCTTGAATAAATAAAGCACCCGAAGCTGGCACAGGCTGGTAAGGAAAGTACAAACTATCTCATAATTTTATATATATATATTTTTTTAATACACTGGCCTAGGGTTTTGGGCAAAGGACAAAAGCTATTGTTGAACAGCATAACACGAAGGTCTGAGTCACCGATACGCCTCGGCTTCTGGAGATCTCATAGGTTTCTGTGGCTGGCACAGCCGTGGGTGCAGGCGTCCTCTTGCCTGGCTCTGTCCCGCCCCCTCGCCCTCCCCAGGGCTCCCTACTGGGCCCCCTACTGGGCCGACACGTTGGCTTTGCTGGGTTTTAGTCATGGGGGGAATTTAAAGAAAATGTTGTGAAATAAAAAACAAATCATCGTCGTCCCATCACCCTCACTCTATCCTCTTCATCTCGAAGGATTACCTTGCAAGCTTTGTCCAGACACATTTGCGATTTTTATATAGTTTCTATCATGGCGTTCACAGTACTTGGCCTTCAGTGTGTTGTTTTGTTTTTTCACTCACTCAGTAAACATTTTTCCATGTTTTGAAATCACCTGCGGGATCATTACTTGCATAGGTGACAGTATTTCTTCTGCCGTGTTATTCTTGGGCTGACGCTATGAGGCGAGATGGGGAGAAGGGGGCCGGGGAAGACCTCTCCTTGAACTGGATCATTTATCCATATGATTCGAACCAAGGTGGGGGCTTTGCCTGAGTGATCCGGATCACCTTGACCGTGGGGGCCTGGACTTGGAGTGTGTACCTGGAGGAAGGTGGAGGGAGCTCCACTGAAACCCTGCCCATCCTGTGCGGGGCCCTGAACGCCCGGGCCCCCGGGCCCAGAGAGATGCTGCTTCTAGCAATGGCCTTCATCCCCACGCTGACCTTCACCCCCCCCACGCCCAAACTGCTCTTCCTCTTTATAAAGCGCCCTGGCAGCAAAAGGCCCATGACAACACTCGGCTCTCCATTTTTATATCTGAATATCTCAAAGCACTTAGCAGAGACTTTCATTTTCTCATTACCCCAAGGAGAGGAGGTCATTCGGGAAAATGGTACAAATATTCCCATTTGTCAAAAGCAAGAAGGAAGTGAGTTAAAAGGAAAATTCTACCACTTAACTGAGCAAAACCAACCCAGGAGGGAATACTGGGGCCTTTTTCACCACCCCATTCACCCAGTTTGCTTTCTCCAGTGCAACTTCAGGAACCTCATTACCGAAAAGATGGCTCCGGGCCAAAACCAGGTTTCCATTTTGCCGAGAATCAATCACTCTCCAGCGGCCCCAGCCCAGGAGACCCTCCCATCTCACCCTGGGTCTCAACCCAAATGATATTCTCTTATGATTAGAATTATGCAAAATGTATATTACACACACACACACACACAGTCACCAAAGGAAAAAAACACAGGAAGGAAAAACACTAAATACTAAATGAAGTGGTGTTACCATAGTTCAATTATGGGTGAATTTTTTTCCTTTTATGTATTTTCAAAAACCATTTAAAATAATGGTTGTATTTTCCCAGTGTAAGGAGAAAAGCATGCGTGTCAGAGTCATATCAACCTGCATTCAAACTCCGATTCTCCTTTAACCAGCAGGGTGAACTCAGGTAAATTACTTAACCTCTCTGAGCCTTATTTCCTGATTGGGACAATGGGAATCGGACCACTAGCTGCCTGTGTCCTTCAATCCCACAGAAAGTCACAGCACAGCATCTGACACATAGTTGGTGCTCGGTAAATGTCTATTTCCTTCCTCTTTTAATAAAATGAAAATGTAAAACCAACTCGGCTTGCTTGCTGACCCTTGGAGACAAAAGCAGGACGCTTTACCTCCTGCCCGACTCCCTCCACATCCTTCATCCTTTCACGTGTCTCCCCTTGCCCCATCCCCCAGCAAGGTCCCAGCACACAGATCTGAGGATGCTGGTCCTGGCTCTCCTGTGACTCACACCTGGAGGGCGAGGAAGGGGGCTCTGGGATGAGAGGACGAGCCCCTCTCTGACCCCCTCCCCCAGGACCGCCCAGGCGAGTCCCTCTGGGAGCAAACAGGCCTCGTGCAAAGGACCCAGAGGACACAGAGGGTGATCCCCGGGTTTGCACCTTTGCTGGCAGCCGCCCTCCAGGAACAGGTGCCAGGCTGCAAAGGCCACCTGCACCTGGGGGAGAGCAGGGGCCACGCTCCCAACTCTGAGGAGAGGCCAAAGAGAAGCAAGATGGTGCCAGTGTCTGGGAGGCGGTTCCTCCCTGGGCCAGGCAGGCCAGGCCAGCCCAGGGGCTGCCACCTTTCAGATGCAAGAGTCCAGCCCTGGGCATGGCAAGCCTCCTCCCTGCTTCCTCCAGGGCTCCGTACTGGACCAACACGTTTGGTTTGCTGGTTTGGCAAGCATGCTTCAGCAAAATTCCAGGGGCCACAGCCACTGGGCCGCGGCTCCAGCCTGGCCTAGGGTGTCCTGGAGCCCGAACACAGGGGCAGGCCTGAGCCTTCCCCCGTCCTGCCTTCCTGATGACAGATGGGGAGGATGGAGCAGTAACCGTAATAGTAGCAATAACAGCTCCCCTTTGTCACCACGTGCCAGGCCTTGTGTCTAGGGCCTTACCGGCATTATTTCATTTCATCCTTGTAGGAACACCATACTATAGGCACTAGCCTTTAGGGAGGCGCCTGAAGTCACAGCACTAATAAATGAGGGACTAGGGATCTGAACCTGTGCATCTGACCACTGTTCTCTGGTGCCTCCGCATGGGGGCCCCTCCCAGCACAGCTGCTAAAGTAACGACACTCCACCAGGCCTTTTCCAGAGGGGGGCTCCTGAGGGGCATCCCCAGCCATGGGGGGATACATACACCCCAAAGAGCAGGCTGGAATTCTGCCAGAATGAGTGCTTCTCCTTGCCTCTTGCCCCCCAGGAAGAGGAGAGATGCCGCACCTCCACCGAGAGAAGACAGGCTAAAGAGATGTCATTTTACAAATATGGGGTGACTGGAGGAGCACTTGCGAGGTGGCAGTATTTTCCTCCCTGGCGCTCTTGGTAACGTTTAATTGGCAGGGGGGTGGGGGTCTAGGGACATGGGACCATTGGCAAGAGCCAGGTAGAAATAAATATCTTTTGGCTGATGTACCGGTGTGGACATGGTGCAGACGGAAAATATGGGGGGGCAGGGCCCATGGCACGTACGAACCCTCAAAATCGCAAGCCTCCCTTGCAAACCAGGGATGATGCCAACTCCAAATGGTGCACCTTTTCTTTTCAAATTAAAGCACGTCTCTGATGGGAGGCTGGCCGTGGGGAGGGCACCAGACAAGATCCCTGCAGCATGGGCCACCGGCTTCCCAGCTGCCAGCAGCAGGTCCATGGAAGCTGGTGGAGCCCAGCAGGGTGGGGGCCGGGTGGGCCACCCGAGGCAGACAGTCTCCAATCGTGCTGAGCACAGCACATCGCTTCATTCAGGAACCCAGAGTGAAATGTACCGCTGGGTCTAGAGTTGATTCAGCCCTTAACTCGTTCGGGATCGCTGGCGGAGCCACGGAGGCCAAGGGGAGTTTGGGGTGGGGTGGGGTTGCAGCAACCTGGGGGAGAGGGCTAGGCCATCCCTGGAGAAGGGGGCAGGAGGCTGCCGCAGAACCCCGGCTGATGACGTTGATACACACCAAAAGGAATCACAATTATTTTCAAACCCCCTCTCAAAACCAAACAAGCACTGGGAGTTTAGGGAGGGCAGAGCGAGTGTGTGTTAGGTGGGGGGTACGGGCGGGGGAGCTTGTTTTCTACCCACTGCCAGATTTTCATTTACTGTCAGCTCCAATCCATTCGGAACTCACTGACTCAATTGCCTTTTCACGGGGAAAGGAGCCTGCACAATGCAGGGGACTTTTCAGATCCACATTAGCACACAGGGCACTGGGCAATGTCCAGGAATAAACACACACGTCCCTCCCAGAGGCCACCAACCCCACCTCCACCCGCAAACAACCCAGCTAGCCCTGTCAGGTCCACATCTGCTCTCCCCTATTTTCCCCCCAGAACTATTTTTTTTTTAATGTAGTTTGGCCCATGGAGAAGAGTGTGTGTGTGTATGTGTGTGTGTGTTACACACACACACACACATGGGCACGCTTATACATGTGTTGGAAGGGGTAGGGGGTCTAACTCACAAGTATAATACAAAGGTCTGCAAGAGTTAATTCTGGGGCAGTTTCAGCTCTTCCTTGTGCCGGAAAAAGGAGGGATGGGGAGAGATGGAAAGAAGGGATCCAAACTGGGATCTCAGAAGAAAGGGGTCTGGGAGGGGGCTCATTTAAAGTGTTGATTATGGAGAAATCAGCATTTGGTCAAGCAGTGTCCCTAAGAACTTAGCAGCCACAAAAGCTATTCAATAATCATTATGAAAATAATATCAACAACTATAATTATAATGATTATAACAAGAGTGGTCCCCATTTCTCAAGTGCTCGCTATGTGCCCAGCACTAGACTAAGTGCTGACACCCATCAGCTCAGTTAACGATCGCAAGGACCCAATGAGACGGGTACTATCCACCGTTAGCCCAATTCCACAGGGTCAGAGAGTTAAGACCCCTGCCCAAGGTCACAAAGACAGTAAGTGGGAGAAGGATTTTAACCCTGTTCTGCTGAACTCTAGCCCCACCTGCCCTGGGAGAGAGGAAACATGCGTGGAATCTATACAGAAGGCAGCCCCAGCACGACAGAGGCCTTGGCTCCAGACAGGGAGGTCCCTTTGACACGTGGGTACATCCCAGCAGCCCATCACCAACCTCCATCGCTGTCCCTTGGGGGCTCATCCGTTTAGCCCAGGCTCTGAGGGAAGCACCCTTCTGTCCAATAGAACTTTATGAGACGGAAATGCTCCTTCTCTGTGCTGCATGCTATGGAGGACTTGAAATGTGGCTAGCTCGTGGAAGAGCTGAACTTCTGTTTTTGCCTACGCCGCGTGGCTTGTGGGATTTTAGTTCCCCCGACCAGGGATGGAACATGGGACCTCGGCAGTGAGAGCCCGGAATCCTAACCGCTGGACCTCCAGTGAATTCCCGAAGAACTGAATTTTTCATTTAACTTAATCTAAATTGCCACATGGGCTAGTGGCTACTGTAGTGAACAGTACACATCCAGAATCCCTCTAGCTAGCCCTTTCCTTCCCAGCCCAAGAGCTATGTTGGAAATACATGAAAAGTAACCGAAGACAGAAACCTGGCCCACCAGGAAGACCCTCACCATAAACACCAAGTACCTCCTCCACTCTGTCATGGCCTTTCAAAAACCACCGGTCTGCCTCCAGCTAATCTGTCTCCCTCCCTCCTTTCCTTCTTTCCTTCTTATCTTTCCTTCCTTCCTCCCCTTCTTCCCTCCCTCTCATTCCTTCCTTCTGTTCCTCCATTTCTTTTCCCTCTCTCCTTTCCTCCCTCCCTCCCTTCCTTGCTTTCTTCCTATCTTTCTTTTCTCCCTCCCTCTCCTCCTTTCTTTCTTTCTTAGAAAAAAGCATCAGTTTAATTAGATAAATCCTCGGAGCACGTGGCCTGGAGTTCGTCATGGAAATTAACCTGCTCCCAGATCTCAGATAGTGAAACAAGAACCGGGGTGTTTGGGCATAGCACAGTGAAATGGGAGAGGCCCATGGAGTTTCATACACCTCATCTTCCATAAGTGCCCCTCGCCCCTCCAGTGCTCCCTGCTTCACAGCCCCCATGCCCTTGCCTCCTTAGGTCACTGCTGCCAGGCCTCCTCTGTTTCTGCTCCGGGCCCTTCCCTCCCCACTGCCACCCATGCCTGGGGAGTGCCCCCCAGAGCAGAATCACCCAAGGGTGGGCTTAAACCTTGGCTCCATCCACATGACGCCCCTGCCCAGCTACCCTGGCTAGGCCCTCCTGCACTCCAGTTAGCTCCAGGTCATCCAGGGACGCACCTGAGGCTTGGCCCAAGGCTGGTCTGTTAATCATCTGATCCTTATCCCATGGTCCCTACTGTGTGGTCCCTACTGTGTGCCGCTCGCTGGGCTAAGCTCGGTTCATGAAAGAAAGCTTGACGTCAACCCTCAGCACGTGGCAGCTACAATCACTATCCTCTTACCTAATTCTCACAAGGTAGGAATTCCAACTCCCATTTTACAGACGTGGAAACAAAGAATTAAAGGAATTCATTTGCCCAGTTGAGAGAAACAAAATTCACA
Source organism: Delphinus delphis (assembly GCF_949987515.2). NCBI lineage: Eukaryota > Metazoa > Chordata > Mammalia > Artiodactyla > Delphinidae > Delphinus > Delphinus delphis. Next base: position 8,201,305 of record NC_082683.1, read on the forward strand.
CCGGGCTCAGGCCGACTCCAGCAGCAGCTCTTAACCCTCTGCCAGCCACATGTCTCCACCACAGCAGAGCCTCTGCACACTCGCGGACCCCGGGGACCCCCGGATTTCAGCACTAGGCTCCCAGGCCACAGGAACACAGGTGGAGGCCACCGGCACCCGGAGTGAGTTCCCAGGGTCTGCCCCCACCCTACCCCTCAAGCTCCAGGAACAGCCAATCTGGCCACAGTGGAAAAGAGAGACCAATGGCCCCTGCCCCACTTGGGCTCTGACTCTGAAAGTGGGCACAGTCTTACTTCTCATCCCCTTCTGATTCATCACCAAAAATACCAAGGCAGCCCAGAGAGGTAAAACACAAAATTCAGAATTTCCAACCAACACCATCGTGCACCACCCCTACCAGGGTCCCAGCCCCCAGATACGTAGAGAGCGGCTGCCCCATGCTCCCATCCACAGCACTCCCTGGAGGGCAGCAGATACGACCACACTCACCCCTACCTGGGTCTGGAAGACACTTTACACGTCGTACCGTATCTAATCCTCACACCAACCCCAGGAGGTAGGTCCTGTTATCCCCATTTTACAGGTGAGAAAACTGAGGCACAGGCTAGTTAAGTAACCGATGTAAGGGCACGACTTGGACCCCCCAGCTAGCTGGCTCCAGAATGCGTAATCTACAATATACACAGCTCCTCACTGAATCCATGGCTCAAAACAGCTAAGCACACCGCACCTCCTGAATGGGCACCCCCATACTGCCTGAAAAGCAACACCTACCCCCAACTCAGCCCCAAGCTCCCAGCGATTTCTGTGACTTGTTTTGGGGCTTAATATTGTGTTTTTGAGATTCATCCAGGTTGATACATTTAACTGTTCATTTTCTAAAGACTGAATTACACAACTTATTTACCACCCTCCCCCCCAAAAAAAGAACCAACCCACAACCTGGTACAAAAATGCAACCCCAGCACCACACAACATCCAGCCTCAAAGCTTTCTGGAATGGAATTCATAGGCGTCCCCTTTGGGACTAATACCATATTATATAAAACGGGCTCATCTGACATGGGGGGCACCCTGCACTTGACAACGAGACCATGATAAATTCTTCATCACGCTTAATTATGTCAAAGGACTTTCACAGCTACAAGCCCAGCCGACGGTCAGGGCAACCCTGTGAGGGCAATAGTGTCAGAGGCCATTTGATAAGAGAAGAAACTGAGGCTCAGAGAGGTCAAATGACTTGCCCAAGGCCACACGATGATTTACTGCAGAATCAGAACTGGAATGGGGTCTCCTGGTGCTTACAACTAGACCTCAGGGGAGCTCTGGACCACCTAAGTCTTACCCTGTCCCCTCATGCCAGACCAGGGATGCCGGGGCTTGGCCCATGGTCACCCCACCCACCAAGGATCAGATTTCCCTGAAATTCCCAAAGAAGCCTCCAGGACTAGTGGGCCCGGAAATGGCCCTCACATAGCGAGCTGCACAGCTGAGCTCCCCGGGGTCGAGGGGGGCGGGCAGAGCTGGAGACGCTGGCACAGCCCCCGTGGGTACTCTGCCAGCAATTAGTGCTGGGGAAGGGTGCCAGCCTGGCAGAGCTAATTCCCCCACCCCGTCTTCTCATTTACACACACATACACACACACACACACACACACACACACAGGCTTACCCACCCCCCGAGACCAGCAGCAGGGAGGCAGCGCAGCTTCCTTTCGGTAAATCTCGTCAGCAAGGCACACGCAGGGCACGCAATTTGGTCATTACTGCTTTTAAACAGCAGAAAAGCAGAATCCACCCGCCATTAACCCGTCCTGCTCTCCCTCTAGGCTTCACCAGCTCAGTCATCAGCCTTCATCTCTAACTCCCACACACCCCCTTCTGCATGCTCCCCAGAAGTTACTCTCCAAAAGAGTTTAAACACACACACACACACACAAAACCTGACTACAGTAAGTCAAACCTGAATTGTGTCTCCCTGCCCACCACTGTCCCTAGAGAAAACAATCAGTGGTTCTGACGTAACCTTGGCTAAGACCCTTCAAACACCCCAGGAACCCGAGACAATGCCAGCCGGATGAGGGGGAGGTGGCCTTTGGCCCAGAGAAGGGCAACTACCTATCAGGTGTGGTGCTTCAGATGGGAGCCTAAGCATTGGCCCTGATCCACCTGCGGGGCCCAGTGGGTGTCACAGTTTGACGTGGCTCTGCTCGCCAGGTACTGAGGCCGGCAGTGGTGGTAGTGGCGGTGAGAACTGATTTTGCCTCGTCACTGCCCCCCTCCCCACTATAGTCCTGGAGAATTGGAAAGAAGTCCACCAGAGCAAGGGACCCTAGAGGGTCCTTGGTTGGGTTTATAAGACCTGTGAAACCCCTCCAAGTATGAGCAGTATTTATGCTTATGAGATTTTTTTATTAAGAGGATTCTCCAAGGGGGCACATGAACTCAAAAGGGGAAGAAGCAGAGACTGCCCTCCACCCCCACCATGGGCTCAGCAGTGCCTCATGCCCAAGTGGCAGAGAACACAGAGCTGAGCTCCAACTGGCCCTCCTGTAAGTGGCCCTGACCGGCTGCCTTCCCCCCACGGAAGCTGCCCCTGGCCTCCTCCTCGCCTTGCCTGGAAGCTGCTCATTGGGACCGCCGGCCGCAGGAGCCATGCCATGACCCCTGGGCCCGTGCCCACTCGCCCTCCTGCCAGTCAGCCAGGGCTGCCCTGAGCCGGCAGAGGACGGGCACAGCGGAGCCCACCAGCGGGGAGGAGAGAGGAAGCCAGTGGCTGCTCGTCTTGGAAAACCTCGAAGATCCTCTAAGCCACCTAGTGTCCGGAGCTGAGCTCTGGCCGCTGCTCTGTCCCTCCCGCTTCCCAGAGCAGACAATGCAAGGGAGCCAGAACGAGCAGGACAAGACCCCGGGGCCTCCTCAGGGAACCCAAGGCCAGGGGGCAGGGGCTGAGCTGGCTGGGGAGACCGTGCCCAGGACGGAGCAAAGGCCCTGTGGCCCCTGGCCTCCACCCCAACCCAAAGCAGGGCGGGCCCAGGGTAGAGGTTCCCATCACCCCTGCTCCTTGTCCCAGCAAGTCACCCTCTCCTGGAGATCCCCAGTGTCATCTCTGACACCATCTCACTGGGGCTCCTCTGGGTGTCCCCAACCCCAGCTTCCAGGCCTCCTGCAGAGCCCCCCAGACCCTGGGCCTGCCGCTCCCCCAGGGCTGCTTGGGCCCCCTCCCACCCCCTCCTCTGCGCTCTCTTTTCTCTGTGTCCTCAAGACTCCTCTCACCTTGAGAAGTGTTAGGATTACCCAGCATTTACACTCAATGCTCTCCTTTATTCCTTAAGACTTATTAAGAATGATAATGAGTTCCAAAGGAGCCACACGTCTCCCTCTCTCTCTCTTCTCCATCCTTCCCTCTCTTTCTCTCTCTCCCCCCCCATCCCCCTCCTTTGCTCTCTTTCTGTACGTATCTTTTCCACCAAAGACACACAGGACAAATCTAGACCAAAAGGAAAAAAAAAAAATTCCAACAATATGGAACAAGGGCACTTGAGGATTTATATTCAACAAATCCCTCTCTCCAGTTGTTCTCAATTATTCAGATAAAAAAAACAAAAACAAAACACAAACTCCCCCTTCCCTTCCCACCGTCCCGGCCACCCTGGCTCTGCTGGACTTTGAACAGGGCGAACAGGAGAAGGCCCGGCCTGCCTGTACACCCTTGTTAACGGGCAGCTCTTAAATGGTTGATTAATTTTTGCAGAATTTACGACAGGCTTTAGCTTCCCCCCGGCTCCCCCGACGCTGTGGCCTCCGAACCACAGCAACTTAACTTGGTGAAGTTGAAGGGGGCAGCGATGGGGGTGCCCACCCTCTCCAGTGGTCTCACGTGGCTGGAACCACGGGCCACCTGGCAACAGAAGGAAGACACACTGATGCCAAAGGCCAGGCAGCAGACAGACCCGCTCATGGAGCGGCGCGGCACCCACAGGGGAGACCACCAGGCAGCCAGAAGCCACGGCTAACTTTTGGCGATTTGGGATTTTTTTAATTCCAAAATGAGGAAGCCAGCAGAAAGTAGGCAGAAGGGAAACAAACGCTCCCTCGGAACTGAAAAGGATGCCCACGTTCACGCCCACCCACACACCACGCATCCCGGCAGAGGGACTGGCCTTATCGGTCTGCCGGGCTGCCCTTCAGAGAAGGGGAAGAACAGATCCTAATGAAATTACGGTTTTTAAAATGTCTATAAATTAAATCTCTCTCTCTCTCTCTCTCTCTCTCTCTCTGTGAATCTCCCCCTGAGCTCCCTCCTCTACAAGGCTTGTTTGCCTCTCCTCCGTTCCCTCTGCTCGTGTCTGTTTTTCTGATATAGACATCAAGAGGTTACGGGCTCAATTACAAGTCCGCTGGAGTCTCAGCATCAGACTTGCCTGGCCTTCTCTTCTCCTCTTCAGAAACCAGATACCAAATAAATCTCTCTTCTGCTTTATATTTTTATTTTTAATGCCAAAAGCCTAAAGATTCATTCAGTTGACTCACAGCCTTTTTTAACTTACTTCAGATGGGGGAACTATCCTTTTTCATTGTGTCCAGGTATAAATATAATATAAATGCTTTTCTCTTTATTTCATTCCCCTTTCTTAAGGACACACACAAACCCTTGGTTACACCTGAAATTTCAAAAAGAGGGGCAACAGCATATAAATGTGCCTAATTAACGCATGTCTGTTGCGGGGCTGCTGGAGAATATCAGCTGGACACGTAGGATATTTCTAAAGTTACCCGGTGACATCATAAGGCTTATTAGCAAAAGGTCCATTTGAAAAGGGTGGAACATAAATGGTGATTTTTTTTTTAAAGGAAAACATTGCTTCTACCCTCCCTGATACGGAAGAGAGATGGGCCATCTATATCATTTTACATCCTCAAAAGCTGCCCCCCCCCAAAAAAGAAAAAAGTTTAAAAATCCAAGTCATAATCAACCATCATAGCTGTTGATTCCTGAGAAGCAGAAACCAGCTCTGAGGTGTAGGTCTAAGGGGAAAAAACAAACCCCCGCTATAATACTGGAAACACTAACCAGAAGGGATTCCAAAAGGTACTTTTCTAGGAAAAAGCACTTGAAACAAAGGCTGGAGAAAGCTGAAGTTCAAGGTGAATTGAAAAGAAAAACTCTGTCTTTCCAATTAACCAGACTGGGAAAAGGGGGCGGGTGGGGGGGGGGGCGACGACTACGACGACGACATTACTACCGACTCATTAATTCCTTCCTGTACACAATTTAATTAAATTCCGCTAAATACAGGAGAAATACTCATTTTGGAGCGCCTCCCCCCCACCTCAAAAACAAATTCCTTCAGGTTACTCCCCCCATGCCAGCACTTCCCCTGCTGTACAACCTTCAAATGGATTTCCAACCCACGCGTGGACTGCACTGCTCTCGGCTGTAAGAATGACAGCCTCATATGTCTGAAAGCTGACACTTTAGCTTTTAAAAGAAATGGGGGAAAATAAGCTGTTGACTTCTTGGTTAAAGTATTTTCTTGTTCTAACTCATGTTCTTATGTCACTGGGCTAAAAAAGAGAGAGAGAGAAAGAGAGAGAGAGAGAGAAGAGAGAAGAGAGAAGAGAGATATGACTTTCCTTGAATGATCTGTTTAACCTAAGCCAGAGGAAAAAAAAGAAAGTCATTAATTACTTATGTGAGCTATTGCTTCAGAAAGACAATAAACCTGCCCGGTCGCCATGGATATGACATATTTGCTCTGAAAACAACACAATAATTAGCAAAGGGGAAAGATACAAGGAGAATATGCAAACTCGTGAGTTTAAAGCCACAGTGCTCTTTTCTACCGGTAAGCCTGTTCTGTTTGCAATCCAAATCAAACACGTTTTTAAAATACAGCAGAGAGGGAAATAACAGGAATGGGTCCTCTCTCCTCTGAGCTGAGAAGCAACAACCACTCCACCCTCTTCCAAAATAAAATAATATAAAAGAGAACCAGGATGGCAGAAGGAGAAAAAAAAGTCAAGTATTGCCTCTGTTTTATTTCCTAGAGCAGGGGTGGAGTCTGAGGTTTGTTTTTTTCTTTTATTTATTTTTTATTATTTTTTTTAAGTGTGCTCTTATTTAGCATTGGATCTTCTGGCCAGATACAAATTTATTTATAAAAGCCAAATGCCCTGTGTGCGGCTCATCCCTCCCCAAAGTAAGTGGAAATGTGAAGGGGTGGGAAGTGGTGGGCTCTAGCTGAAAAACAAAACAGTACACTCAGAAAGCATCAGTTCCAGAGAGGGACATCCACTCCCCCACCTCCAAGAAAATGGAACCCAGGCCTTACTTTAATATTAAAAATGCATTAAATGGTTTTACCTACAACTCAGTCCCAGAGGATCATTAGGAAATGCAATCGCTTTGTATCATATCTGTCAGCGTGATAAATATCTGAGTTCAGAGTGGGTTTGCAATTTTTCAGAGTGTCACAAACCAAGATAATTTTTTTTTGCCTTACTTTCTTAATTCACTGTACCCACCCCCTCAAAGTCACAAGTCTACAGAAAAATACCTGAGGAGAGGAGAAGAGGGAAAAGGAGGAAAGGTTGATATGCTCTCATACTACACCAGAGGTTACTGATATTCCCCTAAAAAGTAGAAAAATTGAGACTTTAAAATATTTGGGTGAGAATATTTTTAAAAAATTTAAAGCACTCCATTAGGTTTGAGTAAAAACTCCTTTTCCCCTCTTCCCAGAGGCTAATTTTCCAAAAACAGATGGTCAGGATCTAAAAGAGAAGCAAATATACCTCAACCCCCGCAGGCAGAGAAATCTAACTTTGAACTTCTTTTTAAATTAAAAAAAGTGTGTGGGGGGGCAAGATAAACTATTAATAAGTATGAAAAATTAGCTGAGCTACAAGTTTTGTTTTTCTTATGCAAAAAATTCTTTAAACACAAGGGGAGCAGATATATAGGAGAGGTTCACATTTTACTGACTTCCTTTTTTTTCACAACAGTTTGTTGTTTTTTTTTTTTAGATTGAACTCTTTGATCTTGAAAGAATTTTGCTCTTATATTATGGGGGAGAAGGGGGTGGTGGTGAAATGATCTGTTTTAAATGATGATGCAACTTAGGGATCAAAGCCTTGGCTTTCTTCTAGCCATAATAAGCTGTACTTGCCACAAAGCGTGAGTCTCCGGGCTTCTCTCCTTCGTAAGAAGGAAATAAAATGCACCGAGACTCAGAGAAAGACGCAAAGTGTCTGCAAGGTGCAAAGTCTAGAAAACAAAACAAAACAAAAGTCAGGGAAAAAGAAAAGGGAGAGAGATACTGCCCCTTTAAACGTTTTAGTGCATATGGAGTTTGATTTCTGAAAGAGATCAGTTTAACATCTCCATAGAAACCAGCAACAGATTATCATCAACAGAATAAATAACTAGTCTAATAAATTAAACAGGAGGCATAAGATCGCTGGAAACCTGATTACTGAAGTTCAACAATATTCCCCATAAACTCTCGTTAACCGCCTCTAAGGTGGCTAACAAGATGGAGTGGGGGGGAGTCAATTTCTCCAGTTCGCCGGATTCCGGGCAGAGAGGCCGTGGCCGCTGCCGGGAAGGGAAAAGTTCCCCACCCTGCCCTGGAGAGGGTCTCAGAGCTCGAGTGAGGTGAAAACCATAATGCCGAAGTTTGGGAAGTGGGAAAGCAGCTGGGCGTCAGCGGAGGCAGTGCGAGTCGCCGGAGATGGCGCGGGACGCGACGCCCGCCCGGGACGCACCGCCTCGCCGCCACCAGGGCGCAAACCCGGAGCTTTGCGCTCGGGCGCCGAACGGCCCAGCGCCCCCTCTGGGCACGTGGAGCGCAGCCCGGGCGCAGCCCCCGGGGACCAACTACCCCCCTCACCACGCCCGGCGCAGCTGCTCCTGCTCAGCCCGGACAGCTCCCTTTAGGACGGCGACGTGTGTGTGTGTGTGTGTGCGTGTGTGTGTGTGTGGTGCATGTGTGTAGCGTGTGTGTGTGTGTGTGTGTGCGAGCGCGCGCGCGCGCCGTGGGGTGGGTAGGCGGGCAGGCGCACCAATTTACCCGGCGATCTGTTTTCCAGTCTCCTCGCGCGCGCTCATCGCGCGTCTGTACCAGCTTAGAGACGCCCTAAATTTACCAACTTTGCCCGGCGATTATCCTGGCTTTTTCCCCCTCGCCGCCCCCATCTCTTTGAGTGTGCGGGGTGTTGGCGGGACAACCACACGCTCTGAGGGTCGTGGCCCCAGGCTCCGCCCGGGCAGCGACGCATAACCCCGGGTTGCCCCTTGATCCAGCCGGGTTTGGGGGAGCTCCAGGCACGTTGGAGGGGTGTTTTTGCTGCTTTGCTGGTGGACAAATCATACACACCACACACGCGCCCGCCCCCTCCCCAGCGTGACTGGAGGGAGGTCCTCGCCGCACCCAAGGCCCGCTTCCCAAGCTGAAGCCGGGTCAGGAGAAAGAAACTTGTGTGGAAGGGTGAAGCGTCCCCCTGCCTCCCTCGGCACTCCATTCCTCCCCCAACTCCGGACCCGGGTCGGGCATGACTCGTAGGAAGAATCTGCGCCCACCCCCTAGAGAAAAATCTATTATTATTATCTTAATCTACGCCCCCAAAGTGTCCCTCCCGCCGTGATTGACGGCGCATACACCTGTTCCCCTCGCCGAGGAGCTTCCAACGCTGGGGACAGACATTCGCCCAAAAGCTCTGCAGCGGCCCAGAGCCCGCCCGCCGCCCTCGCCCGGCCAGCCCCCGCCCGCCGCCCCAGTGCGCCCCTGCCCATACCTTGACAACCCAGGGCCGCCCCCTCCCCTCCCAGGCCCGGCTCCCCAGCCGGTCCGCTGCCGGCCGCGCTGGCTTCGGAAAGAGAGAAAGAACAGAAAGCAAAACTTCCTGGCGGCCGACGGCCATCAGCTGCACATTCTGCAAATGCCACCGAGTAAAAATAAACCGGCCACCGCTCCGCCCGGCCGGCTCACCCCGGGCGCACAACTCGGCCCCCTGCCCCGGGACTGTCGGTCCGGCCGATCCCCCATTCCCCTGCGCCCCCTGGAGCCCCGCTCCCCGACACTCCTCCACCAGCCACCACGCGCTCCTGTGCCCTGAAACTCGACCCCAAGTGACCAGGCAGCCCGGCCCTCTCCCCTTCGGTGCCCCTCCGTGTTCCCACAAGCTACCATTCTCTGTCCTCCGCCTGGTGCCTATTTTAGCCGTGCGCCCTGAATTCAGGGCTCCCTTTCCCCAACTGTTGAGCCCCGGGGTCACCCTCAGCCCACCCTTGGGGGCACAGACCCCACCAGACCCTCGCCCACCTCGACCGAGCCCCCTGAGAGTGCACGGCTCCACCCGCCCACCGGCCCGCCAGCCGGGCATCCCACGTCCCCGGGCGCAACTTCTCTCCCAGAGCACACGACAACCGCGGCAACTCCCCCGAACTTTTCCCGGGACTCAGGCGGGCTCCGGCCGACAGTCACACGGCCCTGAGCCGGCATCCCGGCTCCCTGTGCCCAGCACTGCCAGCCCTGCACCCAGAGAGGCTGGGGTGGGGGTGGGGGGGGGCAGTGAGGAGTTCCACTTGCCGCGCCCGGAGCAGCGCACTTGAGACAAACTTCCCAGGCACAAATGAAAAAGGGGGCGCCGCTCCCCCCAGCCAAGCAACCTTTGCCTTCGTTTTCCCACCAGGAGGCACCCCCTGGCACCCCGCGCCTAAGTGAACACTGCCTACCTCTGCCGGTAGCACCTACACCCTGGTACTGGGGCACAAGAGTCGGCTGGAGGGGTTCCCCACCCACCCCCTTCCCTTGAGCAAAGTCTTGCAAAGTCACCCCAGGCGCCCCTCAGCCCTGCCTCCTTCTCTGCCCTGGAGAGCGCACGAACCCCTGCAGCTCGGGAGGTTGAGGGGGGGAGCGTAGGGGGAAGGAGTGATTACTGGGTATTGGCGAGCACCTGCCCCCCCCGGAGCCCGCAGCGCGGGGGGCGCCCCCACCCTATTTGCAAAGTCCTGCACTCGCGCCTGGCACCTCCCCCTCTTCTCCCTTACCCCGCCGCCCCCTCAGTTGGAGTAAGTGACCCCCAGGAGCAGCAGCCCTCCCCTTCCCCGGAGCCGCGCGCTGGGCATTCCCTGGCCGCGGCGGGCGACGCGCCGCCCCGCTCCCGGGTGCCAGCCCTCCGTGCCCCCTGCCTCCCGCACGGCCGGAGTTGGGTGGCAGCCGCCGCTCGCAGGCTGGCTGGCTGGCTGGCTGGCTCTCTCGCTCGCTCGCTCGCCCGCTCCCGGCTGCAACCGGCAGCCTCGGGGGTGGGGGGCTGCACCCGGACAGGGGGCGAGGCGGGGAAGCACCCCGGGAGGCCCGCGGAGCTGAGGGGCGTGGGGGGGGCCGCGGCGGAGGGAGCGCCGAGTCTCTTACCTGCACTTGGGGCGGCTTTGGGTGACTTTCCAAGTCCGGGGGAAAAATGTGTGTGTGTTTGGGATGGAGCGCCGCGGGCGCGCATGCGCTACCCAAAGTTGCCGGATCCCGGATTTTTCGCTCCCAGTCTCTGCTCTCGCCCGCTGTGATTAAGGAATTCTCCGCGGCCGAGCGGGCGAGTGGGTGGCAAGCAAAACCCGGGCCGGATCGCGGGGCCGGGCTCCGCTCCACCCTCACACCCCCAGACCTTCCCCTCCCGGTTTCTTCCCACCCACCGCCCCGCGGAGCTCGGCGGGCGCGCGCGGCGAGACGCGGCCTGCGGAGCAGATCTGAGCGCGCGGCTCCGTTTTGCAGCTGGAGAAGCTTTCTCCACCCCGGAATGAGTGGAGCAAAGGCGGGGGGGGGGGGGGGGGGGGGGAACAAGAGAGGAGAGACGGGAGTGGGTTACTTTTCACCTGTTCTGAACCCCGAGAGCCCGTCTGCTTCCCACTTTTCCTCTGAAGAACTAGCTCTTTCCTGCAAGTTAGAATGTTAGAACTGTCGAACCCAAAAGAACGTGATGTCCTCACTGTTTTGATATCCGCTTTGCACTTATTCTTTGCAAGGGAGTTTTTCATTCAGTCCATTGTGCAAGAAATAGATCCTTAAGTGAACAATGAAGAATGAACCTCGGGCCGTGGGGCGGGGGGTGGGGGGTACAGATAATGAACATTAAAACAAAAGAATAATATTATTTCAGAGAGTGAAAGGATCATGAAGAAAATAAAACAAGGCAATAGGATAAAGGGTATCTTGGGAGAGCTAATTTCCCCTGCCCGGGTGATAAAGAAGGCCTCTTTGAGGGGGGACCTTCATACTCCATTGGAGATCAACCTCCCTTTTCTCCCTTTGCCCACCCTGCCCACCTCCCAGGAGGTTTGAGGTGGCCACGCCAGGCTGAGCCTGGAGGTCAGCAGCGATGCCTCTGGTCCTGGCTTTCTCAGCCTGGCCAGTGCCCATCCCAGGACTGACCAATCACTGTACCTGTTTTCCCTTCTGAACAAGGACAGAATGGAAATAGACTTGAAAGCAAGGAGGAAACACTCTGATGATGAGATAAGGAGAAATTGACCACACTAGTAAACAAATAGCTAAATGACTCGTTGAATAAATGAATAAAAATTGAAAGTATGACCAGCAGCTTTGAGAAGTGTTCAACAGAATGCATTAAACTAGGAGGAAATGCCACAGGCTGGTAAGCACTGTTGCAGGCTGGTAGACTTTGGGGCCTAATCTGCAAGGTTTCAGCAAAGCCTCTCAGGACTAGTGAGGGGTAATGACCTGAGAAGCGGTGTTCTAACTTTTGATTCTGGGCTCATTCCACACCTGGGACAGTGTAAAGACGTGATTAACAGCTTGGGCTTAGGGGTCAGACCCCAGCCACTTACCAGCTGGGTAACCTTGAGTAAGGCATTTGACCCCTCTGTGTGTCGGTTGCCTCAACAGTAAAATGGGGATAATAATTGTACTACTGCCCGGGTGTGTTGAGAGACTAAAATGAGTTAATGCAGGAAAAGTGCCTGGGCCAAGACAGTGATCGATAAATGCCAGTAATTGTCGTCGCTCCTTGGGACATCCAGTGTTCCCTCTCCTCATTTCTTCCTGCCCTCTCTCCCTTCCTTCTCCTCTTCTGTCCGTTTTTTCTCCAGCAACAGTCCTGTACTCATTCATTCATTCCCCAGGCATTTGCTGAGCCCAAGTGAAGAGCACATCCTCACTGGGGCTGGGGAGACAAAAATGAACCAAAAGGGACTTCCCTGGTGGCGCAGTGGTTAAGAGTCCGCCTGCCAATGCAGGGGACACGGGTTCGAGCCCTGGTCTGGGAAGATCCCACATGCCGTGGAACAACTAAGCCCGTGCGCCACAACTACTGAGCCTGCGCTCTACAGCCCGTGCTCTGCAACAAGAGAAGCCACTGCAGTGAGAAGCCCGTGCACCACAACGAAGAGCAGCCCCTGCTCGCTGCAACTAGAGAAAGCCCGCGCACAGCAACGAAGACCCAACACAGCCAAAAATAAATAAAATTAAATCTTTAAAAAAAAAAAAAGAACCAATAGGCCTTGCCTCTGAGAAGCTGGTAGAGGAGTTTGCTGGTCTCTCCCCTCCCCCCTTTCCCACTATAAGGCTCTGCCCCCCACACACACACCCCAACAGCTGCATCTCACCCATCACACTTTCATTAAAACATTTATTCTTCCCTCCATTTTTTCTCAGATGCTTCACAATCCTCCCCCGACCCCCGCCAAGGAGACTTTCTACCTCCTGTGAAGAAAACACATCTGGGGTGGGGGAAGCTGGAAACAGTGGCAAGCCTGGGATGGCATGAGGTGAGAAGGGAGGCCTCCTCTTCCTTTCCCAACCACCATCGCCCCCCAAAAAAAAACTAAAACAAAGCAAAAGGCTGGGAGAAAGCACCACACCCAAAAAGTAGCCCCAGCCTCGAAAGCCTCTAGTGCCTTGTTCCCCACACCCAACTCGCTTTGCAGGGACTGAAATCAGATGGTCTTTTCCTCATTTGCTTCATTTTAGCATTTCCTGAGCTTTCCCTAAAATAAAATACAAACTCTTTCCCATGGTCAGCAAGATCTGACCACTGCCTGCCCTTGGACCTCACCTCCCTCTACCCTCCCCTCGGTCACATTGTCCCGACACACTAGCTTCTTGCTGTCCTGGAAATCACCAAGCCTGTCCCTACCTCAGGGCCTTTGCACTTGTCCCCTCTGCCCAGAATGCCCTTCTTTCGGCTGCTTCCTTGCATCATTCAGGCCTCTGCTCGCATGTCACCTCCTCAGGGAGGCTTTCTCCCTAAAGTAGCTTCCCAGCCTTTCTCTCTCACTTTACCCTGTTTGAGCGTCTACAAAGATTTTGCTTATTCATTTGTTTCCGTATTTCCTGTCCAGCTGCCCCTGCTACAATGGGAGCTCCTTGGAGACAGGGACTTTGTTCTGTGTCCCCTCGTGTCCTCCACACCTCAGCCTGGCACCTAGTAAGCCCTTGCTCTCTGGGGTGAATCAAGATAAGCCTCTGCGGTCCCTGCCCTTGAGGGACGTAAGCTGTAGGAGAATGAGTAGGAAGTGTCTAGGACAAAGTTTGGGGGAGGGAGGAGGAGCTGGTACGACCTGGGAGTCGCCAGGAGTTGCCAAGTTGAAATGGTGGCTTTGCCGAGTTTTCCACTCCCTGGCTTTTGGCCAGGGGTTGACAGTGGGGAAGTAGATGGCTCTGGTGACTTGTGCCTCAACAGAGGAGGCTGCACAGGCAGGAGGGGAGGTGGGGTCAACTAAGGACCCTATGGAGGCCATCCTTCTAGCCCCCTACCTGCGGGTGGGCTGCATGTGATGAAGAGCCTCTCCCATTTCTAAGACTCCAGGGAAGTCCCTCCCCACTAGACTGTGAGCCTTAGGGTCTGTGCCTTTGTCGCGGGAGCCGAGGAGCCAAGCACAGTGCCTGGCACCCAGGAGCCTCTCAATGATTGATTTTGAACAAATAAATTTAAGTCTGTCTCAGTCTGTGTGACTGGGACAGCCTTGAAAGTAATCACAGCTCGGCTTCCTGGTCACAGTTTTTTGGTTTCTGGTCCTCTACAGTGATGGAAAGCAACACCTAATCGTACGTCAATAGCTGTTATTTACCAAGTGGTTATTATGTGCCAGGCAGCACGCTAAACACTTGTACGTATTATCTGATTAGATCGTCACAACAACTGTACCAGGTGGTTACTGTTATGAATATACCCATTCTACGGATGAGGAAACCAAGGCACAGAGAATAAGTTTCCCAAGGCTGAACTAGACTGACTCCAGAGCTGATGCTTTTTACCCCCAGGACCAGTTGCAGGGATGGGGAGGTGACCAAAGCCTCACTTCCCGGCTTACCCGAGTGCAACAAGCATTTTTACCTTTACTCTGAGATGAAATTTGAATGTGAGTGCGTTGGGAGAGGAGGAGGAAGGAAGTAGAACAGATCTGCTTTTTAACCATAAATCTTATTTCAATCTAATAAAAGACAAAAGGAATCAAAGAAATCACAGAACCAAGCACCAGGCTTTATACACATGAAGCACTCAATCAGTGCTGGCAAACAATCACTATTTTTAAATTTAAAAATTACAGACTATGTACTTGTTTCCCTTTTTCCGAAGCTGCTCCTGGGTTTGAGGTCCTCCTTGGGTGAGGTCTGTGTTTTTCGAGTTCACTGGGCCTCTCATGGTTCTGGCATCACAGTGACTATTAGTGACTGAATAATTAAACAAATGCCCAAGATAAGTGATTATGGTGATTACTGGGCAAGTTGTAATTAAAAATAAAAAAAGCTGAGTGCATTTTTTTTTTTAAATGTCTCCCTTGGGAGTCCTGGGAAGGGAGTATGGGAGAGGGGCTTTTTCCCAAATCCCATCCAAGTTGACAGATTTGACAAGCCCTTCCACTCCCAAATTCCCTCATTCTTTTTGCAAAGTACATGATTATTTGTTTCTGACAATATATATAATACGTGTTTATTGTAAAAAATTCAGAAAATACAGATAAACAGGAGGAAAATATTTTAATCGTCTGTAATCCCACCACCCATGGATAATCACTGTTGATATTTTGTTGTATTTCCTGCCAGTCTAGGGTCTTTGTTTGTTTTTTGCTTTGTTTTATAAAGTCAGCACATTGAACATTCTGGGGTTTTTTTAAACCGGCTGGCTATGTGTACGTAGCATGGTTTTCTCACGTCATTAAACACTCTTCTACAACGTGATGTTTTGTGGACCCATGGTAGAGCTTGACCACCATTTACTTAACCAGTCCCACACTATTGGAAATTTTGAACATCGAACTCATTTCCAATTCATTTCATTATGATAAAGAGCGCTAATGAATATCCTTGTCCCTAAATAATCACGCACATTCCTTAAAGTGGAATTGTGAGTCAAAGAGCGAGCGTGCATTTCAGAGCTTTGACTCCCGTTGCCAGAGTGCCCCCTCCCCAGAAGGTGTATGAACTTGCCCTCTGACCAGCTGTGTGTGAGTCAGCCCCATCTCTCCAGTCTTCGGTATTCTCACTCTTTTTTTTTTAAACCCCTGTTAATTTAATGGGTGAAAGAGTCTGTGATTCCAGTAATGAATCCTTATTAGAACCCTGCTGGCCACAAGCAGGGGCTGTTTCAAGGTTTGAGCGGCCTTGTTCAGACCTACCACCTCGGGCAGAGATGAGAAGGACAGATGCTTAGGAGCCGGGAGCTGGAGTGGAGAGCAGAGCCCTGTTACAGGTTCTCGGGGGGCTTCTAGAACGTCTACTTGAGCACAGGCTTCTAGGGCATCTGCTCAGCTCCTGGGGGCAGAGGGGTGGGGTCTATCTTCGTCTTTCAGCCTCAACCGGGATGAGCTCCTGCCCCCTCCTACCTCTCCACCCACACCTTCCAGAAACCTCTCTGGACAGAGGAGCCTTAGGGATTTCTATGCCATAAACACTACCTGTTTTCCGAGTTCAGGATCCACACTTTGTACCTCCTTTCATTTCCCTGTCTGAGCTCTCAGCCAGCTCCTGTCAAGGGACAGGCTGTTTTGCTCTCTGGTTCAACCTTTTCCTTTTTCGAGTTGGTTCTAATTAATTCACTTTTTTGGTATGTATGTTTACCCTTACCTGGTAACGAGAAAGAATTGCAGGTGACTAATTTTTTCCTTTTAGGGAATGTTCCCTAATCCCAGAGTCTCTGACTTCTCTATCCCTTTCAGCTTTAATATCCTCTGAACATCTCTATTTCTTAAATAGCTTTACATTTCTGGGGGGAAAAAAGGGTAATTCGCATTCAATGCTAACAGTTCAGGAAACACAGAAACATACAAATATAAATATCATGCAGAAAATTTCAAAACACCCACAATCTGAGAGTGCTGTATTTGGGTTTGAGTTGGACTTGAAAAATTAAAAGAATGAGTCTAAGTGAGATCCACCAGGCACATCTTTTTGAGCCCACCCCAGAAGTCTGCCTGGGAGATTTAAGGATGTGTTTGGATAGGAGTGTCTTTCATGGCAAGTGGTGAGGTATGCGTCTGATTTTATCTGTATGGGAGTGTGTGTGTGTGTGTGTGTGTGTGTGTGTGTGTGTGTGTGTGTGCTCGCGCGCACGCGCGCACACATTTGTGGGACACGTATCCCTTTAAAGGAGGGTCTGGGTCTATGCAGGTATAGCTGCGCTCTATTTGCACACTGGAAGATTATGCCCATGCTGTCAGCAGACACCTGAATACAGAGAAGTACAGCCAGGTGAGGGGCAGGGCTGACGGCTGACATCATCTCTTAAAAAAAAAAAGATCCATGGGCGATACCTACCCCCTCCCATGCCTGTCAGGGAGGGGCAGGCCTGGCACCAGAGCCCTGTGGAACAAGGGAAACCAAGTGATGGAGAAGTCAACGGGGCCACCTGTCCTTAGAGCACAAGCCACACTCCCGGAGCCTGGTGGTTCCTGCCACGTACCACGTGGGGCCATATCTCAGCCCCAGCCCCTTCCTCCTTCCTCCCACCTCTCCCAGATCTGAAATCAGCACAGACCTCCGAGGGCAGAAGCAAACTGGACTAGTCATGGCCGTGCTGCTCTGTCCCAGGATGCAATCCCGCCTGAGGTTGGCGTGGCCAGGCCACGAGCAGAAGGAACCCGCCGTGAGACTCCGGAAGTGGCCATGCTGGCTCCCGACTGGCACCTGCGCAGGTGCTGGCCGCCGCCCATGGCACCGTGTCTCACAGAGGGCGGGGCTGGCCGGGGAGGCAGGAAAGAGCTGTTTTGCTGATGAGGGGCCCTCGTGTCACACGGACAGGCGTGCCAGGTAGCTGACTGTGGGTGGGGGAGGGCTGTCCCACTGTGCCAACCTGGCCCGGATGAGAGCGACAGCCCTGCCCAGCTCTCCAGCCTCACCTCTCAACGCTCCCTCAGTCACACCTTTACACACCCTCTGCCCCAGCCACACGGAGCTGCTTAGAGCTCCAAACATACCCTGCTGGGTCTCCCCTCCAGGCCTTCATCCAGGCTGTTCCCAGAAGGCCTTTCTTCCCCTTCTTTACTTGTCCTCCTCCCACTCACCCATTAAGACCAAAGCAAGTATCACCTCCTCCAGGGAGACTTCCCTGAAGTCCTTCTGCCCCAAACTGGGTTAGATGCTTCCATGTGGGTTCCCGCAGCTTCTAATTGGGTCACATGGGTTCAAGTCCCAGCTCTGGTACTTACTAGCTGTATGACCTTGAGCAAGTTCCTGACCCCCCTCAGCCTCAGTGTCTCTGTCTCTAAAATGGCAACAAGATAAGTATCTACCTCACAGTGAAGAATTAATTGAGATCATTTACGCAAAGCACTTAGCCTGGATTCACACATAATAACCGTTGTTATTATTAGTCCCAGCATCTAGCGGGATGCTTAGAAAATGTCAAGCGAACAAGCAGTATCTATGTGTGTGATGTGCGTGTGTGTGTGTGGATGTGTGGTGTGTACCAGGGGGAGACCCAGCCTATACAGGGAGGCAGGTCCTTTGTAGATGTGTGTGTCCACTCCGAAGGGTAATGCGCTGGTTATTTATGGTCATGGCTTAAAAAAAAAAAAGAAAAGACAAACCAATGTTCAGTAACGATAAAGTTATTACCTTTTTATTATTTTTTCAATAGGATTCAGAGGGAGTGTAAGGCTTGGCCATGGCCAGAATAACCAGCCAGGCTTGGAGAATATCCTGATGCTTTGAGCTACCCCCATGTCAACTGCCCCACCAGGGAAAAGGCCGGAGAGGGCTGAGCAGTGCTCCTAAATGTGGAAGGCTTAGGGACAGAGGGAGAGGGGCTGCTCAGACTACAAAACAGGATCTCCAGCGGTAGAGCTCTTCCAAGCTCTGGCTGACTTGTCCACAGAGCCCAGAACATTTAACAGAGAACATTTCAGAGTGGGGCCCAGAGACAGAAAGTCACTTACTCACCCATGACCATGCAGCAAATTAGTGGCAGAGTGGGAGCAGAGCCTGGGTCCCCCGACCCCAGGCCAATGCTCTTTACCACCACGTGACTCACTTGAAAGTGGGGGTCTGCCTGGCCCTTGAGCTTTGTCTCAAAATTCTACCTGAAAGGGCTCTGACTTGTTAGAAGGTGATTTTTTTCCTGGGTCCTTCAGGGGATTGTTGGAGACATAATTTCAAGGCATCAGGACCCCGGATATTAACTAGACTACACTATGATAAGCATTGTCTATCTAGTGAGAGCTAATGGCCAGTGAGGGGACCAATCAGCTTTAGCCTCTTATTTGTTCATCTATCCATCCATGCATCCATCCAATCATCTATCCCTCCGAATTTCTGTCCATCCATCCAACACCATCCACCCATCCAGTCATCCATCCATCCACTCATCCATCCATATACCCAACAAACATCTGAATGAGTACCCCATGTGCCAGGCACCTTGCTAGAACCTGACGGTCTGGAGATGCTGAGATGCGTGCAACAAAATATTGGGAACAGCCCATGAAGAAAATTTTTGTGACGTAGGAGACTTCTCAAAGACACCTAGAGATAAGTGCAGGTAGATGAGGGTGACCTGACAGGGAGTCAAGCTCCTGGAGTTCCAGGTCCAGCTCTGTCACTAGCTTACTGGAAGGCCTTGGGTATGTCCCTTCTATTCTCTCTTTGCTATGGTTTCTTCCTCTATTAATTGAGAGGGTCGGACTAGCTCCGAGGGCAGGTGGACACTGTACAGAGAAGATTCCCTGGATGGGTAGCCTTTTGAATGGAAGGTTGTAAAGTTCCAGGGGGGCAGGGGACAGGAGTTCCCGTGGTTTACAGCAAGAGAATGAGGCCCAGAAGATTCAGGAAGAATAAGGACAAAGAGATGCAGGATGGGGAGTCTGTCCCAGCTCCACTCCACTGTGCGGATCTTCAAACCATTGATCTGTTTTTGTTTTTTTTTTTTAATTTTTTTGACTGTGTTGGGTCTTCGTTGCTGCGCATGGGCTTTCTTTAGTTGCAGTGAGCCGGGGGCTACTCTTCGTTGCAGTGCACAGGCTTCTCATTGCGGTGGCTTCTCTTGCTGCGGAGCACAGGCTCTAGGTGCGCAGGCTTCAGTAGTTGTGGTACGCGGGCTCAGGAGTTGTGACTCACGGGCTCTAGAGCGCAGGCTCAGAAGTTGTGGCACACGGGCTTAGTTGCTCTGCGGCATGTGGGATCTTCCCAGACCAGGGCTCAAACCCGTGTCCCCTGCATTGGCAGGCGGATTCTTAACCACTGCGCCACCAGGGAAGCCCCTGATCTGCTTTGCTTAACCTGCTGTGGGTCCCCTAGACCTGGGTCTCTGATTCCAGGTAACTGACAAGGCCCCTGTCCCTTTGTCATCCCTTCCCCACCTCTGAGCTCTTGTCTGCCGGAGCTGTGATCACCCACACGTAGCACTCTGCCCTCTGGGATTTATTTTAAGGTCTTAGCTTGTTTATTTATTTTATTTAGAGATTTCTCGGTGCTTTGTGGGGAGGAAAATTTGAATGGGGTGATTATGGAATACTATTTCACCTCGCTGTTCATTCACAACAAACAAAGAGAAATGATTGGTGATTAAAAATGCATTCTCTCTGCTTGTTTTCTTTTGTTTTACCATTATGGAAATATTATAAATACTGAATACTAATCTGGACCTGCGGGGACCTCACAGACCTTCCAGAAACCAAGGTTCCTGTTTTTCCCTCTGGCAACCTCACGCTGTCTTCTCAGGCCCCAAACTATGGCTCAAACCCTCCCAAGAGGGTCCTAGGCCAGCAGGCCCCATCACTCAGTCCTTGCTGGATGGAGGCAGAAGTCTGCCCACTTCCTCGTCCTGGTTCCCTGCTTCAGCAGATGGAGTCGAGGAGAGCAGAGTCATGAACGTGGAGAGCGCTTGATTAGCCCAAAAGTCACAATCACAGAGCTTCACTCCCGGACTGAGGCTGCCTGCGACTCCCTGCTCTACCACTTCCTGGCTGTGTGACCTTGGGCACGTTGCTTTATTTCTCTGAGCATCCGTTTCTTCCTCTGTAAGATGGGAATGAAAATGGTACCACCTCATAGGGTTACCTTGAGGATCAAATGGGATCATAACACCTTATCACAGGGCCCAGCAAACAGAAGTGCTCCATAAATGTTGACTCCTGTATCGACGAATACTCCCTCTCCCTCTTCCAGGTCTCAATTTCTCCCTCTGGAAGGTGAGAGAGCTACGCTAGCCGCCCTCTAAGTTCCCCCCAGCTCCGGTGGTCGAGGCTTCTGCCTGCAGGACGGGGTGCGGTGGGAACAATCCTCACCCACCTTGACTGTGTCGGAGACCTTGGCTCCTTTCCGGGAACGCAGCCTGTGCCTGCTCGGGGCCTCCTAATCAGAGCCTGCTTTCCATGGGCTCTTTTTGAGCCATAAACCCTGCACTTCCCCATTTATTTCAATCACAAACAAATAAGTAGGAGCCAAAGGGCCCGATCCAATTCCAAAGTGTTACACCAAGTCCAGATACACAGCAAGTTCCGTGGCGTCTGCGTTCCTTTTATCTTTCACTTTATTTAACCAAATTAACTGCTCTCCGTGTCCCCTGCGTGTGAGTGTCTCTCTGTCACATAAAATACAATCACGCTTGCGTGCTACATGTTTCAGATACTTTATCATTAACATCAATTCCAGCCAAATTAGGAGTTTCTCCCAACATAATTGCCCTTCCCATTATCCAGCACTTTATTTTTTCAAAGCACTTTCCGACCATTAATTAGTTAACCCTTAGGACGCCCCAGAGTCCGCGTTCAATGTCACCCTCCCTGTCTCCCAGCTGGGAAGGGGGAGGTGGCGAGGGGTCAGGTGCTTTGTTGGAAGTCACCCTGGATGTGGGGCTGGGGGCTATGCTAGGACCTTGGTAACCCTCCCTCCAGCCTCAGACCCTCTGTCTGGGCCGGGTCCAGGCCCGGGCTGGCGGGGAGGCAGGGGTGGTCCCCAACACTTTTAAATCCCCTCTCTCCTGATCCTCTCGTTGGCTCACCAAAGGAAGAAGGAAGCGGAAGAAAAGATTGGCTGGGTGATAGCACCTTCTTTGCTGTGGGGAACCAGGGCAAAGGGAAGCAAACAAAACACCCATCAGACAAAGGGACAGGTGCCATGCCTATGGCCCAAACCATTTACTTGTTCCTGCCACCAACAAGCACCCACTGAGTGCCAGGTAGGCGCCAAAGTAACAGATTTACCACCAGGATGTCTAGTAAGTGAGGTGCTTTTGGTGTATGGTTATGACTGCTGCCAAGCAAAGGAAGGGAAGACTTGGGGCTGGATCTCTTGGGCACCCATTCCGGCTACCAACTGGGACCCAGCTCCCTCCATAACTCTGCCCATACTCTGTCCTTTCCTGGCTAGGTGCGGCCACAGTCTCGGTCGGTCCCAAGCTAGGTGGGCAACTTAAAACTTCGGGGTGGACATCCTAGATGGGTTCAGGGAGAGCCATCTGGGGAAAACAGAATGATTTACTTCTTGGACAGGGTTCTGGCTCGTCAAGAGGAACTCTGCAGCTGTTAGGGATACACTGTCGAACCACCAATATTTTTCATTTATGGCCGCTCCACAGTCCTAACTTCTTTAATGATTTTTGTTTTCTTAAAATACATGAGCTGGCTCCCACAGGGACATTGCCAGGAACCTTCAGAGCGGTTTTCCAAGCTGTCATTAACCTGGAGCACAGTGAGTTTCCCAAGCTCTTCTGTTTCAGACTCTCTCCTTCCTTCCAGTTGCCTCAAGGATGGGGCCACCCGTGCTAAGGCAGCCTTGCAGATAGAACGCCAGCTACCAGGCTGGAAACTCTCCCCTGCCCTCTCCCTACTTGTCCCATGCCACCACCCTGTATGATGTCAGACTGCAGGGAGCTTTTGCAACCCAAGGAATAGGCTCACCCGAGGAAGTAGAGCTCACACTGGCCATTTCTCCTCTGCGGTCACACACCCTGGGGTCTGAATCCCAGCTCTGCCACTTACTAGAAAGTTTGACCTTGGGCAAGGGGACCTCTCTGAGCCTCAGCTTTTCAGTTATTGAGTGTTGTTGCGAGGATCAGGTGCGATAACATAGTTGAAGGTCTCAGCACAGTTCCCAGCTCCTGGTGGGCGCTCGTTGGACGTGAGCTATCATTTGGGTCCAGGAGCAGACTGTAGACTTTAGTATGACTTTCATTCTTCCAACCTCCTGCTTTTTATTGTCTCCACCTCATTTCTTTCAGGCTCTGGGTCTCAATATGTAAGCAAGGCCAGGTGATTAGACAACACCCTAGTTCTCAAGCTCTTCATTTCGCAGAGGAGAATAGGCTTAGAAAGGCGGTGAGACCTAGTTTGCCCCCAAGCCCCCCATCTGCTGTCCCAGTTGTGTTATCTTCCACACGGCCCTCAAGTCTGGCTCCATTGCCAGTTGCCATAAGAACCGTGAAGGCAGGACAATGTCTGGTCCCTCCAGGGCTGCATCCCTAGTTCCCATCCGAGTCCCTGGCATGTAGCTGCCGCTCTACAGAGACCAGTGAATACTCAAATTGTCCTTAGAACTGCTCTCTTCCTTCTGGGCTGGGATTTTTTTTCCCATCTCTTTTATACTTCCGGGGCTCTGTGCAATAATAGGTAATAGCTCAAGACAGACAAAAGCCATGGGGGACTCTTTCCTCACTGCCCCTGCCTTTATAGCTTCACTAAAAAGGAAGATCCTATCCATTCTCCCCTAACCAACTATTTTTCTGTAAACATGCATGCATTTGTTCATTTGTTGACTCAACAAATGTTTGCTGACTGTCAAGTGCAGCTGACTTGGGTTTGAATCTTGGCTTTACCACTTACTAGCTGGGAGGTCTTAGGCAAGTGACTTAACCAAGCTGATCCACAGATCCCTCATCTGTAAGAAGGGGTAAGAGTGCCCAGCTTGTGGGTCTATTGTGAGGAGTTGATGAGACTTAAGGAATGCCCACGCTTAGCACAGAGCCTGGCACATCGTAGGCTCTGCATAAATGGCACGTATTTTTATTACAGGCAAAGCTCGGTATGAGGACCATAGATGGTACGGCTGAATTTGAGGCTCTGCCTGTAAAGGTTTCTGCCATGGAAAAAGGTTTCTGTAGAACAATTAGCCAATTCTGGTACCTAAATAACACAATCCCTGAAGTTTTATGACATGATGCCAATTCACAGAGCGCTCAGCTGGAGATGCTGTCTCCTGCAGGACTGCTATTCTCATTTCACATGAGAAGATCAAAACTCAGAGAGGTTGTGTGGCTTTCTTCAGGTCACAGAGCAGAGCACATTTTAGACTGTGGCCAGTCTAAAAACCTCAGACTCAATTTCTAGCACTTTCCTCTACCATTCCTCTACTCTGCCTTACCCCCCACCCCTTCCTCCCCATCCCTTGAAGATAAATTTTACTTACACAAGTGTGCCCTGGGGCCTCCTCCGGCACCCTTGAATGGTCAACTGGCACTCTGCGGGGCTGAGATGCCCCATGCAGGCCCATCATTAGAGGGGCCTCACGCCGGAGACCCCGCCAGTGCCCCTTCTGTGACAGCAACAGTGGAAATCGCCCATTTCTGGGGCCCAGCTTTTCCAGGTGATGCTGAGGGAGTGTGAACAGGCCAAAAGTGTTAGAAAAAGAATAAGATTTGGTCTTACCTGCCCTGTGGCTCCCCCTTCAAGGACCCATTCAGAGCCTCACCTGGTGTCCCTGAGTCCTAGCACTGAATGGGGGAGCCCTCCATTCAGGTACGACCTGGGCAGCCAAGGGGTGGAGCCACATTTCCAGGGGGGTCCTGTGAGCGATGCTGGGCCATGAGCCAAGGAGGGGGCGCCATCCTGTGTGCTCTGCAGTCCCCAGTCCCGTTCTGCTGGGGCAGCTGCTGCCCCTCCCACTAATAGCCACAGGTGGGTGGGGCTCAGCCTTTGACCTTCAGCGTCTCATTTAAGCCTCATAGACAGGGTCTGTCATCATCCCCATGTCATAGGTGGTCAGAGAGGTGGAAAGACAGCTCTGTGTCCCCCAGCACCTGGGCCTGTGCCCGACAGGTACATAGTAGACACTTGATAAATGTCTGTGGGATAAACAAAAGCATGACCAAGAGAGTGAATAAATGAAAGAAAATAGCTCCTATTAATGGGGGGGGGCCTACCACCTGCCAGCCGCGTTCTTCAGAATTTCAGTTAGCTTGTTTACTGTCTGCAGCAATCCGATGGGTAGTCACCACCTTCATCACCTTTATATACGCAAACCAAGACTCAAGGGGATTAAGTCACTCCCTCAGGGGCACATACGTAGCAGGTGGGGGGGCTGGGAGGTGAACCCAAGCAGCGTGGCTGCAGGGTCTGTGTTTGTCACCCCTCTATGCCACAGTGGATGAGGTGAGGGGTGGATGGAGGTATGGGGGTCCAGGAGCTCTGCCCCCGTGGGTGTCTCTTCCCTCTGCATCATGAGTGCTCCCAGCCAGCATCCAAGCCAGGGGAAGCGTTTCCTCTAAGTCCCGGCCGCTCTCCCTGACACATTCCCACCGTTACCTACACGGGGAATTAAGACTCAAATCCTCGTTTGACACGATGCAGGAGGATGCTAAGTACTTAAGCGCTAATTAATTAGTGAGCTGTACCCGCTGCCACCAGCCGCTGGAGGAAACCTCAAACAGACCCCCAGAGCCCCGGCGCCCTCCCTGCCACGGAGACCAAGGCATCAGCCAGGCACAGGGGGGCAGAGAGGAGGGGGCTGCCCAGGAAGTCCCAGGCCCAGCCTCTGGTGAGAACGAAGTCCAGTCCAGCGCTGACCCCTGCCTTCCAGTCCTCAGAAACCTGCGGGGGCTGGAGTTCTGGGACCCTGACTCAGCCGGAACTCTGGAAGAGACTGTCCCATGGTGAGCAAGCCTGGGTTTGTCGGATGCAGCAACAGACTCTCAAGACAAGGCCAACTTTCAGGGGCGGCACTGACCTCCCGCACTGGGGGCAGTTTCTGGGGCCCCTGAGACAAGAATGGGGCATCTTCTTCCCCCCAAGCCAGCTGTAATGTGTCTTCCCGGGCTAGGCCAAGGGGCAAACGGGCCTTCCGATACTGATGGGCAGAGGCAGGCTACAGCTGGCTTCACTGAGGGAACACCAGCTTGAGGTTGGGCTCTCCCCACCTCTCTTGACCCTGGTCTTACCATCTGTGGCTGGCCAAGGTCCATCTACCTCATGGGGCAGAGGGTAACTGAAAGCTAGGGCTTTGGAATCAGGCTGGGTTTGACTCCCTATTCTGCCACTTCACAGCTGCGTGACCTCCTGCAACTCAGTTTTCTCAGCTGTACAATGGGACTCACAGTTTTCCACAGGTCTGTTTGTGGACATACGTGAGGTGATACACGTCAAGCACCTTGTGTGGGGTGTCGGGCACATAGTAATCACTCAGTAAATGGTGGGAGTAGTCCAAGCAGATATTGTTAGCATCATCATCGTTTAAGGAATCTGCCCACTTGACTCTCAACTCGTTGACCCTGTAGTGTGACCGATCATCCTGGTTCACTCGAGACTGTCTCAGTTTTAGCACTCAAAGTCCCTGGTCATGAGAAGCCCCACAGTCCAGAGTAAACTGGGACAGTCAGTCAAACCCCCTGTGCCCTACAGAGGTTGGAGAGGGGGAGGGGAGAACTGGCAGTGCTGGACAGAACAGCTCTCCTTAAAGCCTTCTCTCTAGTCAGGACTCCCTCGGACCCCAGACCCTGAAGCCCCCTCCTCAGAGGTGGCTAGGCTCGGGAAGGGCCAAAAGTGGCACCTGGAGTCCTAGGCAGAATCTGTGGGCGTCAGGGCCCTGGGCCCTGGGGCTGTAGCTCTGATAATATCCCAGCCTGCGTCAGCTCTGGGGCCCGCCTCCTGCAATATTTGCTTAACAATCAGAAACGGCAGAAACGGCATTGTTCAGGACAAAAATGAAAAACATTGGCCTGGGACTTGTTGTTTTTTCTTTGCCTTCCAAATTCCTCTGGGCCCTTGGGAGGGGAGATGGTATGTCGGCACTGCCACCTCAAGGACAGGCAGAAGCAAGAGTTGGGACACCTGGCTTCGGTTCCCCATTTCCACCCCCCAGGAACTTGGGGTTGGTCTTCAGTTTCTCCAGGTGCACAAAAGGGGAGACTTTGGACTGTGAGCTGAATGAGACAGGAGAATATTTGGTTAGGTTAAAATAGCTATCACTTTACGGTGCTTTTATTGAAGCCTTCCAACTCTCCAGGAAGGAAGTCTCATTCCCATTTTACAGATGGGGAAGTTGAGGTTCAGAGCACTCACCTGAACCAACATCAAAACCAAGGCCAATCAGAGGACGTGAGAGAGAGAATTTCTATTTGGCATCTTGGGGGAACCAGATTCTTCCCAGAAATGAGCCTTCTCTTCAAACATGTGTTCGCTCATTAAACACCTTTAACAAGGGCTGAGGAAGTGGGCTGGAGAAATGAGGGCAGGGGGGCTTTGCCCCTTTCTCCAGAACTCTTGGGCCCTCAGAGAGTGTGGCTGCCTTTTGTGCAGGTACCTCCTTTCCCCCAACCCCATCCAGGAGGAGGCCAGCTCCCACCAGGGCAGCCCCACAGGAGGGGCCCAGCTCTTTCCCCACGATGCACAGGAGGAGGAGGACAGGAGGCAGGCCTGGCTCGCCTGCCAAGGCTGGCAGCTTGGCACGCAGATGGGCGTGGGGCAGAGACTGAATGTGCCTGGGGAGGGGTGCAGGCAACCAACGGAGGCCAGACAGGGCCAGGGCTGGTGCTCCCCGAGCCCACTCTGTGTTTCAGGCACTTTAAATGCGACAGCTCCTGTGTCCTCACGGCAACCACTTGAGGTCTTCTCGTCCTCATCCTCAGGTCCTGCGAAGTGAGGAAAGGAAACTGAGATTCGGAGAGGCAGGTTCAGTGGCTCAAGGTCACATAATAGCAGTCTTGAACCCAATCCTGACTCTCTACTGGGCATAACTAGGGCTGGCCCTCCAGCATTAAGAGATGGTTCTGGGGTCAGGCCTCTTGGATTCAAATCCTCAGTCTCTGACTCACAGCTGTCACATGAATGACATCACTGCTCTGTGCCTCTGTTTCTTCATCTGTAAGATGGGACAATAACACAACCTCCTCACAGGGTTATCGTGAGGGCTCAATGGAATAATGCCAGGCACATAGGAGCTGTTTGACAGAGGGTGGCCATTGCTGTCACCACCTGCAGTTACAGTAATAACCTTCTTACTTTAGGACTCAGGCAGGGGTCCGCCCAGGACTGGGGGCTCTGTAGGCTCAGGATCCTGTATCATACTAGAACCTGGACCTCCAGCTGCTGCCTAACCCCTGCCGTTTGGAAGGATTCTTTTCATCCTCAGCCCCCAGTTCTGGACCATTCTAAATGCCCTGGTCTTGCCAGGACCACTCAAGCCTGTCTGCCTGTGACCTGAGCAGGTATCTCCCAGTGGACCCCTGCCTTCTTAGGTGCCTCACCCTTCCCTGCTCCATGGTGGGGAGGGGCCTCCCTGCCTTGAGACCCGGGCCCTGGATTCTCACCCCAGCTTGTTCTCAAACTCAGGCAAGGCTCTCCCCAGCTCTGGGCCTCAGTGTTCCCAACTGAAGATAAGACCGAATGAACCCCAAGGGTCCCCAGAGGCTAAGATCTGGGAGCCCCAGACTCCCTGAGCTGAGGAAGGAGGAACAGTAAATCTGGGCGCCCTCAGGCTCCCCTGGAATTCTGCAACTGCCTCCTAAAAGGGCACTGGCCCCAGGCTGGTCCTGCCCACCTGCTGTCCACATAGCAGTGGATTTGAAGCCATCAGGGGTCCAGACTCCTTCCTATGACTCACGAGGTCCCTCCAGGTGTGACCCTGCCACCCTCTGCTCTCTCCTCTTCGGCTCTCCCTGCCCCAACACACTGGCCTTCTGCTTTCCCTCGAAAGTGCCATGTGGTCTCGGCCCTGGCCTTTGCTTGTGGCGTGGCATTTTCGGGAATGCTCTTCTTGCCTGGTCCCTGCCCCTACCCCTCTGTTGTCAGGTCTCAAATGGGACGGCATTTTCCTGACCACCTGCCATAGTCTTGGTCACATGTCCCTCCTCTAAGCTTCCAGAAACCCTTGCTTTTCCTGAGTGTGAGACCACCTGGTCCCTGCCCTCAAGCAGCTTAGCATCCAGGGGAGGAAATGAGGTAAGCCCACAGGTACTGGCTCATTCATTCATTCTTTATCCAGCCAGTATCTATTGGGCACCTACTCTGGGCTGCTGCCAGGGCTAAGCCTCGGGAGCCTGCACCCCTGGGGACTAGAGAACTGGGGACCTGGGGGGCACGGGCAGAGCGATCATGCTATTTAGCAAAGTGTTACAGGAATGTATGATGTGATCCCCCCACCACAGGCCTGAGCGCACCCGCAAGGCCAGGACTGTGTGTTAACAAGTTTTTCTCTCCCTGCACCCAGTCAAGTATAGCACAGGGCTTGGTGCACAGTAGGGGCTCAGTCAGTGTGGGTTGAAGAGAACTGAAGGCTGGTGTGTGTCCTACATAAGGGCTTTGTGAATTCCAGGTGGGAAAGGGAGATTACTGTGAGCTGCAGCAGTCAGAGAGGACTTCCTGGGGGAGGTGTCAGGAGCAGGGCCTTGAAGACTGTGGAGGCTCAAAAGTTGGCAGGGAGGAGGGGGGATACTTTCCAGGCATGTTGGGGGCTAGGATAGAGGTGGGAGGAGCAGGGGTGTGGAGTTGAAAGCAGGGTGGGGGCAGATGGGGCAACCACACAAACCTGGGGGGCGAGGGTCCTGTCTATGAATTTCATTTCAGAAAGATCCAGGCTGCCCATCTGGTAACCACCATTCCTGGGACCCCCTAAGTCCTGCTCTGGCTGGTGGCGACTGGGAGTCCCGGTTCTTGTGCGCAGGGAGACCAATGCCTGTAGTCAAAGACGTGGGTGCCCTGCCCCCAGCCCCAGAACATGGGGAGTGCCCTGGGCAGGGCTTGCCCAAGCCTGGCACTCAGAATGCACCCTCCACCCTGGGACGTCCTGTACCAAGGAGGACCTATTAAAGGGACAAAGGTCCTCATGGGGTGCAGGCACCCCAGCCCAGCCCTGGCAGCTGGCCCAGGCTTGGGCTGCAGCAGGAACCCCTACCCACAGCCCTGCCAGCTCAGACCTCAGGGCAGAGAGGAAAGGAGCAGGGTCCTGGGTCTGTTTCCCTTGGGGCAGGGCCCCCCAAGTTGTGTGAGGACAGGATGCTGCTTGGCAGGTGCTCTGCACCTGGCAGGGCACAGACAGGAGGCAGGAGGCAAGGCACTTGATAGTGTGGACCCTGGAGTCCAGTAGTCTTGAGTTTGAATCTTGACTCAGCCCCTAACCCGCTGTGTGACCTGGGGCAAGGGACTTGACTTCTCTGAGCCTCAGTTTGCTCACAGCTGAGTAAAACAGGATTAAGGATAATACCTATTATTCATGATTCCTTGAGAAAATGTCTGAAAACACTACCACAGAACCTAGCACAAAGTAGGTGCTCAATAAGGGTAGCTGTTACGTGCTGTGTTTTGGAAAGAGGGATGGACAGATGGACACCGCAGGTTGGTCTAGAGCCCGCTCTGCAGGTCCTGGTGAAAAGGAAGCAGCTTTGAGATTCCTGAAGAGATGGGAGGCTGCATCCTCTCTCCAGAAGATACCCAGGGAGTCGGCCAGCGGCAGGAGTGATCAAAGTGCCCTGCAGACGTCGCATGGGTTAGGGGCAGGGTGGTTGCTTCGTGGAGGTCTCCTCGGGCCAGCACAAGACACAGGCTTCCTATCGCTGAATCAGGGTGTGGGGGCAATCAGCTGTTAGAAAGTGGACCTGGGTTTTATTATTGCTGAATGCTATCATCCTTGATAAGAACCAGATTAAAAGGAAGGAGCGGGAGGCAGAGGCGGGGGTGAAGGGGTGGAGGAGAAGCAAAGGGCAGCGTTGGTCTTGCTGAGCAAGCCCTCAGCTGCTCTTGGGGCACTGGCCAGGACCCCGCAGCCAAGCCCCTTCCTCGGGGGGGGCCCTGGGAGAGGCGGGGATGCAGAGACTGGAGAGGAGCGACCTGGCGGAGCAAGGGGGCAGGAACACTGCAAGCTGGGGGCTCCCACGCGGGGACACGGTCCTGCACCTGGTCCTCTCTGCTGCCAGCTGTCACCAGGGGCGGCCTGCTGAAGTGACCAAAGGGAGGGACAGATGTGAGTGCGGATCCACCTCTGCCACTTATAAGCCAGGTGACCTTGGGCCAACAACTTCAGCCGTGCCAGCCTCGCTTTTCCCATGTGGCATGTTGATCGCTGTGCCCCCTCCAAGGCTCAGGATTACATGAGGTGAAGGAGGTGGAGGGCCTGCCACACCGAATCACTCCTCCGTCCTCCCGCCAGCTCCTTTGAAATGGTAACTGTTTTGCCTCCCATTCCCCTGGTCTCTGCCTCTCCCTCCTGCCCTCACAGGGCCCTGGCCCTGGGACCTGCTGACCCTCTGCCCCATTCTCCCCAAAGCTTCCCCACCCTTCACCACCATGGGAGGCACTCAAGGCCTGATAGTCCCATTTTACAGGTGGGGAAAGTGAATTTTAGAGCCAGATAGTGGCCTGCCCAAGACCAGAGTTGCAATCAGGGAGTCCTGGCTCTCTGTTCAGGGCACTTCCACCTTCTTGGACAGCATCCCTGGCCCTGTGACCTGGCAGGGGTGGGGGCCTGGCCTAGAAGGGCTTCAGAGCACTGGGGTGTCAGGCCGGCATGGCTGCGGGGCCCCCAGCCCCCTGAGGTAGCTCGGCCCAGGAACCAGGACTCCCCAGGACGGGCCCCACTGGCATTCCTTGCCATCAGGGAAGGCTATAAAAAGCAACACTTTTCAGCCCCAGAGTGTGACCTGTGCGACTTCACAGAATCCAGAGAAAAACAGAGATAACCTTGGGGAGGCCCGACCTTCAGGCGGGGCAGGGGTGAGAAGGGGGCACCCCACCAGGCTGCAGCTTAGCCTGGGTTTGAGATGGGGCGTGGGGCATGGTGTAAAATGAAAAACAGGGCTTCTTGGTGGTAGTTGGAATTATTATTATTGTTAATTATTAATTTAATTTTAAATTATTATTATTAGAGCCACTGAGGATTCAGGCCTGGCCATGGGCTGGCCCTGTGCATAGATCCCTGGGTTCTCCCAAGTCCTGATGAGGTAGCTCCTTTTTTTTTTTTTTTTTTGCCGTACGCGGGCCTCTCACTGCTGTGGCCTCTCACGTTGCGGAGCACAGGCTTCGCACACGCAGGCTCAGCGGCCATGGCTCACGGGCCCAGCCGCTCCGCGGCATGTGGGATCTTCCTGGACCGGGGTACGAACCCGCATCCCCTGCATCGGGAGGCGGACTCTCAACCACTGCGCCACCAGGGAAGCCCAGAGGTAGCTCCTTTTATTATCCCATTTGACAGGTCAGGGAACTGAGGCTCAGAGAGGACCAACAGCTTGTGCAAGGTCACAGCTAGAAAGGAGAGGGACTGGGATGAACAGCCTCCACCTCACTGCATCCCACTCAGCACACTCCAGCCACATTTGCATCATCTCTGCTCTTCAAAAACTCTGGGCTCTTCACTCAAGACCTTCACACACGCTGACCTGAGGGCTTGTCTCTTTTCTCTCCACCTCCTCAGATTTCAGCTGGAACGTAACTGCCTCTGGCAGGCCTCCCCGGACAGCCTTGCTTATTCATTCAGGCAACACCTATTTATTGAGCACCTACTATGTGCCAAGCACTGTTGTGGGTGCTGGTGACACAGCAGTGAACAGAGCTGACAAAATTCTGTCCTCAAGGGGCTGGCGGCCAGAGTGGATCAGTGAACCCTGAGTTTCTCTAGCTGGGGGAGATATTGCCCTGTGTTGGGGGGAGGTGAAGCCGCAGGATAAACCTGGCACGTCATCTCAATATGTCAATTTCTTTCTTAAATTTGGCAGGAGGGGGGTAGGGAGAGAATTATCTTTTATTTAAGCAACACAGATCCATATGGGATAGCACATCATACCTCTGTAAACTGAGGGGGGGCTCCCAGGGTTTACCACAGGGCCACCCTGGTGAGGGGCTGCCCTTAGCAGCACTTTGGGGGAGAAGGTTTGAGACTTTGTGCCCCACAGTGGAGCTATCCCAGCCTGAGAAAGCCAGGTGTCCAAATGACTGGGGCTAAGTTCCTCCGGCCAAGCCCAGAGCCATGGAGGCCGGAGTCAAGGCAGGCTGTGATCCTGCCTGCTGTGCAAGCCTCCTCCCCAATCTCGGTCTTCGTTTCCTTGTGCGTAAAATGATGGGCTTGTATTAGAGTTTCTCTAGGGTCCCAGGAGCCCCAAAAAACCTGCCAGACTCTAAGGCCAGATTTGGTTGACCAGCTTCATCTGGTCCCATCCCATCTTCCCACAGTCTTCCCGCCCCCCCATGTCCCCATCCCCCTGCTCAGCATCTGTCCTAGTGGGTACCTCCAGCCTGAGACCCAGCTGAAGGCAAAGACCCTGCCCCACCTCAGCCCAGGCTCAGAGGGGAGAGGAAGGGGAGGCAGGAGGAAGGTCACTTTTCTTACTTGGCCCACTGCCTGGTTTTCATTAGGCCCGCTGCCTAATTTTCCTGGGCGGTACTTGCTGTCTTGGTGAGTCTCTCTTTCTTAACCATTTTGGAGGAAACAGCCGTCACGCCCCGTCCCCCTCGCTGCTGGTATCATGGCCTGAAGTTCTTCCTGCTGTGTCACCTTGGTGCCTCTTGCTGCCGTGTCAGCCCATGTCCTCTTTTCCCGGAGTCCCCAGAGACAGAGAGCAGCAGCTCAGATGTACCCAGACTTGATTAATAATCACACTAATTATGACCATTAGCATTTATCACCCCCATTTTATAGATGAGGAAATCGTGGCTCAGAGATGGCAGGTTGTGGGACTGGGACCCCAAAATCAATGCTTCTAACCACCATTCCATATGGACTCAAAGAGCCCATGAATGCCCTTCTCCTGGCCCCACCACACGCACACCCTTGTCTTCTAGACCTCTCCCTGTCACTTCCAGAATGATGTTTTTTCCTCCAGTGCAAGGAACCAAAACCCCAAACACAATGCCCTTGGGGTAGTGAGCGCTGAAGGATCTGACCCATTTTAAAGGTGTGGGAGGTGAGGCTGCCCCGGCAGGACTTCTGGGCCCAATAGCTGGTTTCTGGGGACCTCAAGGGCTGGGCCTCTTTCTGGGGTCAAGATCAAGTAATGATGGGGCCAAGGAGAAACTGAGCCATCTGGCAGAGGGTGAAGGGAGGCAGGGCCTGCATGGGGACCCAAGCCCCTGCCCTCCACCCCTGAATCTGGGATAAGCAGAGCCAGAGAGCTGATGCCGAGGGCAAATTAGCGCCCCACCCCGTGGACTGAATTCTCCTGTGGGCAGAAACAAGTGGAGGGAAGTCGGGGAGAGACTACTTGGAAGTCTAGTTGATGCCCTCGCTAGACGGGGGAAGCACGGGCCCTTTCCAGTCTGAAGCGGGAGGGAGCGTGCTGTTACCACCAGCCATGCCACCGTAAGCCCTGGAAGCCAGCCACCCACTCCAGGAAGAGATAACCAACTTTGCCCCGGACCCGGAGCTCAGCTGGTACTAGTGGGCTGCTCAGCTCCTTGGGGCCAGGCCGGCAATAAAAATCCTGCAGTGGTGAGTGCAGTGATCAGAGGAGGGAGAGAGAGAGAGGAGAGGGAAAAAACCCTCTAGTGCCTGACATTCTTTTTAGGATGCCCATAAAAGATAATGTGACCTGTAAAATCTGCAAGCTGCTTGCCAGCCTGTGGCGCCTCGGACCCACGCCCCACTCCCACCCCCAGCTCCACTCTCCTGCCCTCAGGGCGAGGGCACTGCCCTGGGTGTCCCTTGGGGCTCAGGCCCTCAGAGCATCAGGGACCCTTGGGCTGAAGGAAGCAGCCGACCTAAGCCCCTACGGTCTGGTCTGCCAAGGTGGGTGGAAGTGGTGTGGCCCCTTCCACCCCCTCCTCCTCTGAGCCCCCATTTCCCGGGCCCTCGGGTCAGCAGGGCTGCTGCTGCCAGGCCAGGGGGCAGAAATGTGCTGGGGCAGATCCCGGCTCTCCTCTCCCAGGTGAGTCACCCCTGTGGGAGTGTGTTGATGAGTCTGAATCCCTGCTCTTTGTTTTCAGCTGCTGGGAATTCACACATTGCAGCAGATACCGTATGCCCTGGAAGCCTGGGTTCTAGTCCCAATGTTACCACCAACCAGCTGCTTGAAATCACGTGCGTTCTGAGCCACTTTGGGCCTCAGTTTCTCTACCTTTAAAATGGGCATAAAAATCCTGCCCATTGTAATTTTGCAAGAAGGTGATAAAGCAAAAGAGAGGGTCACAGCATGGGATGATGACAATAACCATCATCTACTGACCGCCTACTATGCGCCAGGTGCCCAACTAAGAGGTTTATAATCTTCTAACCACCTTATGAAGTCTGTGAGATTATTATCCCTTTTTTTTAAAGCGGAAACTGAGGCTCAGAGAGTTTAAGCAACTCTCCTGAGGCCACATGACTTATACACCCAACCATTAGGCTCCCTCGCCACCCACAGTGAGAGTTAAGGGCATCCCTGCAAATGCCGGGAGCAGTGACCACTGTGCTGACCGGGCCTTCCCCCGCCCTCCAGGTGGGGACCAGTCCTAGGTGCTCCCTTCACCGGCTTTGTCTCCAGAGGGCCCACCCCTGCCATGGGTCCTGATGGAACTACCAGCACCCTCCCATGGGCGGACAGTTGAACTCTGTGTCCCCAAACTGAAACGTACACTCGTCACAGCCAGGAAGCCGTCCAGATCTGTAGATCTGCCTTGGGAAGGCACCGCCGGCTGGGTTTCTCAATTTCCCAGACTCCACATCTTCACCCCAGCCTGGGGAGCAGGCAGCTCCTTGGGACCCCAAGGCCTCCTGAGAACAGTCCCTGAGATCAGACTTCTTTGTAGGGTGCAAAAATTTGAGTTCCAGTCTAACCTCCTTTCAGCCCCTTTCCTGGGGTTCATCTGACATTTCTAAATGCATCAGTTGGGCGATGAGGTAAGGCAGGAAATACTCCCTCCCCAGGCAAAAGCCCTTGGCCCCGTGCTTCTGTCCCTTCCTCACACTTCTCTAAATCCTCTCATTCGCATTTCCCAGTTCCCTCCGTGCCTTAGGAAAGCCACTGTCTCTCTCTATGTCCTCATAGCAACACAACAACAATGGCAACAGGCGTCGTGTGTCAAGCATGTGCTGTGTGTTAGGTGCTCTCCATACGGTCACTCATTTCACCCCCTTTTTACAGATGAGGGAATTGAGACTCAGAGAGGTCCAGTGACTTGCCCAAGGTCACACAGCTAGTCAGCATCAGAGCCAGGGTTCAAAACCCACATCTCCTGGACACAAAGGCCCTGGTTCTCAGCCATCAAGATTCTTCCAGCTCTGCCAGCTTGTGAGGCTCTTGCTGATTCTGTCCACGCTCAGAGCGGCCTGGTACACAGCAGGGGTCCAATGAGTGCTTCCACAGGGGATGAACTTTCTGAACGATTTTTGAATGTGTGAAAGCACACGTGAGAGAATAATCAGCAAATGAATGAATGAATGAATGACCTCCACCCTCCCCAAAACCACGAAAGATGGGCAGCATTATCCTCATGTGTCAGATGAAGAGACTGAGGCTCAGAGAGGGGAACGCAACATGCTTGAGGTCACACAGCGAGTTGAGGGCAGAGATGAAAATGCAAGCCTCTGGACTCCTATCCCAGGACTCTTTCCCCTCGACACCAGCCAGCCACAGGCCCTTCCCACCTCCTTTATCCCTTCATCATCCCAGCCACACTCTGGGCCCAGCTCTGCCTCGCATCTCTGAGGGAGGCTGCGGGCGCAGCATCTTTAAGCTGCCCTTTGAGGGACGAGCCAAGGAGGGGCCTGGGGAGGGGGGGGCCTCCACCCAGCACGCAGGGCAGGGAGCCCAAGCCCGTCCGTCTGAGATGGGGTCAGTGCAGGGGGTCTTTCTCTGCAAGCACTTACGGCACAATTGATGGGAGAAGCGCTCATCAAACAAGGGACAAATCATAAAGTTCGGGAGATGGAAATTAGGCAGGACAAACGATCCAGGTGCAGGCGAGATTTATGGGGGAGGCTGTATTCTAGCTAATGATTTCTGCTAATGATTCTCCGAAGTGTACAGTGGCACGGAGCCCGCGCTCCATGGGGTGACATGAATCCTGCGGGCCGGATGAAGGACGTTCCTGGGGAGACAGTGACGGCAAGGGGATGATGAAGAATGACGGACAGAGGGGGCCCCCAGATCCCCGGCCCCCTGGGGGTGGCTGGAGGAGACGGGGCTCTCGGGGCGTGAGTAGGTTCTGCAGAGATTTATCGCTCAGCCCGGCTATTTGGCCCTCTCTCCACTCGCCCTGAAAACGCCTCCCTGCCTGGCAGCTCTAAGTGTTGGTGGGGTCTGCCCACTGCTGACACACACATTTTCAGAGCCCACCACCATCTTTCATTCCACCAGCCCCGCTCACAGACGCAGGCTTCTGGCTGCAAACGGTCCCTCCCTGCCCCCTTTCTTCTCTCCTCCCTGGTCCTCCCCTCTGTAAGAGGCTCTCCTCCCAAATGCTGCTGCCCCACTCCGTGGCTGTTCTCTTCCCCTCTCAAGTTTCAGTGACCCCAAGAATGCCACTTCCGAGGACCCCAGCCAGGGACTCCCCCAGCATCTGTCCCCGGAGCACCCAGTTCCCCTCTGCTCCCCTCCATCACCTGGCTCGGGGATGCTGACCCTCTCAGCTGGGACAGTCCCTCCCAAATCTACCCTAAATTCTACTTACTGTGGACCAAGTCCAGCCTCCTGGCTCTGTAGTGGAGGACCCTTGAGGGACGGGAAGGCCCTGCCTTTCAAATCCATGACCAGAAAATGTTCTCAGTAGTTAATTCACAAGGGTCGAATGGCCAGGGAATTACATTTGCTTCTTAGAATCTTTATGTGTTGTCTGATTTCTCTGCAATGAGCGTGTGTGTGTGTGTGTGTGTGATTTTTTTAATTAATTTTTATTGGAGTATAGTTGCTTTACAATGTTATGCTAGTTTCTGCTGTACAGCAAAGTGAGTCAGCTATACATATACATATATCCCCTCTCTTCTTTTTTTTTAAATTTCCTTCCCATTTAGGTCACCACAGAGCACTGAGTAGAGTTCCCTGTGCTATACAGTAGGTTCTCAGTAGTTATCTATTTTACACATAGTAGTGTATATATGTCAGTCCCATTCTCCCAATTCATGCCCCCCTTCCCCCCTTGGTATCTATAGGAATTGGTTAAATATACCATAGAGTAAGGAATTTTATGGAGTCAGTGAATGTAGCTTTCAATAGGTACTGACATGGAGAAATGTTCAAAAGACATTGGAAGTAAACAAGGCAGTTTCCAAAACAGTTTGAGGCGTAGCATCCTGTTTTTCCTAGTGGAGAAAGATCTTTGTGTGGACACATGCATAGAAACAGCTGAGTTTCCCCCCCAGTGTCTGCAATGGGGAGGGACGATTTGGGGACTTCTCTTCCATATTGTCTGAGCCTTATAGAGCAAACATATGTGCCTTTAATAGCGAGAGGCGGGGGAAAGATAGCAAAGCTATTTTCATTTAGAAAACAAAAAAGGAGCAGCTCCAAGCGCAGGCCAGAAGCAACGTCCAGGTGGGAACCTTGCTGTCGGAGCGCCAGCTTCAGGCCGCTTGTCATGTATCCTCAGAGCATCACTTCTGACAGCAGATACTGGTACATGTCCAGGGAGGGGGTGTTGCCTTGGAATCCACTCTCCTCTCCACTCCTCAAGGCCCCTACCCCCACCCCTCCCTGGCCCACCCACCACCCCCTCTGGGTGTGATCAAAGGCCAAAGTGAAAACGAGATCTGAAACTTCAGCCTGGAAAAGCAGCGTCGCACTGATGCCGGGATAAGAAGGATCACCGCTCACCAGCTGGGTGCGCCCCCCCCCCCCGGCTCCGCCCCTTCCCTCTGATCACCTCCCGCCTGCATCCCAGGCCCTGTCCAGGGACAAGGCCTTAGGTGTCCCTTACCCCATCCACTGCCCTAGAGCATATTGAGGAGCCTGCTAGAGACATTCCTTACACTGGTCTCGTTCCTTTGCACTTAGGCAGCATCTCTCGAAGGCTCCTCTGATAGAGTTAGCAAGTTCCTGGAGAGGCGACCTGTGAAACTGGCTGGATGAAGTGATTGGAGCAGCTGCTGGGAGAACAGACCCCTGGTGGACTGGGATTGGGACAAGTCAGTTTCACGGGAACCAGTTGGAGGCTCCTGGGGCTCTGAGAAAAGGGAGGACCACTAGAGAGTTAGAAGAGATGCAATAAAGACAAACGGCACAAAGCATCATGGAAAGATCGTGAGCGCCGGCATCAGAGACACCCAGTTAAAGTCCCAGCCTGGCCATTTCTAGCTCTGTGGACTTGGGCAAGCCACTCACTTCTCTGAGCTTCCTTTTCATCATCTGTAAAATGGGGATAATAGTAATAACTTCACCTGGCGAATGGAGGGATTAGATTTAATATATGCAAAGTACTTCATAACTGCTACTGGTCAGCTATTACTATTGTCGTTGAACTTAGAGAAGAAGAGACAGTAGGCCTAGGAGGACCATAGACCTTGCCTAGCATAGGAGAGATTTGGGGCTGAGTGGCCCCAGTGTCAGTCTGGTTCACCCAATGACTAGACAAGGGGAGGAGAACAGGAAGAAGAAGGGGAAGGGGAGGCACTGGAAATGATCTGGGTCATCAGCTGCACCCCAGGAGTCATGATTCAGCTGGTGAGAAGTCCCCACCCAGAGACTGGTCCCACAGGCTGTGGCCAGGCCCACGGGCACAGCAGGAAGTCCCGTGGAGCAATGCCCAGAGTCACCCATTAGCCCAAGGGCTCAGGCACCCCTTGGCCTCTTTACAACGCAGCCCAGGATGAGGACCCAGAGCCAGCTAATGACTCCCCCAAGGCAGGGCAGGCCCAAGGAGATCAGGGAGTTTGCTGGGGCCACACAGCAAGTTCTGTGAGGTTCATCTCCTCCAAACCCAGAGAGGTCAGGTCACTTGCCCAGGGTTACACAGCTCAGACATGATAGAGCCAGGAAGCCTAAAGTTGGCCCATGACAGCAGGCTACCCAGAGTGTGGCTGGAGATGGTGCCACTGTGAGACTCAAGCCTTTTAGTCCTAAAGCCCCAGAGCTGTGGAATGCTTCTGAGGAGGGGTTCTGTGGGCCTGGGTGCTCGGGGGGCTTCCCTGAGTCTCCTGAGGACCAGATCTGTGGGACATTTTCACAGCAGACCTTGACCCCAGGAGTGAGAGATGGACAATCGCACTTGCCCACATGCCCTTAGGGCCTCGCCTTGTCCCTGAGCCTCCCCAAGCACCTCTCCTTCCACTGGGAACGCCCCACCTGCATCCCTATTTAAAGCTCTGTGGCCTCCTCCACGCAGACCCGCTGCCCCCTGTGTCTCCCTGTGCCATCTGGCCCTCTGGCCCGGGGCCCTGGAATCAGCATGCCTGACTCTGGGTGGCTGGGTAACTTCTCCAGTCTGTTTTTTCTTTCTCTTTGGAGTGCATCTATATGTGTGTATCCCCTTGTTTGTTACTTCATGGCATTTATCACGTGTGTGCTTGTCTTCTCCCCCAGCTAGGCTCCAAGCTGCCCAAGGTGGGAACCACGTCATCACTGCCCTCCGTTCCCACCCCCACTACCTAGAACAGGGCCCTAGGTAATGGGGGAGGAGGGTCAGAGTGTTCCAGCACAGGTCAGGGCAGCCTTGCTGTAAACAAAAGCAACTCTTTTGACTTACTATCCCATGCCCAAGGCGGGTCATTTACTTTACAGCAAGTCTTTGCTTTGGAAAAGGATGCTCAGCAGGGTCCCTCAAACAGCCAGCTTTCCTGGTACCTAAAAGGTAGATTTGTCCACAGAGATCCAACTTGCCTGCCCTGCTCTGAGCATCACGGGCTGGGTCTACCGGCAGCCTGAGAAGCCCACATACCTGTCTGCTCTCTCTCCCTCTTTGGTGTGGCAGTCAAGGCCTTTCCCAATCTAGCTCCAACCTGCCTTTCATAACAGAAATAAAAGCTATGGTTAAAAAACACAAACAAAGAAACAAAACCAATGGTGAGATGATAATTGACATTCACCCAGTGCCTACTGCCCGAGGACACCTGACATAGCTGTCACTTCATTCATTCCTTGGATGACTCTGAGATGGGGTGTCAACTGTCATCCTCACTGTAAAGAGGGCAACAGAGAAAATCTGAAATGTCCCAGAAAGGAGCTGAGACTTGAGCCCAGGTTAGCTAGTGCCCTAGGGCGAAGCCCTAACCAACGAGCCACACTGTCCCATTTGTGGCAGCCTCTCCCGCCAGGTAAGCTAGTCAGCCCTGCCATTGCTGACCACCAGCCTCTACATACAAAGTTCTCCTGCCCAAAAGTTCTCACTCTGTTTGTCCTTGGGTCCAGCTCCCACTTACCTTTTCATACACAGATTTAATGTCACCTCCTCAACCCCACCACGCAGAATTAGTTCTGGTGGCCCTGCATTCAGCTCTCTGTGTGGCACCAATGACGTGATCTTAGGATTGTCGATACCTGTCACCCTTGCTGAACCAGAAGTCCAGCCACTCAGCTGGGATGTATTAGAATCATTCGCCTAGTCAACCAATATTTAATGAACATCTACTATGTGCCAGGACTCATGGTAAATGAGAAAAATGAGGTCCCGAGCTTATGGAGCACAAATCCGAGACGGGGAGAGAAATAATATATGTGTTGACAGACACGTGAACAAG
This sequence comes from Delphinus delphis, assembly GCF_949987515.2. Lineage (NCBI taxonomy): Eukaryota > Metazoa > Chordata > Mammalia > Artiodactyla > Delphinidae > Delphinus > Delphinus delphis. The sequence goes on from NC_082683.1 coordinate 8,242,536, forward strand.
ATGATTTCAGATGGTGACAATCCTATGAAGAAGCAAACAAGGTGACATTCTGTAGAGACCCTGAGCAGATGTGATTCTGGTCTTCACCAAAGTGAGTCTTCTCTTAGCTTGACCTGGCTCTATCTAATGATATCTATCTGTCACTCACTCACTCATTCATTCATTCATTCGATCACTCATTTGCTAAGCACAGACCTTGCTGGGTTCATCCTCCAAAGCCCTGGGGTCCCTTGGGGAGGTGAAACCAGGGAGACTAAGGCCAGGGAGGGGAGGGAGCAAGGTGGGGCTACATGGTATAGAGCATTTCCACGCCCTCTGATCAGTCATGCTTCCTAATTCAATAAGGTGAGAGGAGCATAATTTGATCATATTTGTTTTGCATCACTGCAAAAACAGAAAATGAAGGGCTGCAGAACCGCACCAGTTTACTTCATCCGACCTTGATTAAAAGAAAATTAATTGTCGCATCTCTCAGGATATCACAGGCAGTAGCCAATGGCTCTCCAGGATACCACAAAGAGAGGGAAAGAGAGCAGAAGATGCTTCATGCCCTTTTCTCTAGCACTTCCAGTCCAGCTGGCAGCAGAGACAGCCGAGCTGGGGAAGCGTCTCTCTGCACAGGAGGCTGTTGGCAGATAGCTGGGGGGCCCTGAGTCCTTCCTCTTCTCTCCTACCCATTCTGGATTTTGCTCCCCTTCAACCCCACACCCCGTCCACGGCCCAGAGAAGATTCTCTGGGCTGGGGCCCCATCCCAGAGCCCTCCGCGGGCTCCTCAGTGGCTCCCCTCCCATCCCCAGGGCTGGCAGATGCCTCGTGGAAGATGTCCCCCAAAGAGCCAGGCCCCCTCCAGCTTGCCCCACCCCCAGCCCAGGCTGCCCAGCCCAGAGGGAAGGAAGGAAGGAGGGGGCTTGGCGCTGCCCGGGTGAGCCAGAGCAGGGGGGTGGGGTGTCAGTGGGGAGAGCATCTCATGAAAAGTTAATGCCCCCTTGCAGGTTGTTGATTTTTGTTTGTTTTTCTCTTTTTGCCAGAAGAGAAGCCTCTTTCATTAGCCCAGACTGTCATTACCCGGCATTAAATTTTCATAGAGCGGGCGGGAGGCCAGGCAAGGGGAGGCATGCAGTGGGGTGGGCTGGGGGCTCCCTGAGCTGGGCCTGCTGGGGGCTGAGACTGGCTCCCCTGGGTTCCCGTCTGCACACTGCTAGGTCTTAGTAATAACACTCGCTTTTCTCTGTCACCCACAATATGTTAAGGATGGCCCGTGGACTACAGTCTATGGTCTTCCTAATGCTCCTCTGTGGTGGGTTCTAACTATCCCCATTCTACAGATGAGAGAAACTGAGGCTCAGGGAACTTGTGGCTCTTGCCCGTCACAGACAGTAAGAAGTTGCCTCACTGACTCCCCCCACCCCACCCCAGGCTGTGCTCCCACGGGGCTGAGAGGCAAAGAGAGGAGTAGAGAGGTGGAGGGGGTGGAAGGGGTGGAAGACAGACACGAGCAGGGTGGCGACTCGGGTGTCGTGGGTGCTCTGCCCTGCAGGGAGCGGCAGGAGCCTGGCCCCCAGCCCCATCCTGGGAGGCGGGGGTGTGGCTCTCTCAGCCAAGCAGGGCCTGCGCCCCGCCAGGCAGGTGTCAGGGCCTTCACAATGGTGCACCTGGCATGGGCACCAGGCCTGGCCATTCAGCCCCGAACAATCACTGCTCCACAGCCGCTGGGCCAGCGGCCTCCAGGGGCAGGAGGACAGGAGGGCAGCAGATGGGCCTCGGGTGTCAGATTTCCAGCCTGGGGCTGGGGGAGCAGGCAGCCCTGAAGGGGGAAGGGGAAGGATCAGGGTCCTTCCCGCCCCCCTATGGCCCCTCCCAGCCTCTGGTCCCTGAAGGAGGGTAGGAGGGTTGCAGGCCTGGGGGTGCAGGGGACTCTCTGCCCACCACCACTGCCACCTAGAGCAGGGCAGAGGGGAAACAGTCCCCAGGCTAGGACTGAACTGGTGGGCTTCTCATAGGGCTGGGGAGCCCTGAGAAGGCTGCACTGTGGCCCTACCACCCATTGGAACAGCTCACAGAACCTCTCTGGGCCTCAGTTTCCTCATCTGTAAAATGGGTGTCTACTTGCTAAATATTTACTGAGCACTTGCTATGTGCTAAGCATGCTAGAAAAGCAGCAGTGAACAAAAGAGATGCAAATCTCTTTTGCACCTGCAGCCTGAAGCTCACATCCTAGTGTAAGAGACAGGCAACAATCAACATAAAAGAATTAAATACTTAGTGTGATATGGAGGGAAGTAGGCAAGGGGGTTACAACTTGAGACAAGAGGTCAATCCCCAAAAGAGGTTATCAGCCAGGCAGATGTGGGGGAAAAGCATTCCAGGCAGAGGGAACAGTAGATGGGTGCTAAGAGTACCTGCCCTGTAGGATTTTTCTGGGGCTGGAGGAGGGGGCAGGTGAAGGGCTCAGAATAGGGCCAGGCCCACAGTCTGGGCTCACAAAGGATGCACTGAGAGCGGAGCTGACAGTGGCACTTATCACGCTCCTGTGCCACTTTATTTGTCTACCCCGTAGCCTCTGAGCTCCTGAAAGGTAGCATCATTATCCTCGTTTTACGCATGAGAACACTGAGGCTTGCGAAGGGAAAGGAAATGAGTCACGCCTTGTGTGCTGGGTGCCAAGTTCTCCTGTTCCAGGTCAGAGGTGAGACATGGTACAGTCGGGACGCCATCCTGGCTGGGACTTCTGCTCCAGTGCTCTGCCCATGTGATACCAGACAGGTGGAGGATGGGATGGTGAAGTCAGGGAAGGAGCAAATGCCCCACAACCGGGTCATGATCGGCCCATCTTTGCAGGGTCTGGGGGAGAGTTCAGTGCCCCTGTGCTTCGGGAAAGCTTCCTTGTCCCTCTGAACTTGGCTTTGAGGCACCAGATGCCTATGGGGGTGAAGACAGGAGGCTCTGAGAAGGGAGGGGGGAAAGTTCAAACCCCTGATGTCGCAGAAGTGGAAACCAAGGCTCAGAGAAGGTTTTCGGAAAAGCCTCTGCCCATCCCTGACCTCAGTGATTGCATCTGTGCAATGGGACTGGGGCTGTAATGGATATAAAATACCAACTGCCCCAGGGGTGGAAGGTACTCCCTCCATCCAAGGCCGGGAAGGGACAGCCTGAGAGATCAAGTGGGAAGACTCTTCTGAAGGGGCGTTCTGGCTGTGGACGCTGGCACACACAGGAGGGCCCTTGGCACAAGGAAGCTCTCACAAGTGTGTGAGTACGGCTGCAGGCCTGGAGGCAAACGGCGGTGCACCTGGCGGTGATGCAGATGGGGATCAAGGAGAAGCTGGAAAAGGTGGCCCGCCCACTCCTAAACTCCAGTGTGACTGCCTCATTTCCTTAGGTGATGCTCTTCAAGCAAAGTCTCCTTGGAGGTGTGTCAAGAAGACTGTGGGGCTCTTCCATCCCCCAGGAGGGGAGATGCAGGCAGAAAAGGGGTGACAGACTGCTGGAGGTGGAACTCATGGGCCCTGGAGTCACAGACATCTGGGCTCAAACCTAGGCTCTGCCACTTACTAATGTGTGACCCCAGACAATCATATGGCCTCCCCATGCCTCAGTTTCCCCATCTATAGAATGGGAACTGGCCTCATGGGGTTCGGGGGAGGATTCAATGAAACTGCATGCAAGGTCCTCCTCGCAGCCTGGGAACAGGGTCAGCTCTGGGTGTGGGCACTGTCCTTAGTGCCCGGCGAGCCGGGAAGGAGCATCGTACCTGCAGGCAGGGTCACAGGGAAGCAGCTGAGGCCTGAAGAGTTTGGGGACTCACCAAGATTACACATCTAATAAGTGAAAGTGTCAGGATTTGAACTCAGGTCTACCTGATTCCTGGGCTCTCTCTGGTGCACAGTGGTGGATTGGAAGGCCCAGGGGAAGTAAGGGATGGGGCTCAGGTGCGAGGAAATGAGGTGGTTCCCAGCCCCCTCCAAGGCCCAGCTGGCTCCCCAGGGACGTCCCCACGGTGGGCTCGGGGACTGACAGGGCTGCCTTACTCTTAGTAGCTAGTGGCACCTACTGTGCAGCAGATGAAGGATGAGGGTGCTGCGCGCCCCCTCCCAGCCACCCCCAAGCTTGGCTGGGTTCCTTCCCACCCATCCCCGGCTCGCTCATTCTAAGAACAAAGGCAACGCAGGCACAGCCCCACTTCCTGGCGATGCTGATTATCTAATTCTCTATCCCGCAATTACCACTTCCTGAGGGAGGCATTATCCCAGGAGATCCTGCCCTCCTGCCTGTCCCAGGGGCTCTTGGGGGTGTTTATGGTAGGGGTCCCCATTCTTACAGGGAAGCCCGCAGGGGGCCGGGCTGGGTCCTTGACCTTGCCTTCAGGAATTGGGCCCTCCAGCGGGGGCACTTGGCCCGCGCTACGGCCCCACCCCCCTACCTCTCCCAGTATCCTGGGCTCTGGGCCTCCATGGGACCCAGATCCATGGGCTCTCAAGAGGTCAAGGAGAGGTGTGTGCAGGTATACGTAGGGGTGTATGTTAACACGTGTAAGTGATGTGCACATGTGTGAACAAGTGTACTAAGGTCTAAGTGCATAAGAATGTACAAATACAAAGATATGAATGTGTATACATCACACTGTATATTTATACAAGTGAGAATGTGCAAAGATGAGTGTGTACAATGAGTCTGTGAGCACATATGTGAGCCGGTAACACAAATGATTGCATAAATGAGTGTGCAGATGTGTATAGAGGTATATATATTAGTGTGCATTTGTGCATGGCTGAGTTTGTGTTGGACTAAAAACAGGTGTGAGAGGGTGGGACTGAGTGTGGACAGGGCCACCCGAGGCTGGGACAGGAGGAGGGGGAACCCCCACTCCCAAGCAGGGGAGCTAGCTGGGCCTGGCAGTGGTGAGGGGGAGGGGAAGGTGGGGATGCCCCCCAGGCCAGCAGGTGGGGACCTCAGACCTCCAGCCAGAGGCCTGCTTCCTGCTGCCCCTGGAGCTCCCACCCTTCCTGTCAAAGGGAAGGGAGTGCTCACCTAGGGCTGGTGGAGCTGGTTGCAGATGCAAAAAGACTCAGTGCTGATTTGCATCTTTCATTTGCATACATTTCCACAGGACCCACTGATTGGTTATTTGAAAGCCCCAATCCTTCCCAACTCCTGTCAGCTTGCAACGGCCCTTCCTGGAAAAAAATCAAGGTTAGGTTCTGCTTGACCCAGGGCTGAAGCTAAGTAACCCATGGGCCTGGCCTGGGTGGTACTTGGTGCTCAGCGAGATACTGGCCCTTCGGGGTTGCTCACTAGCACAGAGCAAATAGCATTCCTCAGGTCTTGCCTGACGCTGTGAAGGTGCTTACTGGCTATGCCATCAATGAATAAGCAAAGTTGTGGATGGGGACAAAGCAGGTGCGAGCTACCTGGGCTTCTCAAAGCTTCAGGTGGGGGCTTAGCCATGGGGTCCCCAGAACCTGAGGTGGGGCCTGGTCCCCTGGGCCAGCCCTGAGGATGGATGTCGGGGAATCTGAAGGCTGCTAGTCAGAATCCTGACTCCGGAGTTTTGCCTCTCCGTCCCAACCATCCCTCCCCCTCCTGCCCCTGCCTCCCACCACCTAAGATGGGATCCGGAGGCGTGACCTCCTCTCGCCTCATCACGGCCAGATGCCCGGTCAAGCATTTTTGGAAACACCCCTGTTTCCCCAGGCCTCTGAGTCTCCCAGCCGCCCAAAGTGCACGCAGCAGGAGGCTGGGTGAGTTCTCAGAGACAAGGAAAGAATTGAGATGCCCAGCAGAGGGGTGAGTGTGTGTGCGTGTGTGTGTGTCACTCACCACTGTGAGTGTGCATGGTATAGTCTCTGAACAGGGGAGAAGGCGTACATCCTGGGCCCGGAACGGATGTGGACCTGCAGGCCCGTGTGCACAGGTGTGAGTTTATGTGTTGCGTGCACGTGCTCAATAATGCGTCAAGGAAGATAGAAGTTTCCAGTGTGAAAGGCCCGTATACTCCGCTTCCATTTGTCTTTTCACCTAAAGTACCTCATTTTCCCCTACAGTATGGCTTGACAATGACAGGGCCTTTAAATTCTCCTTTTATCAGAAACACATCACACATACATACGTGTAGATACATACACATGCGTGACTATATTATTGGGTACATGCACATAGGTGTGAGCACATGTTATAAATGCATTGCACGTGAACATCCACACACATCGACGGTAAACACACTCCTGTTAACACCCACAGCTCCCGTATCCACGTCTGGCACGTGGCTGTCCACATGTCCTTTTTGCCAGTGTGCTTATATGTGGCTCGTGCGTGCAGGCATGATGTGTGAACACAGCACTGCCCTGGCAGATCCCTTGGCTTGGGTGTGCCTCGGGCCCCGAGGGGACACGTGTGCCCAGGGCTGTGCCCGCACCCATGTGGGAACACATGGGGTCTGCGTGACCGTGTGAGGAGGTGTGTGTACAGGACAGCATGTGTTTGCATATCGGGAATTGGGGATGTTTAGTAATTAAATCCCTTTTCATCCTTCTGCACCTGTCTCCTTCTGAAAGCTGAGAGAACAGACGTCAAACGGGACGAGGGCTGGATTGAATACAGCCAATTCTGAAATATTTATTAGCTTGTGACTCCACTCAATGGAGGAGAAGGAATGCCAGCTAATCCACCCAGCAGTGCTCACAGCAGGGACATTTTTCAACAGGGACTTCTCATATTTCAACGACAGCCCACAATGTCCAAAAATGGCAGAGTTTTCATCTGGGCCCACGCGGGGTTCTCCAGAGCTCTGGTTAAGGACCTATATAGGGCAGAGATCAAACCTGGGCTCCTGTTCCTGGGTTCCCCTGTCCCCTGCTCACCGCTTCCTGGGGCCCTTCCTCAGGCAAAGTACCGGTGAACTGGTAGATAATCGTGCTGGCCTGTGCCAGCCACCCTTTACGGGGCCCTTACTCTGTTGCAGGCACTGTGTGTAGGGGTTTTTATACATTCTCTTATCAAACCTTCACAAAAATTGAATAAGTGCCAAGTAGTACCCACTTAATATACTAAGAAACTAGGAAATTCAGAAACATTTAACAAATAAGGAAACTGGGACTCAGAGTAATGAAGTAATTTGCCCAAAGTCATCAGCTATTTAGTGGTGGAGGCAGGATTTGAAGCCAGGGAATGAGGCCCCCAAACTCAAACTCTCAATGGTTACACCCAATGCCTCCTAAGGGAACTAATAAGGGCCTACTCCATGCACTATGCTGAGAAGATCCATGAGAAAGAGTGCAGTGATCCATTGGTGATGTCTGTCACTGTGATAGGAGGAGATGGCCATATATCTGCTGTCCCTGATCCTCACCCCACGCCAAACCTGCTCATCACCAAGTCTTCCCTTCTTATAAATGGCAACACAATTCCTCTAACCGCCCAGGCCAAACACTTTACAATCTTCCTTTACTTCCCTTTCTCTCTAACCCACACCCAAACCTTTGGCAAATTCTGGTGTCTCTAACCACTTCTCACCATCCGCATGGATGCTTCCCAGTCTGAATCACCATCACTTTCCTTTGGATTATTGCAATGGCCTCCTAAACAGTCTCTTACTTCCAATCTTGCCCCCTATGGTGCTGTTCTCCTACCTGGGATCTCCATCCCCAGATATCCACGCAACTTGCTCCATCACCTCCTTCAGGCTCTGCTCAAATGTCACGTTATTCGAACCGCACTATAGAAACGAGCATACCTCCTTCCTCTGGGTCTGGCACTCCCATTTCCCCTTATCCTGATTTATTGCTCTCCATAACTTTTATTTGACATTCTATGTATTTGTTATTTTCATTCATTTCAATAATGACAAATATTTATGGAATATTTGTGCCAGGCACTGTTCTTTCATCACTGGTTCTCAGTAAGTTGACTGTGATGTTCCTAAGTGTGGTTTTCTTCAGGTTTCTTCTGCTTGGGGTTCATGAAGTTTTTCAGATTTGTGGGTTTATAATGTTCATCAAATTTTGTAAAAATGTAGTCATTATTTCTTCAAATATCTTTTCCGTCCCCACAAGGCCTTCTAGAACTCAATTATATATATGTTAGACCTCTTGATGTTTTCCCACAGGCCACTGAGGCTCTGTTGGGTTTCCCCCCACCAGTCGTTTTTTCCCCCTCTATATTTCATTTTTGATCATTTCTATTGCATTACTGTGACTTTAAGGTCACTGATATTTTCTTCAGCAATGCACTGTCTAAACTGCTGTTAATTGCATCCAGTGTATTTTTCACCCCAGATACTGCATTTTTCATCTCTAGAAGTTTAATTTGAGCACTTCTTATATATATTTTTAATTGGAGTATAGTTGCTTTACAATGTTGTGTTAGTTTCTGCTGTACAATGAAGGGAATCAGCTGTATGTATACATATATCCCCTCCCTCTTGGACCTCCCTTCCACCCTGCCAACCCACCCAGCTAGGTCACCACAGAGCACCGAGCTGAGCTCCCTGCGCTATACAGCATGTTCCCACTAGCTATCTGTTTTAAACATGGTAGTGTATATATGTCAGTCCCATCCTCCCATTTCATCCCACCCCCCCACTCCCACCCCATGTCCACATGTCCGTTCTCTATGTCTGTGTCTCTATTCCTGCCCTGCAAAATAGGTTCAACTGTACCATTTTTCCAGATCCCACATGTATGCGTTAATATATGGTATTTGTTTTTCTCTTTCTGACTTACTTCACTCTGTATGACAGTCTCTAGGTCCATCCACATCTCTACAAATGACCCAATTTCATTCCTTTTTATGGCTGAGTAATAGTCCATTGTATATGGACCACATCTTCTTCTTTTTTTTTTTTTTTCACATCTTCTTTATCCATTCATCTGTCGATGGACATTTAAGTTGCTTCCATGTCCTGGCTATCGTAAATAGTGCTGCAATGAACATTGGGGTTCATGTGTTTTTTTGTGTTTTTTTTGCGGTACGTGGGCCTCTCACTGTTGTGGCCTCTCCCATTGCGGAGCACAGGCTCCGGACGCACAGGCTTAGCGGCCATGGCTCACGGGCCTAGCCGCTCCGCGGCATGTGGGATCTTCCTGTACCGGGGCATGAACCCATGTCCCCTGCATTGGCAGGTGGACTCTCAACCATTGTGCCACCAGGGAAGCCCCATGTGTCTTTGTGAATTATGATTTTCTCAGGGTATATGCCCAGTAGTGGGATTGCTGGGTCATATGGTAGTTCTATTTTTAGTTTTTTAAGGATCTCCATATTGTTCTCCATAGTGGCTGTATCAATTTACATCCCACCAACAGTGCAAGAGGGTTCCCTTTTCTCTACACCCTCTCCAGCACTTATTGTTTGTAGACTTTTTTTTTTTTTTTTTTTGTGGTACACGGGCCTCTCACTGTTGTGGCCTCTCCTGTTGCGGAACACAGGCTCCGGACGCACAGGCTCAGTGGCCATTGCTCACGGGCCCAGCCACTCCACGGCATGTGGGATCTTCCCAGACCGAGGCACGAACCCGTATCCCCTGCATCAGCAGGCAGACTCTCAACCACTGCGCCACCAGGGAAGCCCTGTCTGTAGACTTTTTGATGATGGCCATTCTGACTGGTGTGAGATGATACCTCATTGTATTTTTGATCTGCATTTCTCTAATAATTAGTGATGTTGAGCATCTTTTCATGTGCCTTTTGGTCATCTGTATGTCTTCTTTGGAGAAATGTCTGTTTAGGTCTTCTGCCCATTTTTTTCATTAGGTAGCTTGTTTTTTTGATATTGATGAGCACTTATATTTTTTATTTCTCTCATTGTGTACATGCTTTCCTCTACCTTCTTAAACATGAAGAGTATATTAATAATCGTTGTTCTAAAGCCATTGTCAGCCAGTTGTATCATCTGGGTTTATCTCTATTGATTGATTTTTCTCCTGGTTATGGGTCATATTTTTCTCCTTCTTTGTTGCCTGGTAATTTTTATTAGATGCTGGACATTTTAAAAATAAACTTTTTTAAAAAAAATTAATTAATTAATTAATTTATGGCTGTGTTGGGTCTTCGTTTCTGTGCGAGGGCCTCTCACTATCGCAGCCTCTCTTGTTGCGGAGCACAGGCTCCAGGTGCGCAGGCTCAGTAATTGTGGCTCAGGGGCCTAGTTGCTCCACAGCACGTGGGATCTTCCCATACCAGGGCTCGAACCCATGTCCCCTGCATTGGCAGGCAGATTCTCAACCACTGCGCCACCAGGGAAGCCCTAAAAATAAACTTTAAACTTTGGAATAATTTTAGATTTACCAAAAAAATTGCAAAGATAGTACAGAGAGCTCTTATATACCCCATACTCATTTTCCCCCATTGTCAGCATCCTCCATTACCATGATATATTTGTCAAAACTAAGAAACTGACATTGACATATTACTATTAACTAAACTTCAGACTACATTTTGGATTCACCAGCTTTTTCATTAATGTCCTCTTTCTATTCCAGGATCTAATCCAGAGTATTACATTGAATTTAATTGTCTTGTCTCCGCAGTATTCTCTGGTCTGTGACAATTTCTTAATCTCTTATTTCCTGACCTTGATGGTGTTGAGGAGTACTTGCCAGGTATCCTAGAGAATACCTGGATTCTTAAATTGTTTTTCTCATGATTAGATTGGAGTTTGGGGAAAGAATACCACCAAAGTGAGGTGCCCTTCTCATCACATCATATTAGGAGTTAGATGATATCCAAATGCTATCACCAGTGACGTTAAGCTTCTTCACTTGGTTAAGGTGGTGTTCACCAGGTTTCTCCACTGTAAAGTTACTATTTTTTCCTTTCCCTGCTCTATTCTCTGAAAACAAATCACTAAGTCTAACCCACCCTCAGAAGGATGGGAACTACCTCCTGTAGGAAGAATATCTACATATATTATTGGAATTCTTCTGTAAGACAGATTTACCTGTTCTCCCCCTTTGTTTATTTATTCAATCATGTGTTTACATCAGTATGGACTCATTTATATTTATTTTATACTTTGAATTACAGTTCAACACTACATTATTTTATTGTCCAAATTGATCCAGCTTTGGCCGTTGGGAGTTCTTTCAGGTTAGTTCCTGTGTCCCTGTGATATGCCCCATACTTTTGTTTTTGGAGCTCTTCCTTACTTTATGGTACTGAAAGATGGTCTTGCTCATCTTATATTTTCCCCACTCTGGTCCTAGATTTCCATTCTCTTTTTTTAATTGGAGAATGGTATTAAAAACCAAGGTCCAGCTGGGACCTTTCTTGCTGCTACTAGCCTATCATTGCTTCTAGGCCCTCTCAGCAGACATAACCCATGGATACACACATGTCTGTAATTAGGTCTGCATCTATCCATCTGTATCTACATTACACTAAACATGACTTCATACTGATGTCTCCAACTCGAATCCACAGAGTTCATTCTCTAACTTCCCCTCCTTGCTTATCTGTAACCTCCCACTCCAACCACAAGAAAACTGTCTCCCACCATCCACCTTTCCATGTACTTATTTGTTCAACCAACATTTAAAATTGTACACTGTTGAGGACTGGATTTGGTTGTATGCCTTTAAATATTGCTGGCTTATTTCCAAGAGACAGCTAGGTTACATGCAATTGGCTTGATACCATCGAAGAAGGCTTGTGTTTTAACTTTGTTAGCATTAGTTTAGAGTAGCCTTAGTCTAGGACTCACTTGGCCCCTCTGCTAAGGCAATGCCTTTCCAAGGACTCTACCTAATGCCCCATGTAGTGGGAGGTCTTCCCAACTCTGGCTGGTGTTGGAGGGGACCCCTTCTCACACCTCTGCATGTACTCTCTGTGCATCAAATTCCTCTTCTTTATTTTGCTCCACAAATTCTGGTCACTTGGCCTCCCTGAACTCTAGTTGTGTCTCCTTAATTCAGGGAGACCACCAGACTCCACTTGCCTTCCTCTTTGCCTTCCCTATGCTCTGGCCTGGTACCTTTCTCTAACTGGTAAGCTGGGAGCAATCGTAGGACTCACCTTATGTTTTCCTTCTCTTAGGGATCACTGTTCTGTCCTGCCCGTTGCCCAATGTTGAAAACCATTGTTTCACAGATTTTTGTCCAGTTTTCTAGCACTTTAAGGTGGGAGGGTAAATCTGGTCCTCTTGCTCCATTACGTCCAGCAGCAGACGTCCAAGCACTGTTCTAGATGCGGGGGCCACAGTAGTGAGTAAATAGACAAAAAGCCACTGCCCTTGAAGCTTGCATTCTAATGTGGGGGTCAGCAAATTTCTGTAAAAGGCTAGATAGTAAATATTTAGGCTTTGTGGGCCAAGAGGACAAATCAAGTCATAACCACATTGCTACCACTTGCAGGAAGCCGGGCACACAAGCAGTGGGCTGCAATGAGAACACCACATACAGTCTCTGTGCTCACTGCTCAACTCTGCCTTTATAGCGTGAAAGCAGCATAGACACGCATAAATGAAGGAGCATGGCCATGTTCCAATGAAACTTTATTTATGACATTGAAATTTGGGCTTCGTATCATTCTCACATGTCATGAAATACTATTCTTTTTTTTAAACCATTTAAGAATGTAAAAACCATTTAGTTCACCAGCCGTCCATAAATAGCAGTGGGCCAGATTTGATTGGCCATAGTTTGCTAACTCCTGATCCAGTGGGAGAGATGGAAAATAATCAAGATAAATAAATTAAGAATATGGTATTTTAAATAAGTGCCAAGGAGAAAAACAACAACGACAACAACAAAGCCAAAAAGGGGAGGCAGGTGAAGCCTTAGATAAGATGTCTGTCCAGGTAAGTCTCACTGAGAAGGTAACTTTTGTGTCAAAACCTTTTGAGAATGAGCTACCTGATGTTTACAGTAAGGGAGAGGTTTATTTGCCGTTGGTCTAGCATCTGCCGCCTGACCTGACTGAGCTCCTGCAGAGCCGAGACTGTGCTCCTGCCTGGCACTGAGCCGTGCTTAGTCAAATAAGCGTGTGTGTGTGTGTGTGTGTGTGTGTGACATCAGCAGACCTGGGTTCGAATTCCAGCTCAGCCACCTTCCCACGGTGGAAGCTGGGGAAAGCTCCTTCGCCTCTCTGAGCCTCGGTTTCTCATCTGTGAAATGGATGGTGTCCCACCAGGGGGTGGTGGGATTTATATGAGATGGCACGTGGCTTGTCCTGATGCTGACTTACAGGCTGCTGTTTTATTGGAAAGAGACAGAAGCTCTGCCCTGGAGTAGCCTCTGGGTTGGCTCTGTGAAGCCAGGGATCTGGACTCTCCATCCCATGTCCATCACCTCTGGCCCAAGAGGACTTGGACTCCCCACAGCTGAGCCCAGAGCAAAGGGACCCCACCACCACCACTTGCCGTGGGGTCATGGGCAGAGGACGGAGCACTGTGCCAAGAGTCCGGAGCCCCGAGTTCCAGTTCTGGCTGCATCAGTGCCTCCCTTGAAACCCTGGGCAGGTCATACCCTTTGACTGGACAGTGATTCCAAAGAGAAGGAAAACAAACAAGCTGGGCCTTACAAGTGCCCCAGCTGACTGCCTGGAGAGTTTCCAGACTACGGCATGAGGAAGGAAAAAACTCGTAAGCAGTGGAGCCAAGATTCAAAACCAAGCCTCAGTCTTTTTTTTTTTTTTTTTTGCGGTACGCGGGCCTCTCACTGTTGTGGCCTCTCCCGTTGCGGAGCACAGGCTCTGGACGCGCAGGCTCAGCGGCCATGGCTCACGGGCCCAGCCGCTCCGCGGCATGTGGGATCCTCCCGGACCGGGTCACGAACCCGTGTCCCCTGCATCGGCAGGCGGACTGTCAACCACTGCGCCACCAGGGAAGCCCCGGGCATCAGTCTTAACCAGCACGCTGACCCACTTCCCACAGGGCCCAGCCAGCTTAGGCCCAGTGGCTCCCTAGAAAGGGATGGGAGCCCCCAGACACAGGTTCAAGTCTCACCATTGTCACTTCCTGGCCGCATGACCTCAGATGGTCAGAGTTGGAGGTTGATGCTGCCTGTAGGCAAGGTCTCCTCCTTTGCTCTTGTCATTCAGACTAATGTCACCTCCCAGAAAGCCCTGACCACACCCCCATGGAAGCCCCTGGTTACTGTCACTGTCCCCTGTCCTATCGGCCTCACAGGGCTGCTCACTACCTAGTTTCCCTTTCCTCGCCTCACGTCTTCCCCACGGACTGTAATCTCCATGAAGGCAGCACTCATGTGGTTGTCTTCCATCACTGTGTCTCCAGCACCTAGGGCAGTGCCTGGCAGGGTCTTTGTGCTCAGAAGATACTGCTTAACTGGATGAAGCCAAAGAACCCTCAACAATCATTCAGTCAAATGCCCTGCCTGGCCCATTACACAGATGGTGGGGAGCGGCTGAGGACCACAAAGGGGAGGGGTGTGCCAAGGATCCCCTGGGGAGTTTGAGGCAGAGCAGGGCTTGAACCCCAGACTTGTTTCCCTGCCACACACTCCTCCCCTCCCCGAGCCTCAGTTTCCACATCAGGACAATGGGTTTTGTTTTGGTGGGCTGAGTGTTGGAGCACATCAACCGGCTCTAGTGAGATGAGACTGGGAGGTGGTGGGGATGACCTCTTCAGAGCCACTGGGCAGGAGACCTGCCAAGAGGGGGGTGTCTGAGCCTCAGAAGACCCCACGTGCCAGGATAAAGCACTCAGCGCAGTGCTGCAGCCAGTGGAGCGATTGCCGTTACTATTATTATTTCCCTGTCTACCCTCAGCGTTGTTCTAAGGCTTGGATGTGACGGCGTGTGTGAAAGTGCATTGTTCTTTGTGAATCCACAGCACGGTGGAGAGGTGAGGGGCCCTACTTTACTGTCACTACCGATAATGATGACATTATGAACGTGTACTTTCATGGACTTCCTTCCAAAGGGTATAAATAGGATGGTTAAAATCCATCCACACTGACAGACAACCCTGAGAAATAGGAGAGCAGGGAGGACCCTATCTGACCTTCAAGGACCTAGAGAGGTAAAGCCGCTTGTCCGTCCTAAGGCTCATGGCCATGGCCCAGATAGACCCACCCTCAGGGCCCAGGGAGCCCTCCCTCTCATGCCCCCAGGTCTCCTGGCCAAAATCCAACGCAAGTTGCCCAGAGCTTCGCTGGTTCTTCCGAGGCAGGCCCACGTGGAGCCCCCAGTGCCTGGGGTGAGGGGCGAGTCAAGGGCAGACGTGGCTGGTTTGGGTCTGATGCTGTTAAATTCACGGTGCCAGCCCCTCAGGACAGAAAGTCGGAGCATTGAAAGGGGCTCAGCCCACAGGAGCTGCCCAGCTGTTCCATTCCCAGACCCAGATCCTCTGTCCGCAGGCCCTAGACTGGCAGCTGAGCCAGGCCTGCCCACGTTCTGTACTCCCTCCTGAGGCCCAGCAGGTGCCCATGTGAGAGTTGAGCGGGGGTGCCAACTCTGGGGAGCCCCGGGGGTAGCAGAGGGGCCTGGAGTCAGCTGGTGATCAAGGTCAATAAATCCGACATTTCCTGAGCACCCTCTGAGCCAGGCCCTATGCTGGGCCCCTGGGACTGGAGGTCAAAGGCGGGTTGCTGCCCTCAGTGAGCTCATAATTAGTCTAACTGTGGAGGGAGACGGAGGACCAGGCCACTACAGCATGGTGCGTTCATCCCAGAGGAGATGGCCAACTCACTGAAGCTGGTCGGGGAAGCTTCTGGAGGAGGTGACCCACTGTGCCGGCCGGAAGGACAAGCGGAGTTACTAAGGGTAAGCAGAAGAAAAAGGCGATCTCAGGGAAAGCGGCTTCCTGGTCTATAAAATGAATAACAGAACCCATCTCAAAGGGTGTTGTGTTTTACAAGAAGGAAGGGGAAAATTCTTTGAAACTGGGGATCACAGGACACATGCGAGGAAATATTCTTTAGGCCCTTATGTAGGTAGGGGTCTGAGGTCCCCAGGTTTCTCCATTAGACTGACCCCAGACCTGAGTCCCTGGGTACGCCCAGCACCCACATTGCCATGGCTCACGCCACTGTCCACCCGAGGGTCCATGCCCTGCAGGAGTCCCCTAGGTCACCAGGCCCACCCCGGACCCACACTGGGTACTGGGCAAAAGACAACGTCCACCAAGCCCCCTGTCGACACACTTGTATCTGGGCCCTGAGGTCCTCGCCTAGTCCAGCACCCAGTCCTCCTGGTTCGAGGCCTTTTGCTGCTTGCTATGTTTCCATCCTTACCTTGATCATCACTCTTGACACGTAGAACCAGTTGGGACCTTGACGGCCCCTCACAGGTACGGTTAGGATCTGCCACCTTCCTGCCTTGGTCTACACTGAGGGAAATGCTCCTCGTGGTTTGATTCAGACATCACCACAACAACCATCAACAGGACCACCACCCTTGATCAACATGATCACCGTCATCTCCATCCTCACCCCAGGCTCGTTTGCCTCTGTGCCCCTGCCCTGTCAGTTTCCTTTGCTTGGTGTGTTTTTCCCCTTGACACCTCCATGGGGATGACTTGACTCAAAAACCAGCCCCTACTCCCAGGAAGCGTAGCAGCCCCGAGTCTGGGTTGGGATCCCCTTCGCTGCTCCCAGGCCCTGTTCTGCTCCCTTAGATCGGGAAACTCGGCACCCCGTGGTGCCCCCGTCTTACGGCCCTTCTGTCTGCCCCCTCGATGGTGAGCTCCCTGGGGGCAGGGCTGAGCCTTCTGCAGCTCTGTGTTCCTGGCGCAGAGCCTGGCTCAGAGTGGGAGCTCCAGAAATATTTGTTGAATAGATGAATGCGTGTTAAATAAACAAATGAAATGTTGCAAATCATGAATCAGAGAGCTTTTGGCAGGAAAGAAGAGGGGGACATGTCCTCTACTCCTCCAAGGAGGGGAGAAAATGGGGGATCAGACTGTGGAGGGCAATGGGGGTGTTGCTGGGTAAAACTTCCCTGGTGGGGGAAGGCCTGACTCAGATACGCTCTGTCAGCTGAGACGCCCTCTCAGACCATTGCCTCCAGCTGGATGTTTGGGGAAGTGGGGTCAGGGGTTCAACTGCCCACCAGCCTGGCCCTATCCTTGGAGACCCTCAGCCTGGGGGAAGCGGAGGGGGAGGAGGCAGGCCAGCCCCCCTCGCAGCCACACTCACCGTGGCCTCCACTCGACCCCTTTAAGACAGCCCAGGCGGCCTCCCTTTGCTGGTTGAAACTGTTCAGTTTTCGGACAGGACAGAGGAGGGGGGCGGGGGGGAGGTCACACCTGTTGTGGAACTTGAGAGAAGGCTTATTTATAAATGTTCAGGGCTCGGGATTCTTGCGGAGCTGATGTCCGGAGGGGAAGGTCACCAAAATGCTTGTTTATAAAAGCAACAGCAACTGGGAACACCATAAACGGGCTAAACGATGAAATTAACAAGCTACCCGAGGCGGGGCATGGCGGGGCATGGCGGGGCCTCCGCTGGCCGGGCACCACTGCTGGGCAGAGCCCCAGGCCTGCCTCCAAGCCAGGTCCCTCCCCTGCCCCAGCAGCCCTGCCCGCCCCCCAAGGTCCAGCCTCCCTCCATGACACCCCTACCCCACGCCTGCCCTTGACCCGTCCCCACGCAGGGACGCAGAGCCTGTGTGACAGCTCCGGGGCACAGCCCTTGCTAAGGGCCGTTCCTTCGTCACCCCAAGGTGAGCACTTCTGGGCCCCCCAAACGTGCCACGTTGGTGCCAAGTTGGGAGTGGCGGGCTGTTTGGTTTTTCTGGCTCTCTGAGGCCAGAGGCCACCCTCCAGTCTACCCCGCCCGACCCTACCTGGGGGCCCCTGGAAGTGGCAGAGGGCAGTCATTTCCCCCAGGCTCACCCCCTCCCGGGACTGTCTGTCCAATTCCCGGTTTCAGGAAAGCTGTGTTTTCCTTGGGTGACTGATGGCTGAACAGGTGGCTTCTGGGTTAGAGAGTGTCAAGTGAACAGCGGCGGGAGAAGTGGCCCTTTTATGGCTCACTTTCGCTGCCCGCCGCTTCTTGGCTGCTCGGAGCTCTCTGGCCTCCTCCCCCCGCACCCCGTGAGGGCATGTGTCAGGCTGCCCACCCATCCTGGCCCTGCAGCCCACCAGCCGGGGCCAAGAACACACGGATTCCTCACCGAGGGGGCGTGGGGACAGCTGAGGGGGAGCGGAGCCCTGCCCTCCTGCACGTCATCACACACTTACACGCGTGCACAGGCCGCACATGTGATCACAGGCACTCAGGAATAGTCCCACTAGGAGGGCACGCGTTCTCTTGGATGCAAAACATCTGCCTCCCCTACCACTCCATTTTCCATCAAACCCAGCAAGGATCGTCCAAACGACTCCGTGCCTGGCAGCGTGCTCAGACAGTACTAGACCCCACGTGCACAGGCCCAGACACGCTGGGCCCCACGCTCACTCCATCTCCCTGCCTGCCTTGCACACACACAGGCTCCCCGCTGGCCTCCTCCTCCTGCTCTTTGCCTCGGTTTCCTCAAGCGTGTGTCTCTGTCTCTGAGTGACTCCTAGTCTCTCCCTCCTTCCTCCCTGCCATCTCTCAGAGTGTGTCTGTTTCTGTTTCCCTTGTTTTCTCTTTGCTCTCTCTCTCCCTATCCTGTTCTAGATAGATCTGCCTCTTTTTGTCTCTCTCTCTCTCTCTCTCGCCCTCTCTCCTCTCCCTGTCTCTCCCCACTCCCTCTGGCTCTTTCTCTGGCACAGAACCCACAGCCTTCCAGCACATCCTCCGGAGTCATCATCATCAGATCTGTGTTCTCCCTCAGCCTCACTACTCAGAATTGCTTTTTTTTTTCCTTTTGGCCACGCCATGCGACATGCGGGATCTTAGTTCCCTGACCAGGGATCGAACCCACGGCCCATGCAGTGCAAGCACGGAGTCTTAACCACCGGACCACCAGGGAAGTCCCACTCCTCAGAATTTCTGAGAGGAGCTACACTTCAGCCTGGGCCTCGCTGTGGGCCCTGTAAGGTGGAGCGGGCAGCTCTCTGGAGTCACTGGTGTCCCCGTGGCCCACGGAGGACCCACAGGCCTCCCCCACCTGGGGAGTGGAGGCTGGCCTGGCTCAGACCCCTCTGGCCTTGGGCTAGGAGTGGGCTACTGACCTCTCGCCTCTCTTCGGTGCCGGAGTCGGGGAGGACCTGGGTGTGAGATCTGGGTATCTTGGTACCCAGCAGACCATGGCAGTGGGGCAGGGGCTTAGGAGGGGGCACAGCCAAAGCTTCTTCATGATCATCCTTGGCCACCATAATGAGCCGCCCAGGCGTGCCCAGAACCCTGTGAAATCTGCTTAAAATACTGGGCCCTTCAAGGGCTGCAGCCTCCCTAGGGAAGGGATGTCAGGTCTCTGTTTAGACCCTAAGGAGGGACAGCTGAGCCACACTGGGGATGCTTTCGCCTCAGAAGCCAGGGAGGTGAGGGGCCTCAGACACCTTGTGTGGCCTAAGGCAGTTGGAAGAGCCTGGGAGGGAACACTGGGGGCACCCAACCTGGAAAGGGTCCTCCATCCCACCCTCATACCTAGAGGGCATCCCAGCTCCTGAATCCACAGGGAAGCAGGAAAGGTCTATGCCAATGACAGAATGGGGACGGGACCCTGGGTGGTCAGGGCTTGCTCCTGAGGCCAAAGACAGAGGTAAGGTGGGCCCGAGAGACCGCTCCCCGCCCCGCATGAACCCCCATCCACATACCCTTGGCCTCCCAGAGTTTGGCCTGGGCCTCATTCAATTACTCATTCATTTGGCAAATATTCATTGAGCACCTACTGTGTGTCAGGCACTGTTCCAGGTACCCTGATAGACCCACAGTCTAGAGACAGGAACAGACAAGAAGCAAGAAAACAAATATTTAGTTACAGTACATGCTGGAATAAGCTCAGTGAAGGAGGCAAGAGCATGCCACCTTGGAGATTAAAGGGAGGCTCCTCGGAGGGGAGGTGGCAGAGGCATCTCTGAGGAGGTGGCCTTTGATCTTCAAGACCCTCCTTCCATCCTGGAGGCACCTCCTCTCCAGGTAGGAAGCCAGGATCCCACACTCTACCTCATCACAGACTGTGGGCAGATCCACAGTGGATTAATAGTATAAAAACTTCAGCAATAAGTTAACTTGTTGAGGACCTCGGTGTGCCAAGCCCTCTGCAATTTGCCTCTATGTATTATCCCTGTTAATATACAGAACAAGCTAGAGGCAGATACTCATAAAATAAGACTTTTAAAGATGAGGAAACTGAGGCTCAGAGAGGTTAAGTGGCTTGTTTAATGTCACACAGCTTGTGGGAGGCAGAAGCAGGATTTGTGTGACCCCCACCTCCTCCATGTCCATTCTCCCAGATTCTCCTTCTCCTTGGGAGCCATCTCTGGCCCCAGAAAAGAGCGAGTAGGTGGGGCAGGAGGAATTGGGGGAAGAAGAGTGTTCTGCACCCCCTTTCCAGGGCCTCGGTCCCCCATCAAGCCCTCTAGACTGGGACGCTCTCATCTTCTCCTCTACTGTGGACTGTGAGCCCACAGTCCCCCAGATGCTCCCAGCTGGCTCATGACTCCAGCCCCCAACCCCGCCAGGCGCCCCCCTCCCTTTCAGGCAGGCAGTCTGGGTGGAGTGAGGCCCCATCCCAGTCCCCAGTTGCCATTGTCTTCTCCAGACAACCATTAGCATATGTGCAATGCAATTACCCTTCAGCTCTCCTGGCCCTGGGCTGACGTGGAGGTCCCATCCCCAGTGATTGGGGGGAAAGGGGGGTTATTACAACTCACAAAACCTTAAATTAAGAGTGAATAAGGGAAGCGTCGCATGCCACTTCTGAAAGGCTGCCAGACGGGCTGGGGTGGGTGACGGGTGTATTATATGCCAAGCTGATGGAGGAACTTATGGATGTGGGGATGGTGGAGAGGCAGCGGCTCAGCTGGTACCCACCCATGGCACAGGCCCAGTGCCCACCCAGAGTCTTGCCGGCTGGGTATGGACCCCAACTATCCCCTATGGCTGTAGGATTTGCAAAAGGCAAAAGTGGGGCTTGATCTAGATTGTACTGGGGCGGGGGGTGTGATCAGAGTCTTCCTGGGGAAGCTGAAGTAGAGCCTGAGGGTTATAGAGAAGTTAGGCAGGCGAAGTGGGAAGGGCAGTGATCCAGGCAGTGGGCTTGGCTTGGGCCAAGGTCCTGTGGTGGAGGGACCACAGCACACGGCAGGTCAAGAGCCTTTCTAGACCATGGAGATCGGAAATGGAGCTGTAGATGAGGGGGTGACCCTGCGGAAGTCGGCAGGGTCCACTCCCCGATGAGCCTTCTTGGCCAGAGTATGATCTGAGATTTGATGGTAGGCGCCCGGCGGGGAGTGTACCATGTAACCATGCTGCTTCGAGCAAGGTGTCTCCTGCCACAGTGCAGAGAACAGACTGGAGTTGGCGGGGGGGCTTTGGAGACCCTCCAGGAGGCCGACACAGTACTCCAGGGGAGAGACAGTGGCCACTTGGACTAGAGGTCCGGGGGCATTGGAGAGAAGGGACCGCCCTGAGTGGTATTTGTGGCAGGATGGAGCAGCGGTGGTGAGGGGGGCGGTGAGCACGCTGGAGTTGGAGTGTGTGCAGCCTGGGGAGCCTGGATGGGCAGGCCAGGTGGGGACGCAGGCTGGAGGGTGGAGGGAGAGAACGGGTTTAGGTTTGAGTATAAACATCACAGCCCACCTGAGCCTCAGTTTCCTCCATCTGTAAAGCGCTGCGTGGTGCCTGGCTCCCACGCGGGAAAGTTGGGGCAGAGAGAAATAACAGGGGTGGGAGGTATGAGGAGTACAGAAGTCACCTGGGCGGCGCCAGGTGTTCTCACTCCACTTGTCCAGGTGGAGGTGATGGAGGGGACTCAGGGTGGGCACGGGGAGGGAAGAGCCCAGAGCTGCAGGCAGGAGGCTGTGACCCCGTTCTGCTGCTCCCCCACTGTGTGTCCATGGGCTTGTGCCCTGACCCCCACGAGCTCTCCTTTCCTCCAGGGGGGCCTGCTGGCGCTGGTGCCCTTGGAAAAGGGGCAAGGCCCAAGGCCTGTTCGCAGGAAAGGGAGGGCCTCAGCCCAGGCTCAGTGGGGCTCTGGGGAAGGTTGGATTGGACCTGCCCACCCACCGGCTGGGCAGCCAGGAACCAGGCTTTCTCTGTCTCCATCAGAGCTTGGGGTTGAAGGTGGGGCTCCGGAGGTCCCCTCCCTTCCAATCCCACACCCTCTCCTGTACCTCCGGCAGGGCCCTGCGTCTCCCACGGCTCTGGGGTCCTCCCTCCTTACACACACCTCCCAGGCTGGCAATTCCACCCGGAGCCAGGAGAAGCAGCGACTTCAAGGTCAGTGGGGATGAGCTCACGGGCGGTGGAAAGATGGGGCTGAGATACCCCCATCACCCCCACGGGGACGGGGGGCAGAGAGGGCTCCCTCTGAAGCCCTGTGACCCTGGGCTGCAGGGGAGTGGCAGGGAAGCCGGAGAACTCAGCCCCTTCCCCCAGCCAGGAGCCCTGGGCCTCTGCTCGTATATCTGTCCCTGGATAATGTATATGCAGCTATGGAAAATATTCATAATGCTCCTTACACCAAACTGGCCCCCTTCCATAGTGCGTGATCTAAAATTAAATCCATTTCAACTATACAGTAGATCGAGTCAAGCTAATATAAATGAAACATGATTAATAGGCAGAACGCTGTCCTCCTTCGCAGGGACGGGGCGGCAGGGCTGGGGGCCACTCTACCTCTCCCTCCCCACAGCCCCCGGATCCCCCAAGGCCTCCCCGCCCCCATCCTCATCCCAAACTCCCCTGCCCCTGAACCTGAAATGTGAACCAACCCTGGAATTTGCCCAAATGTTGCCAGACCATTAGAGCAAAGCGGTTAAGAGAGTGTGGTCTTTGGCGTCAGGACAGAGCCAAGCCCTTGAGCAGGTGACTCCGCCTCTCTGAGCCTCAGTTTCCTCATCTATACAATGGGATATTGACAACCCCTGCCTTGCTGGGCTGTTGTGAGTGGTCAGTGAGATGATAAGCTGGTAAAGCGCAGAAGTAGCCAGCATCCCCGTACAGACAGCAAGCATCGTTAGGTTGCCCCCTGAGGTCTGCTCTATGGGCCCCCATGGGAGTCGGGATCTGTACGCCCCACCGGCGGGGCTCTGCCGATCCGCCGGCAGAACAAGGGCCAGCCAGAATTCCTGCCATTGCAGTGATACGCTGGGTGGGTTATTTTTAGTTCGTTGGCAAGTGACTGTTACTGACCAAATGTTCCCACCACTGGGGACAGACTCTGCTAAGAGGGCACTTGTGTGCTGAGCCCAGGGTGGGGAGGGGTGTTTGTGGCCCGTTCCCAGGGGCTCCACGTGTGTCCCCCTTGCACACACATTTGGACACAGTTTCCGTGGCCACTGGCGGAGAGCAGAAGGACCTGGGCGGAGCAGGGCAGCACGCACGCCTGGCCTTTCTCTCCTTCCTCTCACTAAGGACGCTCCTCAGCGTGGAACGAGAGGCAATGTCACCCCTGGAGAGGAGTGGAGCTCTCAGCCTGCTGGCCAGCACACCGTATCCCTCCCTCCAGGAAAGACCCGGGTTTCCACGGGCTGAGTGTGTATGCGCACGCGTGTCACGTGCGTGTCTGGTCATCGCCTTCTGAGCGGTGTCCTGCTCCAGGTATGGGTGCCCTTTCCTACCTGCCTGAACCCCCACTATCCGTGTTCCTGGGTCTCTCAGACCCACACCACAACCCCCGTTGCAGGTGATCTTCTGAACTTCCTTGTGTTCCAAAGGGGAACCCCGCCTTCTGTACAAGCCCCTGAGTCCCGGGGTGTTTTCATCCATCTAGTCCGGGGTGTTTTCATCCATCTAATCCTTTCTTTTTCTCCCCGAGGGGTGGGAAGCAGGCAAGCCCTACGGGGTGGGAGGGGGTGCCGCCGACTCTTTCCTTGTCATTGGCCATTTGCTGCCTGCTTCACCAGGCGTGTTTTGAGCATGTTTGCATAAAGTGGATGCAGGCTGCAATTCCGTGATGAATTCTATGAATACTAATCCGCTACTACCCTTGACCTTGGGGTCACCGAAAGATCAAAACCAAACCATTTAATATTTTCCTTTTGCAGATCAATAGAAGCATAAATTCCCCCTCAATGACAAGTATAATTTCAAACAGATCTATAGAAGGCATGCGTGCATTTCCAGCCGCAGACACTCACTGCCTGCCTGGCCTTTTGGGGAGCAGACGAGGAGTTTCTTGCCTTTTCTACCGTTGAATTTCTTTTTGCCCTTTTTTTATGGCTCTGAAATGCTATTTTCAGCAGCTGCTGTCATATAAATATCTCTTGTTTTTCTTCTCCTCTTTCCCTCCTGGTGAAAAGGGCAGGGGACCTATTGAAAATTCCGCTTTATCTCTTTCAGTCGGGTTCAAGTACAGGTCGAATAATCGATCCCTCCTCCTTTTCTTTTTTAAGTTTCCTGTCGTTCTTTTGGCCGGATCAGCAGCGGGGAGAAATCAGGAGGGCAGCTCTCTTATGCAGATCCTCTCAGAGGTCTATATTGCTGGGTTTGTGTGCGAGTTTGCGCGTGCACATGTGCGAGCTGCCCCTGGGTGTGTGTGTGCGGGGGGTGAGTGTATGAGTGTGTGTGTGTGTGTGTGTGTGTGTATACCTTTGTGTACATGACCATAAAAGCTCATGCTAGTTCAAACTCTCACCCAGAACTTGAGGAGGGAGGAAATAGAAAATCATCAAAGAGAAAATGTGGAGGACTGGAGCGGGCATTGTTAACCCCTGCAGCTCCCAGGCAGAGCCAGGTTGGGCCTGGGAATGTCTCCCAGCTGGCTTGCCACGCGTGCACCTCGTGAAAAAGAGCTTCTGAGTCTTTATGAATACAACTCCGAGAAGGGGGAAAAGATGCAAAAAGAAGACGGGGCAAAAACCAAACCAAACCAAAACAAAACTGGAGGCGGAGGGGAAAAAAGCAAAAGAAAAAAGGGAATTAAACCATTAATCTGCCCAGATTTTCCACTTCACAGAGTAATCAGTTTGGAAGTGACTGAGATAAAGTGGAAGCCACGACTGCCATCACCTCCTCCCTCCAGTCCACGTTTCTTATTTACAGAAAAATGGGGAGCCAGGAAGGCAGCCTCCCTGCCCCCCCGACAAAGGCCCCCAGTGTCCCGCTCCAGAGAGGGATGAGGACCCCAGCCCTCAGCTGCAGCTGCCCGGTGCCGTGACACCCGGGCAACGGCCGCCCTGAGCTGGAGGTGCAAAGCCAAGATGATTTAATTTATAGAAAGGACAAGGATGTCGTGTAGCAGATTTAATCATCGGAGAGTTTAAAAAAAAATAAGGACCGGGCTAATGTCGTAATTTACATTTCAGGATAATAAAGAGAGAAAGACAGAAAAGGAAGGGCCCATAAGCCTGCAAGAGGCAGTCAGGAGGGGAGGCCAACCAGGGGGCTGAGGGAGCCCAATAGATTTGCCTGAAACACCAATAAATTTAAAAACAAACCCAGAAAGCTAAAGACAGCCCCTGGAAAGTGCTGGGAAAATGGACCATCGATTTTAGAGTTGATCTGCATTTTGTATTTTAATAATGCTCTCTCTGTCTTTCCTTTTCTCTCTCTCCCTCTCTCCCTCTCTCGCTCTCTCTCTCTTTTGCAAAATATAAAAGCTGATCTGATAAATATTAATTTGAACCATCATAATGTATTTGAAAATTCCAGCTAAAATGTCACCACATGGAACATTAATGTAATATTTCAAGGCCCTGAGAGCAATACTCATATTGATTGCATTTATTTCACTCTAGGGAGGAGAGATAATTCTTCAATGTGGGACACATCTGGGAGCCAAGGAGGCAGGGGCTGAGGGGAGAAACGCGAAATTATATATGGTCATAAAAAATACAAAACAGAAGATCCTCCCCAAAACTCTCCCCTCTCCCGTGGCACCCCACACCCTAACTTGGCTTTTTAATTTCTCAGCGTGGCGTGGGGCACGGAAGGCAGGAGCTCGTGTGCCTCTGGGGCCGGGGTTGCCAAGATTCAGCCTCCTCTCCCTGGGCCTCACCACGTGGGCCCTGTCTCCAGGCATTGGCTGCCTCCCAACATGGGGCATCGGGGCCCAGCTGGGGATGGACAGACAGATAGAGGGACTGGCCCAGCTGGGGGCCCCCCAGAGCTGTGGGGTGAAAGTCTGTGAATGCACAAGGGCTGTGGGGTCCTGTGGAGGGGGGGAGAGAAAGAGGAGAGGAGAGGAGGGCAAAGGAGGGAGACAGAGAGAAAGGCAAGAAAGAAGAGAAGAAAGATACCAAAACAGAGAAAGAGGAAAGAGGGAAGGAGGGAGACAGAGAGGTGTGAGTGAGAAAGCAGGGAGAGGGGGGAGAGGAAGGGAGGAAAGGAGGGGAAGAGTGAGTGGGGAGGGGAGGGGGCGAAGGGAGGCGGAGGGGGGCGCCGACCGACTGGAGTCCCAGTTCCTCTCACTGTCATTAAGGATATTGATGTGCTCAGGCGTCAACCAGTCTTTGCACAAGTGAAAGGAAATCCGATGCTGGTGATGACCCGGAGCCCACGCCCTCCATGCCCCCTGCCGGCCTGGAGCAGAGACCTGGGAGGCCTGGGGGGAGGGGTGTGGAGTGGTGAGACCCCCATACAGGGCTGAGGTGCCAACGCTCCGTGACTCTAAGCTTCCCCAGCCCGGGGCCCGCGCCGGGGTAGGGAGGGCACCCCTGGAACCCACTTCTTTCAACACCCATGCCCACGGCTCCAGGGCTGGCTGCCTGGCCTCCTGCCTCCCCCTGGCCTGGTACCTGCATCCCAGATGCAGGCTGAGCAGGGGTGACCCCCTGACTGAGCCCTCAGCCGGAACGGGAGCCTCACCTTCCTCCTTGCTTCTTGGAGTGTGTGTGGGGTTGACCCTGATAGCACCCCTAGAAGGCCAGGGGCGGGGCAAGGAGAGGTCCTGGAGGCCCAGGGACTGGCCAAGGTCAGGCGCGCATCCTTGCCGTTCTTCAGATCTCTGCACAAATGTCACCTTCTCACAGAAGCCCTCCCTGGCCACCTAGACAGCCACTGACACACACTCCCTATCACGCCTGCGTGTTTTAAGCAGAGCACTTGTCAGTAACTGGGATTATCTTAATTTGCGTTTACGTGCTTTTTATCTCTCTTCCCCCGACTTGGAGATTAAGTTTTTAAGGATAGGGACCTTGCCTGCCCCGTTCACCTTTATATCCCCTACACCAGGCACAGAGCAGATGCTCCTAGGCGTTAGTTGACTTGATGGAAGGATGGATGGACGGTCGGAGGGACGGACGCTAAAGGCTCTGCCCTTACGCTCACCAACCCCTCCCGGCCTGAGCCCCCTTTGAGCCGTGTGACCCAGCATCGCCCGCACCCCCCCGGACCCCACGCAGCCCCAGCTCCCGCTGCCGCCCGCTGCCTGCCGCCAAGGCTGCGCACCCCCGCCTCCCCTGAGCCGTCACTCGCGGAGCTGCCACAATATTGTGAAGGCTACGCGCTCCCGCTCCTGCGCGAAGCCCGCAGCCTGCGCCGGGAAAGCGAGGGAGGCGGCGGGCGGGCGGCTCGGCGATGAATAATGCATGACCAAGGCGCCCCCTACCGGCGGCCGCGGGCTCCGCGGGGACACGGCCCCGCCGCGCCCCGGACCTCGCCGGCACCAGGTGGACGCGGCAGGTCTCACTTCCCCGCCCAGGGCATCCAGGGAGGGAACTTCCCTCCCTGTCCTCCCTCCGGGCTCCAGCCGCCTAATCCTCGTCCTCTCCAGGGCACCCTCCCTCCTTCCCTCCATGTCTGGGGGGCAGCTTCCACCCATCCCAAGACTGAGGGCCTCTTTTGGGGGCGTCTGGGGCGGTCGGGGAGGCTGCACAAAGCCTGGGGCAGGCCTGCGTGGTCTCTTAGGGGTCCGATCCCCGGGTGGAGGTGGGATGGGGAAGCCCACTCCCTCTCACCCCAGGGCTTCTGCACCCTTATTTGGGCTGGGCCGGGAGTGCAGCCTCAGGAAAGACCAGCTGGAAGGCAAGGGAGAGCAGAGAACGCGACTTAATCTGCTTATAAAAATGAGTGCAAATTATTTGGTGACATTTTGGTCTCTATAGCTCATGGTAAATATCTAAATATATAATTATCTGATTAAGTTAACGTTATCAAAAAATTAATGCCAACACTATCACAAGTGTTTCCAAGTTTCTGTAGAACATTTAGAACATTGAGATGCTTTTTTTTTTTTTTTTTTAAGTTAAAATACAGGAAAGCCCACTATGTACATGTGGGTGTCTGTCATTTTAGAATAAGCGTCCTGGAAGTGTCTTCCTGGGGAAGTGTCTTTCTTTTCAGGGAGGAATGGACCTTCTTGGCTGCCCTCCAGCTGGAGATGCCAGGTGGCAGAAGGCACGGGTCAAGGGTGATAAGGCCTGGAGTGTCCCCCAATGGCTGTGACCTCTGGGGTTCCGCCACCACGACTGCCTGTTCCCCAGGCCCACTGTGTCCTAACAGGCAGGTAACGAGAAGGGAGCCAGAGGTCTCTGCTGGGCTTGAGAGGCTCTTTTACTCCCAGTCATGCAGGCCCCTGGGGAGCAGGGCCTCACAGCCTCTCCTCCTTGAGAACAGACTCTGTTGACACCCCCTCACACCCAATCATTCCTCCTGTCGCCTGACCCATTGCCCAGCCTTAATAAGCCAGAAAGGAGGGGCGACCATTCCAGAGGCCGGGACCTCGGGCCTCTGGGAAGTGTCTCCAGTCCATCTGTTGAGCACCTGCTGAAAGGCTGACACGTGTTAGGATCTCTAGTGCCGGCAGCGCCCTGGGAACTTGGACTCTGAGCCCCATGTTACAGATGAGAAAACCGAGGCTCAGAGAGGTACAGTCATGGGCCCAAGATCACACAGCTCAGATTTGAACCCAGGCTTACGCTCTTCAGTGCCTGAGGCAGGGATGAGCCAAGAGGCCTGGAGCTGGGAGGAGGAACTCCAGCCTCTTCCCAGACAGTCCTCTTGTTTCCTGGACCCCACCCCCAGGAGATCTGACTTGAATCCTGAGCTGGACCACAGCCCTCCTTGTGAAATCTTGGGGCAGCACTTGGTCTGGGTCACTACAAATGGGTTGCAAGCTTAAATGCCCCAGGGATTGGCAGGGAATATATAGGAAAGGAAATATATGGTCCTCCAATAGTTTCCCAAGTAGTTTGACTCTTAAGAAAATGACAGTTCAGGGCGATGAAACCTGACAACCTGTTAGCATCCTTCACCCTGAAGTCTTGCTCCTTCAAGGGAGGCCCGGGTTCCAGCCCCTGTCTCCCTTTGCTTTGCTCTGTTGCCTCAACCAACAAGTCTGACGTCTCTGAGACTCTGTTTCTTCATCAGTAGACTGGGAATAAAAGCAATGTCCATATCACAGGGGGCTGCATGGGCCAGGCGAGTGGAGGGATGTGCAGGGCTTTGTAAGGCAACCCAGGGTCCTCCCAGGATAATTCTTGTTAGTAAGTTGGGGTCCTCGTTTGGTGGCTCTTTTAGTGTGGGTCTCCCCAAAAGCAGACCAGGGATCTGGGTGTGTGCCATTTGAGAGGGATCTCCAAGGAGAACGGGGGCGGGGTGGGGTGGGGAGAAGACGAGGAAAACGTGTCAATGAGCAGTTGCCACTGTGAGTAGCCAGGGCTCATGACTCCTGCAGAGACTAGAGCACAGCTCAGAACTGTCCCAAGGTGAGAGTGTTGGGGCGGAGGGGGCGGGCGGCCATTTATCCACCAACTCCCATCTGTCACTGGTTCATTGGTTGAGTGAGAGTCACAGGGGGCCAAGCTCTGGCTCCTATGGCCAGAGAGATGTCCTTGGGGTGCTCAAGTCGGAGTGATGGGGGCTGTTGGTAGAAGCTGCAGGTGCCCTCTGGGGCAGGCGGAAGGACAAGGCAGGGCCCAGTGCCTACCCAAGTTCCCTTCCTTTTGCCTGCTACACTTGTCAACGTCAGTGCCCACTCTAGGCCACACCCAGGCTCAGGAGTCAGAGATGGGCCAGACTCAGCCCCAGCCTTGTCAAGGGGGAGGAAGGAAGCTCACTTTTCCAAGAATGAGTGCTGAGAGAGAGGTAGGTCTCCTGGCCTTTTTAGGAGCCCAGAGACTGGGTATTCAACTTAGCCTGGGGCTGAGAAGGCTTCCTGGAGGAGGGGACGTTTTTCTAGCAGAATCTTGAGCCAGAGACTCAATTCTCTGTCCTGGGGCCTAGAGGGATCTCACCCCCTACTGTCCAAACTTCCTTCCGGCCGTGGTAACTTAATATTGAATGGCTGGGCGGGGCTGGCAGCCCTGCTCCATCCACCATCCCGGACTCCAGGCCATCTGTCCTCCAAATCAGACTTTGTCCTGACCCTGGCACTGCTGTGGGGTGGGCAGCAGGCAGTGAGGAGAAAGGGTAGTTCTGGGCTTAGGACCTGAGGGACTGCCAGAGGTTAGCCAGCAAGAAGTTCCCAAAGCTTCCAGAATGACTGGAGAGCTTGCTTTAAATTTGGATACAGGTCTAATTCAGACCTTCCGACTGAGTATCTGGGCGAGGATTTGAGCTTCTGCATTTTTAAGCACGCACCCCAGGGTCTTCTCATGCTATACCAGTGGACTTGGGTTGGGGACCCACCTCCTGCTCTGTGCTGAGCTAGTGGTCACCTCCCCCCCTCCCCCGCTAGAGACTTCCTGTGAGCTGTGAGCTCCCGGGAGCATCCCTCCCGCCATAGACATCATCCCCATCACCTAAATCATCTCCCCGCGACCTGGATCTGTGTTGCCAAGGAGAGGGAGTGAGAAAGAGGAGACTGTCTCCCCAGGGATGTCCTCTCTACCTCTGCAAGCTCCACCCTGCAGAGACACCCCCCCCCCACCTCTGTTTCCTGGAGAGCGCGGGGGAGCATGGGGGCTCCTCTGTGGCTGAATCAGTGACCTCCCATTCATTCATATGCATGGATCAAATTTTGGAAATGCAATTAATTACCTGTTGTTGTGTCTGCTTTAATTATTGTCGTGTCTTCTATATACTTCACACAATGTAATAAACAGTTGGGGAAACAAGATCTTCATTGTGGCCAGGGCTCGGGAGAAGCTGGGCTCTGTCCCCAGCCCTGGGAAGCACTTTCCACCTGTCATTCATGGTCACATCCATTCATTCTTTCATGCGTTTGTTCACTGATTCTCCAGTCAGTTTGTCATTGATTCATTCACTCAGTCCCTCATGCATTCGAATACTCATTTACTCATTCATTCATTCATTTATCCAGTGAATATGTGTTAGCAAAGCCATGTGACAGCCTCCAGGAGAGGTGCCAGGAAGGTCATGGTAAATAAAACAAGAAGGTCCCTGCCTTTTATGAGCTGGCAATCTGGTGGGGGAGACAGACGATAAATACATGAGATGAATACAAATAGAGCCAGGATGACCAGGGAGGACTTCTTGGAGGAGGCAACATTTAAACCCACTCCCTGTTTCATTCATTTGTTTATTCATCCATTTGGGCAGAGTAGGCTCTATTCCTGGAAAGAGCAAGAGATAGAAGGCCCAGTTCTGAACCAAGACCTAGGGGGAGAGACAACTGGCGGCCGAATTATTACAACACAGTGGGAAACATGGTGGTAGAGGTAGGAACCAAGTGGGAGCGTGGAAGCTGGAGAAACAGCCAGGAAAGTTTTTTCCTTGAGAGGAGGCATGGAGCGGGTCTTCCAGGGCCCAGAGAAGGTGAGTAATCTGAGCCTCCAGGGGACAGGCTCAGGGGCCATGCACAGCTCCTCTGAAGGGAGGGACCAGCAAGTCCCGGTCACAAGTGCTGTGCACAGTGGTGGTGGCATGGAGAAAGAGGAGGAGTGGGTCTGGTGACTAAGACCTCCTGGTTCCCAGCCCCCGCAGGGCTTGGAGTCAGAGGGGACTGGATAAGGCTGGGTCTTGGTGAAGGAACAGAAGTTTATCAGCCAGAGAAGGACACTCCAAGTGTACCCCGCACGTGCAGAGGCCTAGGGGCAGGAGGGAGCTGGTATGGAGTGGGGAAGCCTGACTTCGTGGCAGAAGATGGAGCCTTAGGCCCAGGAGGTGGGAGACAGGTGACTGGATCACAGGGGCTGGGGGGGGGGGCAGCACCGAGGAGCCCGAGCGAAATCCCAGAAGTAATCAGCCATCATGGGCGGTCTGCAGGCTGGGGAGGTGACGTCAGAGCTGAGTATCTGTGCTTGCTTACAAACATGTTCAAGGGACTTCCCTGACGGTCCAGTGGTTAAGACTCCGTGCTCCCAGCGCAGGGGGCCTGGGTTCCACACCTGGTCGGGAAACTAGATCCCGAATGCCACAACTAAGACCCAGCGCAGTCAAATAAGTAAATATTTTTTTAAAAAATAAATATCCTAACAGACTTTAAAAAAAAAAACCAACCAAACAAATGTGTTCCAATGCCTGCTCAGGGCCGGGGATACAGCAATAAGCAAGACATGGCCTCCGCCCGTGGAGAGCCAGTGACTCCGGTGGTGGAAGTGTCATCAGGGCGACCATGCTAGGTACCCAGGAGCCCAGAAGAGCAGGTTAGGCTCAGGAAAGAAAAATGAAAAGCCAGCAACACCTAGTATTTATCAAGCCCTTCCTCCACGCCAGGTGCCTCGCATTGGTTATCCCATTAATAATAATAATAGTAGGAGCAGCAGCAGTAATAAGTAACACTTATTTTGTGCCAGCTTCTTTCTGGTCTATGGGCTTTTACCCATATTAATTCCTTTAATCTTCACGACAACCCTGGGAGGTGGATATAATGATCAATGTCCCCATTTGACAGATAAGGACATGGAGGCTCAGAAGCTGAGCGACTTCCCCAAGGAATAAGTGGCTGAGCCAATATATGCACTCAGACCTTCCCTCTTCCCCAGTCCATGCTGGCCTCTTCCTGCCCCGCCCCCCACTCCATCAAGAGATGGGCTGGGGGCTGAGGGGGCGGGGGCACTGCTGGCAATGAGCCGATGGCCCTGTCCTCTCCCTTCAGGCAGCCACGGGCTGCTGCATTCTCCTGCCGACTGAGGCTAGTGTTTTATGAACCCAGAACCGCAGCAAGATTCTCCTATTAATTTATTGGTATTGCTAATTAAACATCATATTCGCAAATGTAAATTTCCTAATGGCCTCCCTTCCATTTCCGAAGTTTCCCAAAAGAGATTTCTTGTTATGGTTGTCAATTGAAATCAATTAAACCTCACCGGATGGGTGGGCTGTGGCTGGCTCAGGGGTCACCGAGGGGATCTGGGGCCTCTGGACAGGATCTAGCTGGGGCCCTTGTTGACCACAGAAAAGGACCGGGATCAGGGAACTCTGGGGAGAAAGAGGCAGAGTAGGCCCAGCCCCAAGCTCCTGGGTGTCAGCTGCCTTCCCTCTGGCCTCCCCTAGTCAGGGATGGGCTTTCCTCTGGCCCTTGATGTGGTTGCTGGCTGGGCCTGTAGCTGTTTGCAAGGCTACGTCAGGGAGGCCAGGCTAGGATGAGGAGTGAGGAGGGAGGTGGAGGGAAGAGAGAATCTAACAGGAGGGTCCAGGAATGAGCAAATGCCGGTGCTTGGAGGAAACTTAGAGATTTTTCCAGTCAAACCCCTCATTTGAAAACTGGGGAAACGGAGGCACCAGGGAGGAAGTGCCATGCCCAAGGCCACAGAGTCAATATGTGGAGAAGCTGGGACTTAAACAGAGGTCTGCCTGTAACCCCTTTGAGAATTTGATGAGCTATGTGCCCTCACTCCAGAAAAATGTACACAGGGATCACATAATTGCAGGAACCTCGCTCTCTACCATGGCAATCCCCGACCCCAGTCAGTCATCGTGTAGTGCTTAAAAGCAATGGCTCTTGGACCACAGGTGACCGCTTTTGAATCCCATATCCAGCAAGCTCTCTGTCTCTCTGGACCTCAGTCTTCCTGTCTGTAAAATGGAACGGCAGTCTCTCCCTCCCAGGGCTGCTGGGAGGGTTATCTGACAAAGCATGTGAGTGCCCAATACCAGGATGGACCTCATCATGTCAGAGCCCAGTGTGGAGAGGCCTCTGGCCAGTGCCGGCCTGGGCTGCGGGTGGACCCAGGGAGGTTGGGAGAGGGTGAGCCCACGCAGGCCGAGGCTTGGCTTCACGTTTGGAATGATGGTCACCATTTACTCAGCGCTGAGATACCACATGCGTCATCTCTGTAATTCTCCCAGCTGATGAGGAGGTGCTGTCTTTGCCTCCTTCACAGATGAGGAAACTGAGGCTAGGGAAGTCCAGGACTTGCCTGGCCTGGGGTTCCCTGGGGGAGGGTCTCTCTGACTCCAGAGTCTGAGTTGGTAACTGCTCTGCCTTTGCTGAGAATGAAATGGAAGAACTAAGAGTGGACCAGCCACCAGGACTTTGAGTCCCTGCTCTGCAGCTCCTTTGCTGGGGGGGCTTGAGCATGACCCCTGCACAGTCAGGGCCCAGGACACACCTGAAATATGTCAGAGAGGACTGATGGTCTCTGCAGGCCAGTCTAAGACACCAGGGTGCACACAACGGTCAGCACTGCCCTTTCCACTCCTACAGCTACAGGCCTAGTGTCCCCTCCCGACACCCCTAAGCACAGCCTCTGGGGAGAGAGGCAGAAAAGGGAGCCTGTGGGGGAAACTAAGTCAAAGGGCCAAGGCACTGGCAAGGACCCAGAGGATGCGGAAGACCCCTTCCCTTGCCTTTGTCCCTGGTACCTGCGCAAAGCTGGGGAGTGGGACTGGCGGGGAAGGAGATAAGTGAGGGACATCTCCCAGATGCCAGGAAGCATCCGCCTCGCCCCAGCTCTCCATGGCACACGTGGCTTTTGTGTGTCAGTATCGTTAGGGGACCAGTGGATAATCTGAGCGTGTTGGTTGCTGCGTGGGGATCTCCATTAGGGAAAGTTTTAAAAATACACTCTATTGTTGTTTGTTATTAATGGTAATGACACAGGGCGCGAGGCTGCCCATCAGCTCCCTACTGTCCCCGGCTCCTAATGTGCTGGGGGGAACAGTCACGACCCAGAGCCTTGCATGGAGCGCGGGCTGGGCTCAGGGCACAGGACGACCCCGGGGTGCCCAGACATTAAAAAAAAATTTTTTTTTGCTTTATCCACCGCCCCCCCCACCGGAGCCGTGCTGGTTCTGCAGCTCAGTGGCGGCTAGGGCCTCTGTTCTACAGGATGGGGGTTGTTAAAGTTGTCAAGAATAAGGCCTAGTTCAAGAGATGCCAAGTGAAATTTAGAAGACGGCAAGAGGGCAAAACTGACTACTATGCTCAGAAACGATTGGTAATCCAAGATAAAAATAAGTACAGCGCACCCAAATACAGAATGACAGTTCAGGTAACTCACAGAGATACCGTTTGTCAGATTGCTATGCCCGTATAAAAGGAGGTATGATCGTTTGTGCAGCTTGTGCTCGTGAACTCCCGAAGTATGGTGTGAAGGCTGGCCTGACAAATTACGCTGAAGCATCTTGTACTGGCCTGCTGCTGGCACGCAGGCTTCTTAATAGGTTTGGGATAGACAGAATTTATGAAGGCCAAGTCGAGGTGACTGGAGGTGAATACAGTGTGGAAAGCGTTGATGGTCAACCTGGTGCCTTCACCTGTTACTTGGATGCAGGGTTTGCCAGGTCTACTACTGAGAATAACGTTGTTGGGGCCCTGAAGGGAGCTGTCGATGGAGGCTTGTCTATCCCTCACAGTACCAAACGGTTCCCTGGTTATGATTCAGAAAGCAAAGAATTCAATGCTGAGGTACACCGAAACCACATCATGGGGCAGAACATCGCAGATTATGTGCGTTACCTGATCGAAGAAGGTGAAGATACTTACAAAAAACAACTCTCTCAATACATAAAGAAAAACATAACTCCAGACATGATGGAGGAGATGGATAAGAAAGCTCATGCTACAATATGAGAGAATCCAGTGTATGAGAAGTTAAAAGAAGAGGTGGGGGCTTCCCTGGTGGTGCAGTGGTTGAGAGTCCGCCTGCCGATGCAGGGGACGCGGGTTCGTGCCCCGGTCCGGGAGGATCCCACATGCCGCAGAGCGGCTGGGCCCGTGAGCCATGGCCGCTGAGCCTGCGTGTCCGGAGCCTGTGCTCCGCAACGGGAGAGGCCACAACAGTGAGAGGCCCGCGTATCGCAAAAAAAAAAAAAAAAAGAAGAGGTGGAACCATCCCAAAATGTCACTTGCCCAGAAGAAAGATCGGGTAGCTCAGAAGAAGGCAAGCTTCCTTAGAGCTCAGGAACGGGCTGCTGAGAGTTAATAACCCAAACCACAATTTCTATGAAGATTTTTCAGATAAAGACAGTAATAAACTTATTGAACAAGTTAAAAAAATTTTTTTAATGTGGTAAAATACACAGAACATAAAATTTAACATTGTAGGCCTTTCTTTTTTTTTTTTTTTTTTGCGGTAAGCGGGCCTCTCACTGCTGTGGCCTCTCCCGTTGCGGAGCACAGGCTCCGGACGCGCAGGCTCAGCGGCCATGGCTCACGGGCCCAGCCGCTCCGCGGCATGTGGGACTTCCCGGACCGGGGCACGAACCCGTGTCCCCTGCATCGGCAGGCGGACTCTCAACCACTGCGCCACCAGGGAAGCCCTGTAGGCCTTTTAAAGTATGTAATTCAGTGGCATTAAGTAAATTTTATGTAGCTGTCTAGTTCCAGAACTTTCTCATCACCCCAAAATGAAACCTCGTACCCATTAAGCAGTCCCTCCTCATTTTCCCATCCCCCTGGCAACCACGAAGCTGCCTTCTGTCTCTATAGATTTGCCTTTTCTGGATTTGCCGATTCTGTACCCATGAAACATCAACTCCCCGTTTCCCCCTCCCCCCAGGCCCTGGTAACCTCTCGTCCGCTTTTGTGTCTATGGATTTGTCTATTCCAGGTACCTCATATACATGGAACTCTGCACCGTCTGGCCTTCTGTGTCTGCCTTCTTTCGCATAGCATCATGTTTTCAAGGTTCATCCATGTGGCATGTGCCAGTGCTCCATTCCGTGTTCCGGCAGAACAATATTCCACTGTGTGGATAGACCACGTTGTGTTTACCCATCATTCACCGATGGACATATGGGTTGTTGCCACTTTTTAGCTACCGTGAATAACGTCCAGATGCTGAGCACATGGTTATCTGCGTTCTGAGTAGGGAGATGTCTCGATTCTCCTGCACAGATGTCCGGAGAGCAAATAAAAGGTCATCCTTTCATACTGTACATGAGTGTGTCCAAGCTTCAGACCCCCAGCTCAGGGGCCCAAAGGACCACTTTGGTGCTCTCATTAGGTAGGTGGGCTCCCGTAGCGCCCAGGCCCCCAGGGAAATTATCCACAGCTTGAAACAGTGCGGGTTCCTTGAGGTGGGGAAAAGAGGGGCAAGCGGTACCCCTTGGACATGTGACCCTGTGGGGTGGTGGGGGCTGGATGAGATGACCTTCTGAGGACCCTCGTAGGCTAGCACACAGGAAGAGGTCTCTGCCCACTTGGCAGACCTTGCGGCCTAGAGCATAGAACATGAAATGTCAGAGATGGACAAGGTCTTGCTGTTGTCCAGTTCAAGTGTCCCACCCTGGGCATTTTAGAGATGGGGAAACTGAAGCCAGAGAAGAGACGAGACCTCTTCATTGTGTCGCCAACACCTTCACAGCTCCCGTTGACTGACACTTCCCAGCATGAGTTCCCTTAAACCATACACTTTAAGGGGTGTTCTAATGTCATTCCCATTTTACAGATGGGAACTTGAAGGCTCATGGAAGTGAACCCCTGTCTGAAATGTAGGGAAGGGACAGAAGTTCTCAGGTGTCCCCAAAGGAAACCAGAGGTTTTCCAGCTAAACTCACGCCACTGCGGCCAGTGGCAACTGCCCTCGAGGTTGGCACTATGTCATCCTCTCCCAGGGCGCTTAGCACCCCTGCACTCTCCTGCTGGCATCTCCATCCCTCAGCCAGAAGCTGGATGTCTTGGGAGGTGGCATAAATAATGGCAAGAGCACAGACTTGAGTGGAAATCCCAACTCCACCCCTTGGTAATTTACTTTATCTCACTGAGCCTCAGTGTGCCCATCTGTAAAATGGGGAGTCTTGCCAGCACCCACTGCAGAGGGTTGCTTTAAGAGTTAAATGAGTTAATGTATCCAGGAGGCTTGCACAGAGCTTGGCACACAGTGAGTGCTCCAAAAATGTAGCCCAGACAAGCCTGGCCCCCCACCAAGCCCCACGTGGGAAGAGCTGGACGGAAGAACATCAAACAGATCAGGGAGCCTGGCGCTGCCCCCGGGGATTCGTAGCTGAGAAGAAGCGACGCTCATGGTCTCCCTGGGATAATCAGAGAGGACACCACCTTAATTCCACCTCCATCAGACCTCTGCCAGAAGACACGACCCTTTCACCTCATCAATATTCAAGAGCTTAACAAAAAAAGCTATAACTAGGGAAGTCAGAAATAATGGAATGCAGTATTGATTATTTTATGGTGCGATTAGGGGTAATTACAGCTCTCAAATTTTATTTTAATGTTACTTTCTACTACTTTTAGCCTTTTAAAATTATCCCAAACATCCCCATTTAATGGAACACACATGCCTTCAATTTCAATGTGAAATACTTTTTTTCTGCTAAAGTGTGACCTCAATATATTTGAAGACATAAATTACACCATGTATAAACCATAAAAAATGAATGATGAATTTAATTCTGGTGAAGCAGGAGGGATTGAGGAGGCAGGCGGGCAGAGGTGCTGTTTATCCAGTGCAGAGGGGACGATCAGAAGCAGGAGGGGGCAGTGGGGGCCAGAGGGGGTGCCTGACCTTCAGGGGCACAGGAACGGGACTTGGAGCTCTCCAGGACACAGGCCGAGGAGGGACTGTCTGAACTTGTGGCCACTTCCTCTGCCCACCTTCCCTGGGGAATGCGTTTCCAAAATCTTGCAGTTGCATGGTCTGACTTGAGTCTCCAGCCTAACTCTGCCCATCATAGGTAGTGTGGTGTGGTTGCTAGATGCCAGTGCTCGCTTTTATCTATCCCAGCACACAGATGAGCGAACTAAGGCTGAAGGAACTCACCTAAAGTCACTTGGGGAACAAGTGGGGGTTTTGGGTGCTGGCTGCAAAGCCAGAATTGGGTACTCTGCAGCCCAAGAGCTTCCGGCTGTCAGAGAAGAGCCTGTAGGAACTGCATTCCCATGGACCTCAGGGCAGTGAGCAGAGTGGCTGAGGACACAGGATTTTGAGCCAGACACCCTGGGTTCAAATCCTGGTCCCCTTATAGTGCTATGAGGACTCTCTACCACTATAAAGCCCCTAGCATGTTATTTCTGATCTTCTCTTGCCCAGAGTCTATGCTGGGGTTCGGGGTGGGGGGCTTTGGGCCCAGCAACAGGGGTTTTCAAAATCTGGGTAGGGATTTCTCCTGCACCCTCAGGGTACGGCCTCCAAACCTCTGTCCTGGGCTTTCCTGGTTCCTGTACACTCCTCTTCCCCAGGTGACTGGTAGCTCATTATTTGGGGACCCTCTTGCCACCCCTACTACATGAGGGTGAGACCCCGGAGGGCAGGGGCCAGCTCTCCTTTTTTGTTGTTGTATCTTCAGCAACGGCACATTGTGGGAACTCGAGAAAACTGCATGAATGAAATGCTCGGTCGGACTTCCCTGGTGGTGCAGTGGTTAAAAATCCGCCTGCCAGTGCAGGGGACATGGGTTCGAATCCTGGTCCGAGAGGATCCCACATGCCACTGAGCAACTAAGCCCGTGAGCCACAACTACTGAGCTCACATGCCACAACTACTGAAGCGCGCCTAGAACCTGAAGCTCCGCAACAAGAGAAGCCACCGCAATGAGAAGACTGCGCATCGCAATGAAGAGTAGCCTCCGCTTGCTGCCGCTAGAGAAAGCCTGCACACAGCAGTGAAGACTCAACACAGCCAAAAATAAATAAACAAAAATTAATGAATTTATTAAAAAAAAAAGAAATGCTTGGTCAACTGGTCACTTTGCTAATTTCAACGTTCAGTTCTCAGCCCATCCGCAGCACTGGTCATGGGCGCCTCCCTCCTCCCTGGAACACTCTCTTGCCTTGGCTTCCCGGCTCCCACTTTTCCTCTAACGTCCTAGGTTGCTCCTCTCACCTCTGGTGCGTTTCCTCTTCACCCTCTTCACCTCAGGGGGTCCAGGGCTCATCCTTGGGGCTTCTCTCTCCCATGGTCACTCCCACTGTGACCCCATCCTGCTCGCACTTTAATGACCATCTAGACCAATGCTGTCCAATAGAAATAGCATGTAAGCTTCTTAGGCAGTTTAACATTTTTGGATACCTACATTTAAAAAAATTAATTAATTACTTTATTTATTTATTTTTGGCTGTGTTGGGTCTTCGTTGCTGTGCATGGCTTTCTCTAGTTGCGGTGAGCGGGGGCTACTCTTCGTTGCGGTGCACGGGCTTCTCATTGCGGTGGCTTCTCTTTTTGCAGAGCATGGGCTCTAGGCACGCGGACTCAGTAGTTGTGGCTCGAGGGCTCTAGAGCACAGGCTCAGTAGTTATGGCGCACGGGTTTAGTTGCTCTGCGGCCTGTGGGATTTTCCCAGACCAGGGCTCGAACCTGTGTCCCCTGCAGTGGCAGGCTGATTCTTAACCACTGCACCATGAGGGAAGTCATCCCTACATTTTTAAAAAATGAAATAAAAAAGAGTAAGGTAAATACTGTATTTTATCTAACCGAATATATCCAAAATTATTTCATTGTCATTTCAATATAAATGATCAATATAAAAAGATCATTAATGAGCTATTGTACTTTTTTTTCATCTAAGCCTGTGAAATCCGGTGTGCATTTTATACATACAGCATGTCTCCATCGGACCAGCTGCATTTCAAGTGCTCAGTAACCACGTGTGGCTTCCGGCTACTGTGTGGGGCTGCAGAGGTTTCTACGCTGACCGTTTCCAACATGTATCTTCAGCCCAGATCTCATGTCTCAGTGGTGGACACTTACTCCTACGCAGTGTCTCCATTTGGAGGTCTGAGAGGCGTCACAAACTCCAAACGTCCATAGCTGAGCTTCTGTTCTTCCCCGCACCTGCTCTACCCACCGCCTTCCTGCCTCTACTAATGTTAGCTCCGGCCTTCCAAGGCTCAGATCAAAATCCTCAAAGTGACCCTTGACTCTTCTTCCCAGCCAATTCTGGTCCCCCATCTGATCCATCAGCAAATCCTGTCTGTTCTATCTTCAAAATACATCCAGAATCTGACCACTTCCCACTCCCTCCATTGCTGCCACTTGGTCCAAGCCACCAATACTTCTCACCTGGGTAACTGAAATCGCCTCTTCCCTGGTCTTCTCAAGCCCACTCTTGCCCTGGACGCTACAAACAACGTCCACCCAGATCACAGAATGGTCCAGTAAAAGCATCAGTGAGCTTCTGTCACACCTCTGTTCATAGCCCTTCAATGCTGCCGATCTCCCTCAGGGTGAAAATTCAAGTCCATGAAGCAGAAAACACATAAAACATGTTCCTGCCTCAGGACCTTTGCCCTGTCTGTTCCCTCAGCCCAGATGGCCCTTCTTATAGGTATCTACAAGGCCAATGCTCTCATCTCCTTTGAGTTTTTGCAGAAATATCACCTTTTCATTGAAATCTTTCTTAATCTTTCTATTTTAAACTGCCATTTCTCTCCCCATCCCCTACCCCTCCTTTATTTTCTCCTTTTATTTCTAATACATATAATTTACCTATTTATTTGACTGACTGCCTCTCTCACCAGAATGTCAGCTCTACAAGGCCAGGAATGTTTGTCCTTTTGTCTATTTTATTCACTATTCCACCTCAGCAGTGTCCACATGCATGGTGCCTAGCCTGTGTTAGGCATTCATAAATATTTGATGGAGAAATGAATAAACATTCACCACTAAATGGATAGCCATTTGAACTAAGACCATTTATTGAATTCTGTTTATTTGAAATGTCATCTTTATCATAAACTACACTTTCATATAAACATGCATCTGTTTCTTTCCATTGATTGATTTATCTAATCTCATTCCAATACTACACTGTTGTAATTACTATGACTTTATGTTTTGCCAACTGTTAAGGTTATTCACCTTTGAAATTTTTTTCAATATTATTACACATTTTCTTTCTTATACAAACTCTACAAGTGGACTATCATGTTTGATAACAATTTATGTCAGGAACTTCACTGAGACTGCAGTAGATTTATTAATTCAAGAATTTATTATATTTCAATATTGTCATCACATCCAAAATATATCTTTCCTTTTTTTTTTTTTTTTTTTTTGCAGTACGTGGGCCTCTAACTGCTGTGGCCTCTCCCGTTGCGGAGCACAGGCTCTGGACGTGCAGGCTCAGCAGCCATGGCTCACGGGCCCAGCCGCTCCACAGCATGTGGGATCTTCCCGGACCGGGGCACGAACCCGCGTCCCCTGCATCGGCAGGCAGACTCTCAACCACTGCGCCACCAGGGAAGCCCTCTAATATTTTTATATTTAAAAAATGTAGAGACTCGCATACTGCAAAATATATATATATATATATATATATATATGTATATTAGAGGAAAATATTTTCACAAAATTGGAGTAGGAAAAACAAGACCTGAAACCAAGGAGCCATAAGGAAGAGGGCTGCAATCAAAATTTAACATTTTTATGTCACAAAAATCATCAGCAGGCTGGGAGAAAGATGATCCACATCCAGGATATATAAAAATATTCCATTAGAAAAATGGACAAAAGATACAAACAGACATTTCACAGTAGACGAAATTTAAATGGCCAATAATCATATTTTTTTAAAGCTCACACTCAGTCACAGGCAAATGAAAATTAAAACAACAATGGATTTTTTGGTTTTGTTTTTTGCCTGACACATTGGCAAAAATTAAGGAGACTGATAATATCAAGAGTTGGTAAAGATGCAGTTCAAAAGCAGTCTCATACAATGTTGAAGGGTGTGTGAGTCAAATTTTCAGAGAACGATTTGTTAATATCTATTGAAATTAAAAAAAAAATTTCACCCAGAAATTCTTCTTCTAGGGCTTTCTTTACCAAAAAGACTCACTCGGGTGCACAAAGATGTGTATAAGGATGTTTATTATCTTGTTTGCAATAGAAAACATTTTTGAAAAAACGTAAATGTCCATCAATCAGAGATTGGATAAATACTTACAGCACAAGCCGAACTATGAAACCTTGAATAGGTACTTAAAAATAGTGAGGTAGGTCTATAAAAATCTATAAAGATCACGGAGAGATCTCCATAGCATACTGTCAAGTACATAGAAGCAAGTGAGATGGTGTGATGCCACTTAAGATAATTAAGATATTCGAAAAACTGGCAAAGAGTTTGAACAGAAACTTCTCCAAAGAAGATATCCTAATGTCCAAAAAGCATGTGAAAAAATCTTCAACATCATTAGTCATTAGGGAAATGCAAATCAAAATCACGATGAGATAACCACTTTACACACACTAGGAAAGCTATAATAAAAAAGACAGATGATAGCAAGTGTTGGTGAAGATGTGGAGAAATCAGAGCCTTCATAAGTTGCTGGTGGGAATGTAACCTCGCGTACCCGCTTTGGAAAACAGTCTGGCAGTTCCTCAAAAGGTTAAACATGGAGTTACCGTATGACCCAGAAATTCTACTCTAGGTATATACCCAAGAGAAATGAAAACATTATGTCCACACAAAAACTTGTACATGAATGTATGTAACAGCATTTATTCATTATGGCAAAAAAGTAGAAACCCATATGCCCATCCACCGATGAATGGATAAGTAAAATGTGGTATAGCGATACAATGGAGTACTATTGGGCAATATAAAGGAATGAAGTACTGATGCACGCTACAGCAAGGATGAACCTTGAAAACACTATACTTAAGTGAAAAAGCTATACACAAGAGACCATCTCTTGTATGGTTCCATTTATATCAAATACACAGAACAGGCAAATCCACAGAGCTAGAAAGATTAGTGGATGCCAGCGTTGGGGAAATTGAGGGGACTCGAGAGTGGCTGCTAGTGCATATAGGGATTCTTTTAGGGGTGATGAAAATGTTCCAAAATTGGTGTGGTGATGGTCGCACACTCTGAATATACCAAAACCCATTAAATTGGACAAATCATATGGCATGCAAATTATATCCCAATAAAGCTGTTTTTTAAAAAAAGATAATTAAGTGCTTGCATTTGATACTTTCTAACTAGTTAACCATGATCATGGCCATAGACTCTTGCCCACAGTCCCAGTACCCCCTGTATCAGTCTCCTTTAAAATCAAGGTGAACAAACCATGATGGACAAAATATCAACCTTTTAAATAAAACAGGATCATATTCCTGATTGTTCATTTGTCACAGGCTCCAGCATGGCTCAGTTCAGCGGTTACTGATCTTGTCTTTAAAGTGTTGATATTTTGTTCACCACTGAATTTTTGGCATTAATATTTCTTTTTAAGACTATTGCATTAAAGTATCATTTATCTTGGTTTCTGAGAGGTTTGGGGAGCGCTCCTTAAGTTTGGCCCCCGAGTGCCTCATTCGCCCCATCCTTGTCTCTGTCCTGGGTCCCAGGACTAGTGCCCCTGGCCTTGTCCTTATCCCCAGAGGTGCCACCTGGGACTCCCAGGCTCCCAGCGGCTAGAAAGTGGAGCCTGGTGTCGGGAGCCTGCAATGCCACTGTCCCAGGCTGTGGACAAAGGTCACAGCCTCCCGCCTGGGACGGTTGACCCGTCCTCCCCAAGACCTGTATAGGGAGAGATGGAGAGACACAGACCAAGAGACTAAGACCTCAGAGAGATAGGAGATGTCGGGGGAAAACGGACGGAACCCGAAGAGGGGGAGAGAGAGACAGAGAGAGCCTGGGGAGGCGGAGAGGAGCCGGGCGGGCGCGGGGCCGAAGGTCCCACCGCGGGGCGCCCCTCCCCGCGCCCAGCCCGCCCCCGCCCCACCCCCAGCGCGGGAGGCCCCGGAACAACCGTCAGAGGCGCCCGGGGGAAGG
Organism: Delphinus delphis; assembly: GCF_949987515.2. Classification (NCBI taxonomy): domain Eukaryota; kingdom Metazoa; phylum Chordata; class Mammalia; order Artiodactyla; family Delphinidae; genus Delphinus; species Delphinus delphis. The sequence goes on from NC_082683.1 coordinate 8,287,487, forward strand.
GGGCGCTCCCGGCCGCCCGCCGCCTGATGCGTATCGATCTGCGCCCGGGGTCGGCGCGGGGGCACCAGCTACCAGCGGGAGGGGCGACCGCACATTAGCGCGGCCGGGGACCACTCCCCGGAACGCGGGCCGGGCAGCCCATTAGACGCCCTGGCCGGTCGGCCGCGCGACCACCGTGGGCGGGGCGAGGCTGGCCCGGAGGGGATGCAGCAGCCTCCGAAGCCCCACCTCTCCCCATTGCCCGCTCCGAACAGCTGGTTTCCTCTGTTTCCTGAACTCCTCTCCAGCCTCTAGGGCTTTGCACGTGCTGTGCCCTCTGCAGGGACCCGATCTCCCATCGCGCCTCACCCAACTGAACCTCGCTCGTTCTTTGGCTCTTGCTTGGAAGTAGATTCCTAGGAAAGCCTAGATTCCTTGGGAACCCCCCAGACCCAGTTGGGTGCCCACCTTTGCACCGACCTCCTGAACAGCCCCCCATGAAAGCTGGGGGCTAGTCACAGGGATCAAGGATTGACCTCCCCAGGTGGTCTGTGAGTCTTTTGGGGCTTCTCCCTGTGTCGCATCTTGGGGATCCTGGCACCTATAGTGGCCCCAACTGGCACACCTGTAAATGAAAGAATAAACACCAGAGCTAGTCAGGAGGCAAAACCTGCACACCCCACAGGGACTTTTGACAAGGACCTCTTGTCCCCCTTACTTATCCTTGGAGAACGGTGTTGGGCATAATTGGGGTCGAAATCTAGTTCTGCCACTTAACGGCTGCATGACCGCGGCAGGTTATTTAACCTCTCTGGACCCCCATTTCCCCATCTGCAGCTTTATCAAAGTCTGCATTCTAATTGCTGCTCTTACGGGAGACCCCCAGAGATCTATACCCAAGCTGGGGAGGGGACTGGAAACCCCATAAGGGGTGGCTGCAAAGGGCATGAAATGCTTCACCGGCGTGTAGAGCATGCAGGAAAAACTGGCCACCCTCACATGCTGCTGCTGGTGGGGGTCAGGGAAGGGGGACTTTCTGGCCGCAGTGACTCTCCCTCTTAGGGCTCTTTCTCATCAGCCTCATTTTTCTCCCATGCATCACTTTTCCCTTGACACCACTTCTCTGCCAACTACCACCCTGTTCTCTGCCCTTTACCCAGTAAGATTCCGTGAGAGGTGCCCCTGAACCCACTGTTCTCTGGTTCTTCCCTTTCCATCCTCTCTTGAACCCACCCCCATGCAACGGCTCTGGTCCAGAACACCAATGACTCCACAATGTAAAGTCCAACAACGGTCAGTTCTCAGCTCTCGATTTACTGGCCCCTCAGTGCCCTGGACCCAGGTGGTCCCTCTATCCTCCATGGAACCCTTTCCTTACTCCGCTGGTTCTCTCCCTTCTCCCTAGCTGGTCCTTCCTGTCTCCTCTGCAATATCAGAGGCTTGGTCTTCTGAGTCTTCTCCATGTACCCCCCTCCCTCCGTGATCCCCCCCAGTGCCATGGCTCTTTAAACACCAATACACGCTGACAATTCCCAAATGTATATCTCTAGCTCAGCCCTCTCCCCAGAGCTCCGCGCTTGTCTGTCTACTCAACATCTTCACTTGGATAATAGGCAGAGCTGCCTCTGACTCATATAGCCCCATGCAAGTTAGCAGAAGGTGCTTTTCTTAAGTAATTTAAAAAAACAAAAAACAAAAAAAAAACCCACTTCATACTACATATTATTCTGTCCAACTATGGGCAGGCCAGCCAGGAGAAGGCAGAAAGCACTGACCCGCTGCAGGCCCTGCTAGGCAACGAACGCCAGGCTGGCTCTTGTATAAAGGAGGGGGATGGGAGGAGAGGGAAGAGAGGCAGGAGCCGGAGAGGTGGACGGGGAGAGGTAGAGGGGGCACTGGGTCCGGGGTTTAATCAGTAGCATCCAGCTTAAATTCATCTGAATGGCAGGTCCATAAATCAGGCTTCTTGTTAAATCTGTGGCCAGAGCATATGCTTCCTGTTAGGAAGCAGTGAAGCTTCTGGAGCATGGCTGTGCCCCCTTGCTCATCCCCCTCAGCTTGGCCTGGATCTGCCCCAGAAGACTTTACTGGGAGCGACAGCCCTGGCTGGGGCTCGCTTGTACCCAGGCGCTAAGGCAAGTCACTCAGTGTACAGTCCTTCCACTGCCCCTGCTCTGTGAGGTGGCTGTTGCCTGTTTAGAGTTGGGTGGGGGTAGGGAGTGGAAATCAGGCCTCTGAGAGAGTCTGGTAAACAAGAAGAGCAGCCTCAGGGGATGCCCCGAGCATGATTGCAACAGGACATAATCCTTCACACGTGTGCAGGATCTAGAAGTTAGACAAGTCTATGATTATAATGAAACCTCCTCAGAGATGCTGCCGTTGTACAGTGTACAACCTGTGCAACCTTACATGGCAGTCCTACTGACAGGTGCCTGTATTATTCAGGATAGGATAAATTATGCTGTGTTAGCAAACAACATCTAAATCTCAGCGTCTTAGAACAACAAACATTTATTTCTTTGTGATGACACATGTCCAGGCCAGGTGGGCAGAGGGCTCTCCTCCATGAGTCACTCAGGGTCCCAGGCTGATAGAGCTTCCACCTCGGCCAAGCTCCAGAGATAGTCTCCACAGGGCACCAGCAGAGCCGGAAGTGATTAAAGCCCCAGCCCGGAAGTTACACATATCACTCCCACCCAAAACTCTCTGGCCAGAGTTCATCCCCTGGCCGCATCTAACTTCAAGGGGGCAGGGAGTGCCGTCCTCCTGCACACCCAGTGGAGAAGAACAGGATATCAGGCTGGCAGTGATGGCTGCCTTAGCTCCCCACCGACTTCCTCCCAGGGTTTTCTCTGCTGTGCTAAACGCATCTCTCCCTCTCCAGGGTTCAAGCTCCAGACTTTGGAGGCATCCTTGATTCCTCTCTCTTTTTAGTATCCCATAGACAAGCGATTTGCAAATCCCGTCAACTCCATTTTCAAAATATATCCGGAAGGAAACCACTGCTTTCCACCCCACACCACCAGCCTGGTCTGAGCCACCATCATCTCCAGCCCAGCTGTCACAGGGACCTCCTCGCTGCCACCCTGGCCCTCTACAGCGATTCTTCACCCAGTAGCCAGAGAGATCTCATTAGATGTAAGCTGGACCACATCACTGCTCTGCTCAGGACCCTCATGGCTCCCACCTCCCTCAGAGAAAAGTAAGTGTCCTCACAGTGGCCCTCAGAGCCCCGAGATCTGTACCCCCTTCATTACCTCTCTGACCTCACTGCTCCCACCCTGTACCTCTCTCCCTAGTCTAGCCTCACTGGCCTCCTTGCTAATCCCTGGACAGTCAGCTCACTGTTGCCTCAGGGCCTTTGCACTTGCAGGTCTCTATCTGGCATGCCCTCCCCTCAGATCCCAGCCTAGCTCCCTCGTCCTCCTCCTTCAAGACTTTGCTCTAATGCCCCTTCTCAGTGAGGCCTTGCCTGGCCTCCTTATTTTAAATTGCACACCCACCTCTGCATTCCCATTCTATTGTTTTTGTTTGTTTGTTTTTGGCCAGGAAACTTACTAACTTCCAAAAACCTAAGGATTTCACTTATTGTGTTTACCATGTGTCTCCCCAGCTAGAATGTAGGGCAGAGATTTTTTATCCGTCTGGTACACTACTGTGTACCTATTATCTGTAATAGTACCTGGAATATATAGTAGGTGCTCAGCAAACATTGTTGAATGAATGAACAAACCAAAGCATGGCACAGTGGCTAGGAGCTCAGGCTCTAGAACCAGGCTGCTGGTGTTCAAAACCTAGCTTTGCCATTTACTATCATGTGATTTGGGGCAATTCCCTTAGCTTCCCTGACCCTCAGTTTGCTCATCTGTGCAATGGGAATAGAATAGTACCTACCATGTGGAATTGTAAATTTGAATGAGCTAATGCATTTAAAGCTGTCCAACGCCTGGCAAAGAAATGCTTGGCATACGTTGGCTATTACTATTTTAAAACATTGACCCTACAATTCTACTTCTATCTACTGAAACGAAGAACTAGTGAGAGGTTGTTTTGATTATGGGCAAAGATTTACATATGACTGTGCTCATCACTGTGTTCTTTTAATAGTAAAAAGTTGGAAACAACCTAAATTTCTAAGAAGATAAGATTTGTTAAATAAAATATGGTACACCCTTTGAAGGAATACCAGGCAGCCATTAATACTCAAGTTCTCAAAGAATATTTAATGGCATGGGAAAATGTTCAGAGCCTAATGCTAAATGAAAAAACAGGATGTAATTCTTAAATTAAGTTGTGGATATCTGGCTGTTTTATTTATTATTGTTCCTTAAAATGTACATATACTCTTTCATACGTATTAATTCATAAAAATGCAGGAAAAAAAGCAGGACACAAAACTACATGATCTCAATTTAGATTGACATGTTTTTATGCGCCTTCCTACACCCCTACACGTTCAGAGAAAAAATAAAAAAGACTGAAAAGAAATGGACCAAAGTGTTAACAGTTGTTCCTTCTGGGTGATCAGGTATTGAAAGAGCTAAACAATCTTTCCTATTCCTTATTTTATTTTTTAGATTTCTTTCAAGGAAAGTGAAAAACTGAAATCCTTTAGTAATCAGGAAAAAGGAGGGTTTTAAAGATTCAGGTCAGAGTTTTCCAAATAGCACATTAATAGGTGATCATTGAAACATAAGCTGCAGGATCAGAGAAAGGAGACCACGGTAGGGTAAAGGGAGTACAAGCAGTTTCACCCCTGCAGGACGTCTCAGAGCGTTTACTGTAGCACCAGTGATGGCTGTCAGTAAGAGGGGGCCCTTTGCTGCACAGAAGCTCATGGCGAATCCCTGGGTATGAACTGGCACTGGGGGGGCTTGGTGCCACCCTTACCTGCTGTGGGGCCTCTGTGCTGGTCTCTACAGGCTCCCCACACAGGATCTGGAGCCCGGGCCTGGGTCTGCCTCTTTTAGTCCCTTTGCCAAGCCTCTGTCCATCTGGAATGTCCTTCTTCTGCACTAACCCCAACCCTACCCATCCTCAGGGCCTCTCTCCCCCTGGAAGCCTAAGGCTGCCCAGCACCCTTGAGTGCCAGTGACAAGGATTGAGTTACCAGACTGGGTTTGGGGGTTTATCAATGCTTCCACAATGGTTTCATGATTGTATTTAGAAGAGGGAAGTGATTTGTCTTCCCAGATGACCTGCATGAACCCCAGAGGCCAGGCTGCCTCTGGGGGCTTCCCCAGGTCTTACAGGGCACCCAGCACAGCCTGGACAGGTGCAGATGCCCCATGAGGAAGCCCACTGCATCCCTGCTGCCCACCGCGCCCAGAGGGTACCTCCATTTGCTCAAGCCAAGACACTCCGCTGACACCAACTCTCGCAGGGTCCCATCCCCCAGTTCCTGCTCTCCTCCTTTCTGAAGACCCACTGCCCACCCCCTCCTCAAAAAGTCCCCCATGATCCTCGGGCAGGCAGAAGTCATCCCCTTCTCAGTCATTGCTAGAAAGAGCTGCTTCTCTGAACGCACACCTGTGCCAGGTCCAGGGGCACCGAGACAAATGTGACACGTGGAGGGGCACGGGCCTGTTTTTCTGGAGGTGACTCACCTGGAGTCTGAATCACTTTCCTTTCCTAGGTTTCGGTTTGCCTATCTCTCCAATAGCAACAGGGAGGAAAAATCCCCTTTCTAGTCATTGAAGACTCTGTTGTCTGCGTGCACATAGCCAGACTGGTCTGGAGGGGGCCAGTTATTCCCGCCACGTGTCTTCTTGGGGTACACGGGTCCGTCTGAGTGCAATCCTGAGACAGAGCACATCCGTGTAAAGTGTTCATTTTTGTGGCTGTGATGCCTCGAGGACCTGACTCTGTCCCTGTGAATCCTGCTGTGCTGTGTGTGTGTGTGTGTGTGTGTGTGTGTGTGTGTGTGTGTGTGTGTGTGTGTGTGTGTGTGTGTCTTGGGTCCCTATTGAGCTCTGCAGTTCTCTGGGCCTGGATCACAAGGACAGAGTCCCAGCCAGGCTGGGGTCTACAGGGGGTCATGAGGCAGAACATCATCCCCCTATTCCTCCACTCCCTGCCCAGAGAGACACTACAAAATTCCCACCAAGCGAGGGAGGGCTGAGGGGACCACCCCTCCCAATGCACATGTGTCCTGGCATAACCTGGTCCCTGAACCCAGCCAGCCACGTCCTCTAAGGGGCTGACCAGGAGCCCAAGGTGTCAGAGGCTGGGCAATACTACTGGGTCTCCCCCACGGTCCATGACTCACTGTGGTGGGTCCCATAGGGCCCTCCCTGTCCCCCGCAGCTGGGCTGAGCAGCTGGGGAACACCTTCCACCCTGCCTACAGGGACCTAGCTTTGACTCGCAGCCACAAGCAAATGCAGTGAGGACCCCTGGCGCCCCGGCTCCCCGCCTCGTGGCCGCTCTTCCCGCAGAATCAATCATCCTGCCACTGTGTTTGCGGGAAGTGGGGGGGTGGGGCTGGGCAGGAGGCTTGCAGGATACCTGCTCCCCAGTGGGGTGGCAGCCCAGTTGGGGCAGTGAATGGGGCTCACGGGCACCAGCACTCCCAGCAGACCCGCATCCCCGGCTCTGGGCCCCTTCCCTGCTGGCGGAACCAGACCCTGAGCATAAGGAGAGGAGTGGGTGGGAGTTACCTCAGGGGTGTGGCCAAGGGTGGGGCAGACGAGGCTGCACCCAGAACAGGCCCCCCAGGAGGCAGGGGTGGAGGGAGGTGAGGGGAAGGGTGAGAGTAACTGCTTAGGCCGTGTTAGGTGTCCCCCGAGTGGGAAGTTAGATCAGATTCTTTCATTCATGGGTTCAGGAGTCTTCCCCACGCCCCCGCAGACCGAGGAGCCCTCTCCACCCTCCCGGAGCTGGCAGGTCATGACCCAGGAGTCTCGACTGTGGGTGTGGGCTGGGCCGGGATAAGGAGGAAGAGCCCCAGGCACCTCCTCCACGGTTGGTGGTTGGCCTCTGCTGCCTGGATTTTACCATCAGAGAGCCATCTCCCCACCCCAGGGAGGGTGACCACCCCTGCCCCTCTTTGGTTACAGGGAACGCCCCACAGTTGGGGAACAGATGAGGAGCTGTCAGCTCGACTACACCCTCCACTCCCACCATCACTATTAATAAAGACCACGATTAACGCCTAACATTTACACTGGGCTTTAGCAGGTGAAAAGTGCCCTGTGAGGATGGGCAGGGGAGCAGGCACTATTATTTTCACACCCATTTTACAGATGAGGAAACTGAGGCTCAGGGAAGTCCACCTGTTTGCACAAATGAGCAAATGGCAATGGGCTAGAACAGCTAGAGGTGCAGGGAGGAGGTCTGAGTGGGCAGGGCGTGTGGCGGGAGGTGGGGTGCTGAAGGGGCGGGGAGGACCAGCTCCCAGGAGACGTGTTCTCCTGGGAAGAGCAGCAGACTAGGAGTCCTGCAGCCTGGGTCGCGCCCTGGCTCCTGCACTGAGCAAGCCTCATCTCCTCCCTGGGCCTCTACTTCCCTCTCTGTAAAATGGAGTTAATAATCCCTGCCCGGCCCTGCCCTGTGGGATGTTGCAGGGACCAAACCAGTGTTACTGGCTGGGAACTGGCTTTAGAAACTGCAGGGAGCTGCCAGCCTGTAGGAGTAATCAGCCCACGTCTGCCTTCCAGCAGCTCTGGGCCCAGAGGAAGGCAACCCAGCTGGACCCTGGTCGTAGAACCTGGAACTTTTCCCAGCTTGGAGTCTCAGAGCCACACACCTCTGAGCCCCATCTGGCTCGCCCATCGCTGTCTTCTCCAGGCTTCGAGGGCTGAGGTGGCGACAGAGAGCAGCAGCCCGAGATCCACGGGGAGCTCCCTCCACCCTCCTCAGATCCTGGGTTGAGGAGGGGGCGTGGGGAGTCCAGGCTGCCAGTATGAATATTAGCTGGTGTGAACTAATTTGATGGTGCTGATAAAGACTGGGCTGCCTGGAGCCCCTGAGCCCCACCCAGCCTCCCACTCCACCCCCACTGAGAACATCGAGGCTGAGCTGTCCCCGCTCCATTCTCGGTGATGAAATCCCAGCTCAGTCGGACTGGCTAGCGCTGCAGTTACCAAATCGCTGTAATTGAGATTAATTTGGGTGCCAGATTGGGTCGGTCCTCACCGGCACCCATTAATTAGTGGGGGAGGCTCAGAACCCCAACAGCTGGGCCCTGCCCCCAGCAGGAGCTGGGGCCGTGGGATGAGGGTGCTGAAAGATGCCCAGGTGGGTATGTGGGGTGGAGCCACCAGCTGGACAGAGCCTCCCCCACCCCATCCAGAGCTCTTCCTCCCCTGCCCAGGAGGGGAGGGTGCAGCGGATCTTTGACTCAGGCCCAAAGGCAGCTCTGGGTCCAAGGGTTAAAGGGCTCATTACAGGGGTGGGGAGGACGGGTTGGGGGCTCAGAGGCTTCTTGGACATCAAACAGCTCTTGCAAAACTTCTAGATGAGTTAAGTGCAAATGAATTTGAAACAGACAATGACGGTCCCTTTATTGACACCTGGGCAGAAAAATGCAGGGAAAATCGCCCCAGGGGGAGCTCAATTAGGGATTTTTTTTTTTTCCCTGAACCCAAAACTCACAGGGAAAAACAATCCCACCCATCTACACAGGCTACACCGGGCGCCAGAGGCAGGCTGGCACTCCCTGACTCAGGGCTGGGCTGGCAGTGAGCTGGGGACACACGTGAGGCCCTGGGCACACATAAGTGAATGGAGAGCAGCAGCACAGACCTGTGCAGAGCTGGGAGCACCAGGCACACACGTGTGGAGGTAGCACAGCCCTGGGATCGGAGCGCAGCCCGGGCTCGCTGGTGGAGGATGCAGGCATGCGTGTGTGGGCAGCTAGAAGGAGGCCAGATGGGGGTGGGGGCTCAGGGTCTTCTGGGGTGAGGCGCAGAGCCCCAGGGCCCCCCAGGGTGACAGTGAGCAGGGCTGCCCCAGTCACGTGAGTGCTCCTGGCCTGGACAGGGCCCTTGGGATTGCCAGGCAGGTCCCCACCCGCCCTGCCCCACTCACCTGACTAGCTCCAGTTAATTGCCTGGGTGTTTTATTTTTTCCCTGTGAATCTCACAGAGGGACAAAAGCAGGTTCTGAGTCACCAGGAACCAGCCCCCGCTTCCACCCACTCTGGAGCCTTACCCTTGCCCCTACCCCAAGGACCTGAGGACCCTGAGGCAGCTGGGGCCCGGCCCAGGGTGACTGCGGGAACCGCCGCTGGGTCTGCGAGGTGTTCCCGCTGCTGACCAGGAGCCAGCCCCCCGCCTCCCCCGCCCCCCCCGCGGGGGGCCCAGGGCGTGTGACCTCCCTGGGGGCCTAATGGAGCAGCCTCCGCACTGCACCATATTTACAATTCATGGCTCCAGCTGAGATTGCATTAGGGCCTGGCTGTCACTCTTGATGAATGTCGCTTGTTTTGCAGAAAAAAACGGGCTCTGGATGCAGAGTGACAGGGCGGAGGGAGGCGCCCGGCCCTTCCCCTGGCTGAGGACCAGGGCAGGGCCCGCCTCCTCGGCGGCCTGTCAGTGGCCTCGAAACTTGACCCGTGCACGGGGCTCTCAGGGGTCCCGCACGGCCTCTCCCGTTCGCCAGGCCCTTCGTGTTGCCTGCCGTGTGGGGTTCTCCCAGCAGCCCTACAGAGGGACTCCGCTAGAGCAGCTCCACTTGACAGATATGCAAACTGAGGTTTGCAGGAAGAGGGAAGCTGATGAAAGTGTGTTGGCTGGAAGTGAGCCGGAGAGTGGTGAGGAAACTGAGGCAGAGTGCTCATGGCAAAAGGCAGGGACTCTTGTCTTGGGCTGTGAGCGCTGCTTTGCTCGCTGTATATCCCTGTCCCTAGAGCAGTGCCTGGATTACAGTAGGTATTTGCTGAAAGACTGAGTGAATGAATGAATGAATGAATGAGCTAATGGCCTCAGCAGCTGTGGGATGCTGGAGAGGCTGAGCCATGGGTCCAGGCACTCAGGCCCTTGATGCCCCCTCTCCTGACCTCCCTGCTTCCCTCTGCCCTCGGCTTGGGAGCGGGCAAGCTGCTGACACAGCCTTACGGGTTTCCCCCCGTGGCAAAGGCCTCTGACAGGGGTGGGATGCCGGCTCTCACCCAATCGGAGGCCAGGTTTCTTGGCATTCAGCCCCACAGCCCCAAACCCACACAAAGGGACTGGGGGAATGCAAACCAACAGAAAAAAAAACCCTATTCTTTGGGGGTCTAGAGCCCAAGTCGGATCCCAGATATGACATCGTAATAGCGGCTACTGTGGCCACGCACCATGCTTGTGTCATTTGCTCTCCGGGACAATATACCACTGGGAAGTGCTGTCTTTCTCCCCATTTCACAGATGTAGCATAAGACTCAGAGACTGAGAGGCAGGTTGGGACCGCAGCCCATGTACGTGAAAACATCCCTCGTGATGACTTGGATCCTCCTGCCAGTCCTTTCCGGCCTCATGAAGCAGCAGGGTGCTACTCCTCTTGTGGCCCTCCCCTCCCCAGTTCAAGCTGCTGTCCTGGCATTTTTGTCCAGTGCGGAAAGCCTCACCTAGAATACCAGGTGTCCACTCCCATTAGCTGCCTGTCCATCGGTTCCAGAGTGGTCCCAAGGTCATCACTGTCAAAGGGCATCCCTCACTGTCCAACATGTGGGTTTCCTTGGCCAGAAGTTCAGCTCCGGAATCCCTTGAATGACCCTCCCTGGCTCCCCAGGGACCAGACAGGTTTCCAGAATCAAGATGGGCCAAGTCCCTGCCCCTTCGCCATATGGGCAGGTGTTGGTGTTGTCTCCCTGGGCTGTAAACAGCTGCATAGCAACTCTGGAGAGTGTCAGAGGCCATGGCTCAGGGCCAACATTGTACCCACCCTCCAACTGTATCTTCCAAGCGAACATGGAGCCAGGCAAAAAGAGCATTGGCCCTGGAGTGAGCTGGCTCTGCGTTCAAATCCTCCTGTTGTCCCAGCTGTGTGACCTTGGACCAATTCCTTCACCACTCTGAACTCCAGCTTTCTCATCTATAAAATGGGCATGATGATGCCTCATATCGCATGGTGGATGTGGGACTCACATGGGCTATATGTAAAGCACCAGGTGCCCCGTAGGCGCTGGCTAAGTGGGGTGGAGGATGACCGGTTCTACGGACTGGGGGTGCAGTTCAACGCTCTGAGCCAGCGGACACCACCCCCAGGTCCCTGGGTCCCGTCCGCTCCTGTCATCAATCAACGCTGCTGGGCCGCTTCTACAGCCATCTGCCAGCACCAGCTGCTGCCCACCGCCACCAGGGCACCTTGCGGGCCCCAGATGCCCCAGGGACCCCGCCACACCCTGTCCTCCCCCGCTGACTGCCCCAGCCCACCTTCAGGCTTTCAGATGCAGGGACCCCAGCAGCTTCCCCCCATCCCAAGGGCACCCCCTTTATCCTCACCCCAGGGCCTTCTGCATCCCCAGGGGCTCCTCATGAAGGCCTGGGGCCCAGGGACCAGGCTGGAAGGCCCTCTGCTCCCACAGCCTGGCCCCCGCCTGTCCTGCCCGTCCAGCCCGTCCGCTGGCTCTTACCACATCCTGCCGCAGCCCTGCCTCTATTTCATCAGGCCAAGGATTGCTTTTTAAGTAAATCTAAAAAACTCCACTTCCTCCTTGGCAAGTTCATTTTAAGTCATTTTATCTCTTTCCCCCCTATATTTTTCCCAAATAATGTGATTAAGTGACTCAGCGCCGGCTGCCTCTGGCAGGCCTGGCCTCTAATTCAGTTTGAGGACGGCCACCTCTGACCCCACTCCACTCTGGCTAAGAGAACACTTAAGCGATATCCTACCGCTTCCTACAGAGAGAGGCTGGGGGGGTGGGCGGGGGCGCACGGGGGGGGGGAAGCGAAACAAACTTTCACATAAAATTATGGTATATGGATAATTGAGAAGTTTAAAAACATGAATCTAATTGTACAGTCCCCGGAGAAACCCATATCGAGCCACCCTATAAGAGGCCTGGAATCTCCCGATGATGATTTATTGCTAAATCCTAGTATTTTTCAATACATTATAGTTTTTAAATTGTGTTTAAATTGAGTGTAGAGGAGCAGAGGCCATTAGGAGATGCAGAAATGATGATTATATTTAAATATTCATGCACGCAGTACCTTATTATTGAATCTGAACACTAACAAAATCAATATTAAGTGCGGTTTGACATGAATTTATTTATGAATTTCGACTTTCTAAGTACTGTATTTTTTCACTCAAAAATTGTGAGTATAATGTAGTAATGATATCAAAACACAGTGTCAGAGAGCATTAGCTGGGGAGGTTATAAACCTCTGGATTAAGGGGCCCCAGATTGCCCTCAAAAGTGCTTAGTACACAAAACCCAATTCCTTTTTTTTTTACCTTCCCTGTTTCTGAATTGTGCAAATCCACATACACTCAGAGAGGGCGGTGGGGCAGGGTTGGGGAGGGAGGGCAGCTCAGCTGGAGTGGCAGGCGGGGCTGCGGGCACTCAGCTCATCCAGCCCGGGGTGCCGGGGATCCAGGCTTCTCTGTGGGCTCCTCCCCTGAGCTCCATGCCCGGGGAAGCAGCCCTCTGGCCAGGGGGCTCCTGAGGGTCTCAAGGAATCTGCTGCCACGACTCCCTAAAGGGAGATACCATGGGGGTTGGGGAGGGGGGTGTATGAAGGTCTCTTTATTTCCCAGACTTTTGATTTTGGGGGCAGGGTGAAAGCTGGTGGGATCTGGCCCCAGGAAACCAAGACATACGGAGCTAGGAGAGCCTTTGCCCCTGCCCCCAGATTCTGGGTCGGGCCCCCAGGTGCATATCCAGGGCAGGTTTAGGGCCCCTCCTGCTGCTCAGGCCACCAGGACCCAGACCTGCATGCTGATGTTGGCCAAGGTGATGAGTGTGCCGGCCCCCACCTTCCCCGGCCCCCTTTCCTTCTGTTCATCCACAGCTTCTCTCTCGTGTGGCCTGGGACCCTTCCCCTGGCTGCTGCCCCGATGCCACCCCTGCCAGGAGGCCACCTGCAGCTGTAGGGTTGCCCCTCCCTGTCCTTCCAGAGATTTGATGTCTGCCTGTTGGCTTAGGCAGCATCCCAGCCCGGCACAGCCACAGCTGGCAGTGGTCCCCGTACATGTGGAACCCCCTTGGCACACTCCATTCCTATACGCCGAGACCTTACAGAGCCCTGTGTAGACACACACACACGCATATACACACCACTAGAGTGAAAAGGGACCAGTGGCCAGCTGGGGTGACAGCCCATTTTTCAGATGGAAAGTGACTCCTGGATGTGTAGTCTTTTGGAAAACATGCAACGTGCATTTGAGAAGAACCAAATACAGAAATACAGTTAACGATCCCTGACTTAAGTGGATACCTCTCAGCCCACCCCGCACTGTCACGCAATCCTGACTCTAATGATCAGTGGTCACAGTGTCTTCCAAATAGACTCATGACCCCCCATCCATAAACCCACAAACACCCCACAGCCCGGCACTCACCACACCCCGCCCCCAGCGGACCCCCCCAATAATGTAACACACAAGCACACACACCTCGACACCCACAACTCCCCAGCTCTCCTACGCAGAAACGATCACACGGGCACACACGTTAACACACACCCTCAAACACAGTCAGACCGCAATCATCTTTAAACATAGCCCCACACACCTCAACACAGGGATGCGCCCGCACAGATACACCCCCCCACTTCCCGACACCCCAAGTCCTCAGCACATGCACAGCCCTGTCCTGAAGCTGGCCGGGGGCCAGGTGGTCAGTGCTGTCTGTCCAGCTGCGTGCCGGTGGATGCAACCTGGGGTCAAGGGTCAAAAAGCACTTAGAAGCTTTGCTTCAGAATATTCATCAGCCTTTGGGGAGGGGGGAAGAAGCCCACACAGGGGGAGGGGGAGAAAAAAACTCAACCTCGACCCTAAACTCTTTTCCAGTAAATCGATGTATTTTGCTATAATTTTATTAGGAATATAAAAGGAGCCTTTTCAAAAGTGCTTAGGACGCAAAAAAAAGAGGCGGGCGATGGAAACATTAGTCTGTCTGTATTAGCAATCCCATAGTCACATTTTATTGTTACTGTCAGGATGCAAAAGCTGTGCTTAAAACAAAATAATACATAATGTATTACTGAGGCATAAACATCAGCGAGCCGCGAGCGGTCGGCGTTTTTATTTTAAAAAGAAGATGCAAGAAAAAAATATATCGAGGGACAGAGGGTGGGGGTGGGGTACGGGCAACCTCTGGGAATCAGAGTTGAGCTGGGATCCCAGACCCGGAAGACTAGGGAGCCCAGAGCAGGGGTGGGGGCTGACCCCCAGTGATGATTTCAATCACAGTGTCGCCCCTTTTTCTGCTCCCCCCCAGGAAAAATCTGTCCCCCAAAGTAACCCCAGGCTCAGGGAACTCCTACCTTCTAGATGCACCTTAGCACCTTATGGTTTATAAAGCTCTGGCTCTTTGTCCTTCCCCAACCCTGACCCTCACTGCATCCCGGGGAAGGAGCCCAGGAAGCTATTCTTGTCCCTATTTTGCAGATAAAGACATTGGGGTTCAGAGAGGGACAGTTATCTTTAAGTCACATAGCCAGTGAGTGATGTGCTCAGGACTAGAATCCAGGGCAGAGCATCGGAGTCCCAGTTCAGTGCCCCTTCCACTGATACCAGCTACTGAGGTGCCTGCCAGTCGCCAGCGTGGGCCCCTAGCTCCCTGGGGGTGATCTCTCTGCCCCACCCTTGCCCCCTGTAATCCATTCTCCAATATCAACAAGTATAATCTTCCAAAATGCAAACCAAATCTTGCCTCTCCTAGCACCCTCCAAGCATATTCCATCCTGCTTAGGAGACAATCTGGCCCTGGCAGGGTCCTCCTCCATCTGGCCCTGCCCTCCTCTGTCACCTCCTCTCCCGCCCCCTGCCCAGTGCTCACTCTGCATCAGATCTACTGACCTTCCCTCTGTGTCTTCAGGCCACTAAGCTCACTCCTGCCTTAGGGCCTGGGCGCCTGCTGTTTCCTCTGCCTGGGAAGTCTTTTCTGGCCCTTTACATCAAATACCACCTCCTCTGAGAAGTCCTCCTGGATTACCTGATCTAAACTTGACCCTGCATCACTTTTTGTCTTATCTTGTTTTATTTACTTGTTTATTGCCTATTTTCCCCAAACTAGAGCATAAGTCCCAGGAAGGCAGGGACCTTATTGGTCTTGCTCATTGCAGCGTCCCTAGCTCCTGGCACATGTACAGTCCACACGTGCAGATGGAAGGATGGATGGATGGATGGACAGCACTGCCGCTTGGCTGTCATAGTGGGCTGAGACTGGAGGCTTATCCTGCTCCAATCCCCAGAGTTCCCAGGGCAGGCCCAGCTTCCTGTGTCTGGGGGCTCCACAACCCCACCAGATCCAGGGGCCCCAACCTGGGCTGGTCCCACCGCAGTCTGCACAGTTGAAAACAGGGCCTCCGGATTTCAGCACCATCTGGACCCAGCACTGCCTCTAACACCTGGGACAGCTTCTCCCCCATCCTGTTCCTGCCCCCCAAGTTTCTCCCACCTGTTCTTGGCCCTCTGGGAAAGCTGGCTCTGTTTCCCCACCCTGGGTTTCCCCTCCAGGCCTTTCCTGTTATCTCTCCTCCATTTCCTGGACCCCTGGTCAGGCAGGCTGCTCGGGGAGCATGACTCTTCCATCAACCTCCCCTCCATCCCGCTCTCAGACCCTAGCTTCTCCCCTCCCAAACCCACCCCAATCCTCCAAGTTAGCCTCCCTACTCTGAAGGCTTCCTCAGAACCTCTGGTCAGCTAGCTCTGGGGCCCCATGGTTCACTCTGGGGGCCACTGACCCTTATGAGAGAGCTTTAGGGAAGCAGTAGCTAAGAAGAACCAGGAAGACAGGGTTAGAGTCCTGGCCATCCTTCTTATTATCTATGTGACTTGGTTACATTGCTTTAACCTCTCTATGCCTCAGTTTCTTCATCTGTAAAATGGGGACAGAAATGGTGTCTACCTCATTGGGCCTTTGTGAGGCTTGTGGGGGAATGCAAGGTAATGAATGAAAATCCTTTAGCACCGGGCTTAGAGGCCGCCATGCCATTCAAGGGAAGGACCATGGGGGCAGGAGGTCCAGCCAGTGCCAAAATGGAAGCCCCTCCACCCACCCCTGCCCCCGAGCCCTTCTGGGAGAGTTCCCCACTGTCTCAGGGCTCCTGGTGCCACCTAGTGGTGGGTGGGGGCACCAGGGCACCTAGTAGGGGCAGGGCGGGGCTATGGGGTGTGATGGATACCAGAGAGGGGAGAAGTGGCCAGGCACAGGTATCCACCTGTCTGGGCCAGCATACACCCAAGAGGCCACCCTGCCTTAGGCATGGCAGCCTTCCTGGGAGAACAGAACCGGGAGGAGCCACCTCCAGGGCCCCCTGTGCCAGCTCAGGAGTCCCCAGCCAGGCCCACTAGCCACAGCTCAGATGCCTTCACTTTCACTGAGGGAGAACAAGAACGATGGAGAGGGGAGCTAGGAATGTCATCTGCAGCCCTCAAGTGGCCCCAGCCTCCTGCCCATCACACCCTGTCCCTCCTCAGGACCCGGGGCAGCGAGAGGTCCTGTATGTCAAGGCTGGATGACCCTGTCTTTTCAGGCGTCAAGTCCTTCCATGCAACACATATCTGTTGAGTCCCTTCCAGGCAGCAGGACACTGGGGATACAGAGGGAACAAGATAAATGCCTGTTTGAAAGTCAGTGGGCTTGTACTGGGGTAGTGACAGGTGGGGAGAGAGAGGGGAAGGGGCAGAAAAGCAAATAGCAAAAATTCACGGTGTGTTTAACCAGCGCAGAATGTTAAAGTACTGAGGGCTACAAAGCAGAGGGGAGGGCAGGCAGGGGAGGCTGTGATGGAACAGGGTTCGAGGGCCTACCCACGGCCGCAGCATCACCTGGTGGTTAGGGCCTTGGGCTCTGAGCTGCCAAGATGCCTGACTCTAATCTAGCTGTGTGGCTTTGGGTGAGTTATTTAACCTCTCTGGGCCTCTTGTTTCATCGTTGCTGAAATGAGGAATAATAAGAGCTACTATCTTAATACCTGATGGGTGGGTTTTTCCCCAGGACTGAATGAGGCTCAGAACACAGGGAGGATCTGTGGCTTTGGTAGTAGCGTCAGCTCCAGGACCATCTGCTTCTCAAGACCCCACACCAGCTTCTTCACCACACACACACACACACACACAGCCCAGGAACACCGGGGGCCATATCCATGTAGACATGCCCAGGTGGCCTCAGGAATCAGGGCTGAGCCTGAACAGGTGTGCAAGGCCCTGGATGTGCAAGGCCACGCGTGCCTGTGGATACCCAGCCCAGGGAGTCACCTGTGCATCCTCACACGTGGTGGGCATGCACACATGAGCCTGTGAGCACAGCTATGCATGTACCGATGTGTCTACAGGGTTGGGGGTCCGCCCATGTGTATACCTGGCGTGCGGGTCAAGGCTGCCAGGAGCAGGGCTGTGCTCGTGGGTGGGGAGGGCCCTGACAAGGGCTGTAATTACCACCAATTGCCTGGGGAAGTTACTTGGGGGAAAACCTGCTCCTCTTAGCCCGTCTCCAGCCTGGCGGGGTTACCCCTGTCACAGCCGCTGCCTGTCAAGTGCCTTCCTGGTGCTCACTCGGAGATCCCCCTGGAGAGTTGAGCAGGGGCTCAGCCCTGGGGCTGGAGAGTCTGCCCAGGGGGGGCCGCACTCCTCTCTTCCATCGACAAAATCATGGGCGGTGCTGAGGTTGGCTCTTTGTGCAGCGGTGTCAGCTGTTGTAGTTCTTGGCCCTGCCCTGCCTGGAGGTACCCAAGGACAGGAGGCCACAGGATCTCTGGGGTCAGACAGAACTGGGTTCTAATTTCCAGCCCCACTTCTTCATGGCTGTGTGGCCTTGGACAAGTCACGCCACCTCTCTGCGCCTTATTCCGTCCCCTATAAAACAGCAGGATTTCTGGCGGGAACTGACATCATGGGAATGTGTGACGCTTGGCCCATGGCACTTGGTGGGTTCTCATTAATGGGCCTTCCATTATGTTACTGGTCATGGAGCATGCGGACACCGTGCAGAGCCCTTTGCCTGTCCCATCTCAGTCTTCAAATCCTCCCAGGAGTTCTCCACGGTGGCTGCTTTATTGCTACCCCCATTCTTCAGATGAGGAAACTGAGGCTTGCCGAAGTGGAGTGATTTGCCTGAGTCATACAATGAGTGAGGGGGAGAGGCAGGACCTGTGTGCAGGCAGACTCCAAACCCGCATTCTTGCCCGGCTGCAGTCCTGGCCCTGCCCTTGGCCTGCTCCTGACCCCACGGGACCCTCCATCAGGCCCAGTTCGGCACTCCAGGGCTGGCTTTTGCTGAGGGTCACCAGGCTGCAAACAAAGGCTGTGAAAAGGAACAAAGATGGCCAGGCAGAACTTCCTCGCTACACCCCATTTCTCCCCCCATCCCCTCTCCTTCCCTGTTATTAGGTCAGGGGTGGAGAAGCTGCCTCACCCCTCTCCAAGGATCCCAGAGCCAATGAGCTGGAGGACCCTCCAGTTCCAACGTTCTCATTTCACAGATCGGGAAACTGGGACCCGGAGACGGAAAAGCCCAACCCCAGGTCACTCAGCGTCCAAATCAGGCCCACTTGTCCAACTGTGATGTGTACAATGAGAGCGCAGAGGATGCAGGCAGGGGGCGGAACCCAAACTTGAGAGAGGGCTCCCCAGGCTCCTGGGAAGAGCGTGCGTTCTCTGTACCTTCCAATCAAACAAGCTTTTCCTGGGCACGTCCTCTTTGCCAGACACAGCTGGTGATGGTCTGGGCAGGAGGCAAGGGTACCTGGGAAGAACAGGACCTGCAGCCTGCACACCAGGAGCTTGCGGCGTGGTGGAGAAAACTGACCACTAAAGCTGGGACCTCCACTGGGCTCTTGGCCGGAACCCCACACGTGACCTCTCTATGTGGTCTCTCCACGTGGGTTAGCTTGGGTTTCCTCACAGCATGGTGGGGCTAGGTTCCAAAGGCTAGTGTCCCAAGAGAACAAGTCAGAAGTGCGTGGAGTTTTAATGATCTGGCCTCGGAAGTCACACACCGTCACTGCCATCGCGCTCCATTGGTTGAGGCAATCACAGAGGTCTGCGCAGATTCAAGGGGAGGGACACAGAGCCCGCCACTGGGAGGACTGTCAATATCACACTGTAAGGACTTGTGGGATGAGAGGCGTTGTGGCAGCGCGTTTGGAAAACACAGCTGTCTACGGACACCATGCACATCTTGAATACTGGGCTAATGGGGCTGACTTCCCCTGGTACAGGAGGGAAGGAAAGGATAGCAGGGAATAGAGAGAAAAGACAGAAAACCTTGGGGGTCCAGTCGCCAGGCAGGGGCAGAAGCTGATACCCTGGATTAGGACTTCCTGGATGGTCCACCAAGGATGCTGCCCAGACCCAGCCCTCCTTGCACCCACCCAAGGCTGGGGTTCCAGGGCCCCTCCATAACTTTGGAAGGCTCTGAGGCACAGGTGGGCTGTCCCCATGGAGCCCCTTTATTCCGGGCTGAGGGTCCCTGCCTCTGGCTGCCTTCTCTCAGGGGCTGCCCTGCCTAGGCGCTGGTGAAAGAGAGCAGCAGCAGGCCTGCTTCTCCCCCATCCTTGCTCTCACACCCCTGCCTCTGAAGGAGCCCAGGATGCCTCCCAGCAGGTGGTAAACCTCACAAAAGGGCCAGCTGTCCTCTTGCAGTCTAAGACAGGGATCAGTGTGCAGGAAGGGGGGAAAAGGAGGCTTCCCTCCCAGACGCTGCCAGGCTGGGCCCTGCATCTCCCCACCCTCATGGGCCGGGACAGGGGTGGCCTGTCAGCTGCAGAGCCCCTGCCTTGTCGTCAGACTCACAGGTCCAGGTGGCAGTGTCAGCAGCCGGCAGGGTCTCCCTCCCTCCACCGGGCAGCCTCCATCAGCAAGGAACGAGCTGGGGCAGGGTCTGGCCTTCCAGGCTGATAAACACAGTGAGTCTGGGGTTACCTGCCTGGAAGTCTGTCTTCCCAAGTTCCCGGTGAGCAGTTAAGGGCTGGCAGAGCCTGCTTCGTCTCTGTGACCCGGCGCAGCACCTGGCACATTGTAGGTTCTTAGTTAGCATACGCTAAATGGACAAACGAACGAATGAATCTTTTCAGTGTCTATATTCCCAGTGCATAGCACTGCGCTTGGCACATAGACACCCAGGAGGTACCCAACAATCATTTGTTGAATTAATGAGTTTCATTCTTCTCTGGATCCCTATGTCCAACACGTAGTAGGTATTTAGGATCTATTGAACTGAAATGACAAAGCAAAACTCCTGAGGGCCCATCTGGTCCAAAGGGGACTTCAGGAACTTCCCCGGTGGTCCAGTGGTTAAGACTCTGCGTTTCCACTGCAGGGGGCCCAGGTTCCATCCCTGGTCAGGGAACTAAGATCCCGCATGCCACGCAGCATGGCCAAAACAAAACAAAACACACGCAAAAAAACCCAAAGGGGACTTTAGAGATGGGCTACTGTTTATACTGGCCCATGGGGCCCCCGCCTTAGCATCCTGGGAGGGCCTGGGCTCTGGGCATGCCCCATGAGTTCCCACACTCCACCATCTCCCCACCCCTACCCTCCTCCACGTCCAGGGCAGGGGTGGGGGGGGAGCTTTGGCCCCCTTGGTACAGGAACAGATGGATCAGAGGCAGGAGGGAGAGAGGGGAAAGGCAGACAGTCAGACAGACAGCACCGCAATGGGCCCTCCCCACGTAGGTGACACCAGGGCCGTCACAGGCATCCCTGGAGGCCCCTCCCCTGACAAACCAGGTCATCCTTATGAGCCCCCTCCGTGGAAAGTCTCCTCCCCCTGCAGCCCCTTACCCCCAGGGCCCTGCTTCCGGACCCTCTGCACACTCAGTAAGTCGGGGTTGGGTGGGTCGGTGGGGAAGGGAGGGGGAGATAAAATTCTTCCTGGCAGTTTCAAGAGTTTTGGCATTTTCACAAGGGTGCATGTAATATTTAAATGACTTCCCCTCAGCACGCCCTCATGCCTGCCTTGGCTTCCCCAGGTGAATTTGTAGGCGCTGAAATGGTCTAATTTCCCACACAAGCCATGTCAAATATAATTTGGGTGCGAAGTCGGTAATTATACGTAACATCAGTCTGATGTTAAAAACACTGAAAAATTTAGCAAGAAGAGAGTACTGGAGAGACATGAGTCTGAGGCCCAGCCAGAAACAGGCAGGCCCGGGCTCCGCAGAAGCCAAAGTCTTTAATTAATGATAGCATGTTTTCAGGGACTCAAAGGACGCAGGTCCCCAACTGTCTGAAACTCCTTTGTCTACCAATTACCAGCATCTGGGGAGCGGGAGGCAGGGAGGAAGTCGAAGGGGGGCACCCAGATCCTGGCGGAGAGTTGCCGAGGTTTGGGCTGGGGCTGCGGCTCACCTGAGGAGAAAGATCCTGCTGTCAGGTGACCCCACTCTGCTCTTCCCTCACCAGAGACCAATCCCGGCATCAAGGGTCGGCGGGACGGCGGGAGGAGGGGGCTCGTCTCCCCTTGACTCTATGGGTGAACTGTGGGGAGGGGGCGAGGTTTGGCTACTAGCCAAGCAGCCCCACAAGGCTTAGAGGGTCCGCAAACAATACCTGTCCCGCTCCTGATTTAGGTGGGCTTTTTCTTTTCTTTTCAGTTTAACGGACTGTTTCTATGAGGACAGGGACCACATCTTGTTTGCTCAGCTCTGTGTCCCTGGATCTGGCACATAGTAGGTGCTCAATAAATATTTGTTACCCGAATATACTGTATGAAACAAGCTCAAATTACTCCTCACTCTAATCCTGTGTGGACCGAAAGGGACCCCAGCACAGGAGACATTCGAGGGACTAAGGGGACAGGCACCAAGCTTGGATTAGGGTGGTGATTCCACACTTACAAGTGCTGTGACCTTGAGACAGTTTCCAAAACTCTGCCTCGGTTTCCTCATCTGCAAAATGGGCATATTAATAGATCTACCTCCTAGGATGACTGTGGATTCTGGATGAGATTCTCAGCGTCAAGCGCTCTGAACAGTGCCTGGCAGGTAACTCTTGTTTTGCTGAGGGAGATGGGTGAGGTGTGGCTTTGTAGAACAGCTCTTCAGAAGGGTTTCCAGAGGCTGTATGAGGACCAGGAGAGAAGGGGCGGCCAGCAGGGCACAGGCACCTGGAGGAACAAAACAGAGATTTCCAGTGGACAGCTTGGAAATGTTTCTGCCACTGGGGGCATGACAAGAAGACTTTCTCCCTTGACTCCCTAAGAAATCTTTAATAAAATATTCTCTGTCTCTTGGTACATGAAAGGGAATTGTTTCTGTTTGGGATGTATAGCCTCCAGGTGGGCAAGGATGTAAGCGGACACCTGTGAGAGGTGACCATATCCAGAGGTGGGTACTATTATTGTTATTGAGGTTTTTTAAAAAATTTTATTGGAGTATAGTTGATTTGCAATGTTGTGTTAGTTTCAGGTGTACAGCAAAGTGACTCAGTTATACATATACATATACCCACTCTTTTTTAGATTCTTTTCCCATATAGGTCATTACAGAGTATTGAGTAGAGTTCCCTGTGCTGATGTGAAAGCAAGGCTCAGAGAGGTTAAGTGATGGGCCCGCACTTCACACTTTGGCGTGGTGGGTTTGCCTTCCCACTCTCTGCTCTTAACCCTCTGTGCTCCACTGAACATACCGGAAATTCTGCCAAATTATAACAAAAGCCGTAGCTGACATGAAGAACTTTACTGAGAGTCCGACGTCCTGGTTTACCCCCACTTCATCCTAACCGCCCTTGGAGGCAGGAACTGTCGGCATCCCCATCTTACAGATGAGGAGGTTGTGGTTCTGAGGAGTTAACTTGCCCCAGGTCACAGGACGTAGGACGTGGAATGAAATCCAGGCCGACCCCACAGGAGCCCTTAACTGGGAAGGGACCACCTCCTCAAACGCTGCCCTTATCCTGCACCCCTGCCACAGCTACACCTTCTGCAAAGTGGTCCTCAGCCCTGAACATTGGAATCATCTGGGGACATTAAAACCACTGATGCCCAGGGCTTCCCTGGTGGCGCAGTGGTTGAGAGTCTGCCTGCCGATGCA
This sequence comes from Delphinus delphis, assembly GCF_949987515.2. NCBI lineage: Eukaryota > Metazoa > Chordata > Mammalia > Artiodactyla > Delphinidae > Delphinus > Delphinus delphis. Next base: position 8,310,597 of record NC_082683.1, read on the forward strand.
GGGGATGCAGGTTCGTGCCCCGGTCCGGGAAGATCCCACATGCCGCGGAGCGGCTGGGCCCGTGAGCCATGGCCGCTGAGCCTGCGCGTCTGGAGCCTGTGCTCTGCAACGGGAGAGGCCACAACAGTGAGAGGCCCACATACCGCAAAAAAAAAAAAGAAAAAAACCACTGATGCCCAGGTTTGAAGTAGCCTGGGTCCTGCGTGGGCAACAGGATTTTTTTAAAGCTCCCAAGTTGTCCTCATGTTGGGAACCCCTGCCTTTGTCCTGCTTCAGCTAAATCCTCTTAAGCTTTTCTATAACTATAATTCTGTGCAACTATAACGTGCACACGGATCACCCGGGGATCCTGATAAAATGCAGGCTCTGATGCAGGGGATCTCTCTGGGTTGGAGCCTGGGATTCTGCATTTCTAGCAAGTTCCCAGGTGATGCTGAGGCTGCTCCTACAAGGACCACGCTTTGAGTACTGAGGCTCCACACCAACGGCTCTCGAGCGTGTCTGCACATCCAACTCATCTGCGGAGTTTGAAAAAATTTGGATGCCTGGGTCCCAGCCCAGAGATTCTAGTGTCACTAGAAAGGAAGACTGGCAATTTTGGGGGCAGGGTCACTTTGAAAAAATACCAAAGCCCAGGCCACATCCCCGGCCAATTAAATCAGAGTCTCTGGGGTGGCACCTGGGCACCTGCATTTTTTAAAGCACTCAGGTGATTCTGACCAACAGCCAGGCTTGAGAACTAGAGCTTTGAGCTGCGTCTCACATAGTGTTTGCTGTCACCAAATCCCATCAAACCCAAGATTTTATTTCCTTCTTCAGGGCTTCACATTCATCGGATCTGGGGTGGAACCCAGGAGTCAGCATTCTTAACACACTTCCCAGGGGCTCCTGATGCAGGCAGACCCCAGGCCACGGGTCAAGAAACGCTCCTCCGTCATCCTCATCCTCAGCCGCTGCTCAGCTAAGCCCTCTACGCAGCATCCACCTCAGCCAGCAAGAAGTATTCACCCGGCTTGTGAGGCCACATTCCTCAGGACCCCGGGAACCTCCACCTGGGGAGATGAGAAAGGCCACAGAGGGAGACCGGAGGCGAAAGCTGAAGAGTGGCTGGCCGTGGCTGTAACCTGTCACACCTCTGCGGTTGACCAGCGCTCAGAGGTCAGCTCCGCCCTGGGACAGGCAAGGATTCAGGACTGCTGGCTTCTGAGGAAGGCAGGGGTCGGGCAGAGACTGGAAAACCAGACAGGAGGACTCCTGTCTAGCCAGGTCCTCCCGGCCCCGCCCCGCCCCCCCCAACCCCGGCTCCCTGTACCACCCACCTGGGCAAGTCAGAACAACATCCCCACCCCATGCCTCTATTCCCGCATTTCTCAAATAAAAAGAATAAACTCTCCCCACCCCACCGTGTATGTGTGTTTTCTTTTTAGATTAAAGTAGTGATTGCTCAAGGCAATGAATTAAAACAGATCAGAAGCATATGAGGTGAGGAGTCTCTTTTGCAGGAACCACTGTTAATAGTTTCTTGTGTGTTTCCAGACGTTTTCTTTGCAGGTACAAACACACCAACATCTGTATACACTTTTTAAAAAATGAGATGGTATATGTTGTTACAATTTTTTTTTTGCACTTAGCAATGTATCATGGGTACCTTTCCATGGAATTCCATAGAATCTCTCTCATTCTACTTGAAGGCTGCATAATATTCCACAATATTGATATACCATTTTTTTATTTAGCTATTCTTCTGCTGGTGGGCATTTAGGCTGTTTTCTTTTTTTTTTTTTTCCTACGATAGGCAATGATGCAACAGACACCATTATATGGCCACCTCTGAATACTTCTACAAGCATGTCTCTAGTACATTCCTGGGAATAAGATTAAGGTTCACCCAAATTTCCATCTCTCTCATTTTATAAGAGGTTGACAAACTGGCGTTTGCGATTTGCATGGATCTTTAATGAGAAGGGACGAGTTGGTGTAACTCTGTCTAGAGTGGACAGGGCTGCCATGGATTTTGCACCACAGTAGGATTTCACTTAGAAACTGATCAGCAACACCTCCCTTATTTCCATCCTAAACAGCAGCACCAACACTATCGTCAAATCATGACTGCCAGTACCACTGTCCCCACCAGCCAGACCATCAACACCAATGCCATCACCGTAACCACCAACACCGTCATTTCCATACCAGCCTGTGTTCTCAGTTGCAGACAACAGAACCCACTCTGATTTAAGTGGAAAGGTATTATAAAAAGGTATTAGGAAAATATCTAAATGTAAAACCTAGAATTAGAAAACTCCAAGAAAAAAAAAACATAAGAGAAATTCTTTAAGACCTTGGATTAGGCAAAGATTTCTTAAGACAAAGGCACAGATCATAAAAGATAAAAATTGATGAATTTAACTTCATCAAAACTTAAAATGTCTGCTTTTGAAGACATTGTTATGAAGATGAAAAAGAAGCCACAGACTGGGAGAAAATATTTGCAAAATGCACAACTCATGAAAGACTGGTAACCACATATACAAAGAACTCTCAAAACTCAAAAATAAGAAAAGAGACAAGCCAATAAAAATATGGGCTAAAGATTTGCATAGACACTTTCCCAAAGAAGGTATATGGGTGGAAAATAAGCACTTGAAAACATGCTCAACATCAATAGTCACTAGGAAAATGAAAATTTAAACCATAATGTGATACCACTACCCACCTATTTGAATGGTTCAAATTTTAAAAAACTGACAATACAAAATGCTCGCAAGGATGCAGAGTAGCTGGAACTCTCATACACTGCTGGTGGGAATGCAAAATGATGCATCCACTTTGAAAACTTGTTAGGCAGTTTCTTGTAAGGTTAAACATATACTTAACACATGACCCACCAATCCCACTCCTAGGTATTTACCAAAGAGAAATTGAGGTATATGTCCTTGCCAAAAACAAACAAACAAAAAACTATATGTGTAGGTTTATAGAAGCTTTATTCATTACCAAAAATTGGAAACAACCTAAATGTCCATCAGCAGGTGGATGGATAAACAGATTATGGTATATCCATTCAATGGAATACTATTCAATAATAAAAAGGAACAAATTACTGGTATATGCAATGACATGGATGACTCTCAGAAGGATTATGTTAACTTAAGGAAGCCAGACTCAAAAGGCTACATACTGTGTAATTCAATTTATATGACATTCCAGAAAAGGCAAATCTATAGCAAAAGAAACCAGATGAGTTCCTCTATCCCCAGTAGGAGGCTGGGGATAGAGGAGGGGATTCAACGGCATCAGTGATGTTCTGTTAATGTTTAACAACCAGCTCAGGACAAGTGAGAGATTTTCTATATATATATATATATATATATATGTAAATGTATGTGTGTGTATATAGGTATACATGTGTATACCCATGTATATGCTTATCATAAATCTTACTGATATAAAAGATGTGTAGCACATATATTTTTTTATTTGAGCAAAATTCACCTAACATACAATTGTACCATTTTAAAGTGTACAATTCAATGGCGTTTGGTGCATTCACAGTGTTGTGCCACCACCACCTCTCTCTAGTTTCACAAGATTTTCATCGTCCCTGAAAAAAACCCCATACTCATCGAATTCTCCCCATCCTCCCCTCCCCCATCCCCTGGCAACCACTGCTTTGCCTTCTGTCTCTGTGGATTTGCCTGTTCTGGATATTTCACATAAATGGAACCATACACTATGTGACCTTTTGTGTCTGGCTTCGTTATTCGTTTAGCATAACGTTTTCAATGTTCACCCAAGTTGTAGCATGTATCAGTACTTCATTCCTTTTCATTGCTGAATAATATTCCATTGTACAGATCCCCAGTAATTTCTTTGTTTATCCATTGATAGATATTTGGGTTGTTTCCACCCTTTGACTATATGAATAATGTTGCTATAATCATGTATGTACAAGTTTCTATGTAGATATATATTTTCATTTTTCTTGGGTGTAATACGTAGGTAAGGAATTGCTGGGTCATACGGTAATTCTATGTTTAACTTTTTGAGAGACTACCAAACTGTTTTCCACAGTGGTTGCACCATTTTATATTCCCTCCAGCAATGTACAAGGATTCCTATTTCTCCATATCCTCATCAACATGTGTTATTTTCCCTTTTTTTTTTTTTTTTACTATAGCCATTTTAGTGAGTATGAACTGGTATCTCACTGGGTTTTGGGGGGGATTTTAAAAGATTTTAATTTTTTTCTTTTTTCTTTTGGCTGCATTCGGTCTTTGTTGCTATGCACAGGCCTTCTCTAGTTGAGGTGAGCGGGAGCTACACTTTGTTGCAGTGAGCGGGCTTGTCATTGTGGTGACTTCTCTTGTTGAGGAGCATGGGCTCTAGGCACACAGGCTTCAGTAGGTGTGAAACACAGGCTCAGTAGTTGTGGCGCACGGGCTTAGTTGCTCTGCGACATGTGGGATCTTCCCGGACCAGGGCTTGAACCTGTGTCCCCTGCATTGGCAGGCAGATTCTTAACCACTGTGCCACCAGGGAAACCCATCTCACTGGGTTTTAATTTGCATTTTCTTAATGATAAATAGTATTGAATATTTTTTCATATGTTTGTTGGCCATTTGTATATCTTCTTTGGGGAAATGTCCACTCAATTCTTTTGCCCACTTAAAATTGGATTTTGTGTCTTTCTGTTACTGAGTTGTAAGAGTTCTTTAGATATGCTGGATATTACACCCTTATCATATACATGCTTTGCAAATATTTTCTCCCATTCCATGGGTTGTCTTTTCACATTCTTGATAATGCCCTTTAATGCACAAAAGTGTTTAATTTGGTGAAGTCCAATTTATCTAATTTTTTCATTTATGCTCGTGCTTTTGGTGTCAAATCTAAGAATTCCATTGCCAAATCTGAAATCATGAAGATGTACTCTCATGTTTCTTTTCTTTTTTTTTTTTTTTTGCGGTACGCAGGCCTCTCACTGTTGTGGCCTCTCCCGTTGCGGAGCGCAGGCTCCGGACGTGCAGGCTCAGCAGCCATGGCTCACGGGCCCAGCCGCTCCGCGGCATGTGGGATCCTCCCGGACCGGGGCACGAACCCGTGTCCCCTGCATCGGCAGGCGGACTCTCAACCACTGCGCCACCAGGGAAGCCCTACAGCTGTTTTTAATATAAGTTATTTGTAGGTTTATATAATTTAACATTTAATGAGGGCTGTGTTTAACAATCAGCTTGTGAAGTTTCTGAAAATTCAACAATTGACTCTCGCAAGGTAGCCAGCTCTAGCACACCACCAGGATCGACTACCAAGTGGCACTTGGGAGCTTTCGAGGGTGACAAAAATGTTCTACATCTTGACTGTGGCAGCAGCTATAAGACTGTATAAGTTTGTCAAGATATATAGAACTGTGCATACAAACAGGCTAATTTTACTGGATGTCAGTTATACTTCAATAAACCTGAAATAAGGGGCATATGGTAACTCACAAACTTCCCAGAGGCACCACAGAATCAGATTTGGAGGCTGGAATAGCACCCAGGGCTAGTGGCGAGGCTTCTGCTACTGTCCCTGAACACAGGTATGGCGGCTCCCACCACCAAGGTGGGCAGGGAAGCCCCTGCCAGGACCCCACCGCTGCTGCCACTGGACTCTGGCTGTCTCTCCATCCTACTCTGACAAACTCATCTGTACTGAGCCTGCCAGTGCCTCTTCCCTGTCAGAACCCTGTGTCTGCATCTGATTGATGGAGGTGAGATCACACAGCTACACTAGCTGCAAGGGAGGCTGGAAAGTGAATTTCTTTCTTTCTTTCTTTTTTTTTTCCCATGCCATGTGGCATGTGAGATCTCAGTTCCCTGACCAGGAATCGAACCTGTGCCCCCTGCAGTGGAAGTGCAGAATCTTAACCACTGGACTGCCAGGGAAGCCCCTGGAAAGTGAATTTCTGATTTCTACCTTGGTGGAGTAGGACTCGTAGAGTGGGAGACACCTCGAATCTAGGAAGAGAGTTTACAGGATGCAAAGTGGCCACATGAGCATGAAAACGGTCCCCTACTATGACCACCAGTTACCGTCACCAGCACATGACCACGGATACCAGCAACAGTGTCATCCTAGTTATTGTTATAAGCCTGGTTCCAGCCCTTCCGTGTGAAGGCCACACAGACTGTTAGAACCCACGTGGAGACAGGTGTCAGCCAGGCCCCTTCGTAGAGAAGCTTACCGTCTGGTCGGAAGGCCTGGTCACCCATCCTACGGGGCAGTGTGTGCTCAGCTGCCACAGAAGGACAGGAGGACTTGAGACAGACAGCTACAGGAGCCAGAGGGAGAGGTCCCCCGCGAATGGGGAGGAAAGGGAAGGCTTCCTGGAGAAGGGGGTATTTGAGCTGAGCTTTGAAGGGTGGGAAAGACTTAGACAAGAGGAGCAAGGAGGAGGGCACCTCATAGGAGGACCCGTGTGGGCAAAGGCATGTTAGGGTGTCTGGCTGGTGAAGAAATGTAGGCATTGCTTCGCAAAATTCTTGACCACAGCTTCAGAGTGAGAAACACATTTTACCTGTAACACACACATATGCCTAAATGAATAAGAATTTCACACAGCAGCACCTACCCCACCACATGCTGTGCTCTTTGATGTTTTCTATCCTAGTTGATCCTGTTTTACTATTTTTTTCAAGTGCTAGTCATCACTCATTAAATTGACGTCATGACCCATCAGTGGGTCACGACCTGCAGTTTGAAAATCACAGATGCATGCAGGGGCCATAGATCTGGGGGAAGAAGCAAGCGTGGGGCTATAAAAGGCCTTGAACACCAAACGACAGCATTTTTGTTTGTCTGGTTTTTGTTTTTGTTTTGTTTTGGCCACACCGTGCAGCTTGTGGGATCTTAGTTCCCCGACCAGGGATTGAACCCAGGCCCGAAAATGCCGAGTCCTAACCACTGGACCGCCAGGGAATTCCCAAATTCACTACATTTGGACTCTGCCCTATAGATTCTTGATCCCGGAGGTCAGGTGCGGAGTTGCGATTTGAAATGATTACTATACACCATCTATCAGTCTTTAAAATGCACATAATATTTGACCCAGCAAGTCCACTTCTAAGAATGCAGCCTGGAAAGACACCCATCAAGGAGCTCAAAAGAGGGTGTTTGCTGCCACACTGCTTCTCACTGGAAAAATTGGAAGCAACTAAATGTGGAATACTATGCAGCCCTTCAAAAGAATGAGGTCAGTCTTGATTGTGAAGAGATCTCTGGGACATTTTGGGGGTTGGGGGGAGAAACAAGATCAAGTCACAGAGCCAGAAGTGTTGTTTGCTTTCAGTTTTGGATAAAACACACTTGTACATGTGTACGCACATTTACATGTGTGGATGACTTTTTAAAAGATCTAGAAGGAAATTCGGACACATGCTACAACACAGGTGAAGCCTGAGGACATTACGCTAGTGACATAAGCGAGTCACAAAAGGACAAGTACTGCATGATTCTACTTTTATGAGGGACCAAGAGTAGTCGGATTCATAGAGACAGAAAGTAGAAGGGTGGTTGCCAGGGGCTGGCTGGAGGGGGGATGGGAGTCAGTGTTTTATGGGGACAGAGTTTCCGTTTGGGAAGATGAAGAAGTTCTGGAGATGCATGGTGGTGACGGCTGCACAACGCTGTGACTGTGCTTAATGCCACTGAACTGCACTCTTAAAAATGGTTAAAATGGTGAATTTTATGTTATGTATAGTTTATCACATACACAAAAAACGATTTAGAAGACCCTACACCAGATCTAACAGTGGTTGCCATGGGAAGGGGAGTGAACTGGGGTTAGTGCAGGTAAAGGGGGTCTTTCACATTTCACTCTCTATGCTTCTGTATGTTTGTAATCTTTGCAATGAGCGCTTGTTCTTGGATAACTCACGTGATTTTTTAAAATCCAGTTTTTTAAAATATATACATATGTAAAGTTCAGGTGACCCTAGGAGGGTCAAAGGGTGGACATGAGGGAGGGGTTAGGGTCCAGAGAGGCCTGGAGGTGCTGGAGGGTATGGCCAATAAGGGGTTACCTTATTAAGACCAATACTGAGCACGGTGCATGGGATGTCTAAATAGCTCCCTGGAAGAGGTGGTTATAATCCACTGCAGGAAACATTAGGAGCTCTGGGACCCCAGAGGAGGTGCTTAACCCAACCAGAGAATCAGGGAGGGCTTCCTGCAGGAGGTGGCCGGAGCAGGAGTGTGGACTACGAGAAGGCTGAACAGTAGCAGCAGGAGACTCGGAAGCAGCATCTTCTGCAGTCCACAGCCGGGACCCCCAAGCATCCCCTGGGCTGGAGGCTGTTGGTCCCACCCCCCCCATCCCCCACACAGTTCCTGCCCAGCCCCCCGCCCCCCCAGAGAATGGCTGCGGGGCAGTATGGGGGCAGTAACGCAAATCACCTCCTGGGTGTAGCTCTCATTATTTCTCAGTGACTGGCGCTGCAGAACCACTTTGGCCTGGTGGAGGTGGGAACAGATGCTTTGCTCCCTGCTCTTCCCCCAGCCCTCCTGCAAGAGCCCCCAACCCTAATCACATCTGGTTCACATTGGTCCTGTTTGGTTCCAATTGTCTCACTTCCTGCTACCGTCTCTGGGCACCCCGCCCCCCCCATCTGTGGGAACAGACCCCTCCCCCTGCCCTCCCCTCAGCCTGCAGCAAGTCCCGCACAGAGGAGTCCCCCAGCAGCCCTGTGGATCCCCCCTTGACCGCTCTCGTGAACGTAATGGGTCAGCTCACTGCCCCCCCGATGTGCCTCCTGGACATTATTCTGGGGTGCCCTGGCTCTGGTGATGCCCACCTGCATCCTACCGGGTCTGACCCAGACATCTACTAGGAACCCGCTATCGCGTGCCTTGCCCCCTTCACCTTCTGGGGAGGGGTCTCCTGTGTCAAGCAATGTGCCGGGCTCCTCCATCCCCACACCCAGCCCTCTCTGGGAGGTCCTTGGTGAGAGTGAGCCAGAGAAGGCATGTTTCCCTGGAGGGCATTTCTCTCCAAAGGAAATAGTCCTAAAGCCATTTCCAGGGGTTGCTGGACCTCAGGGACAGAGCTGTACAGGGTGAGGATGGGGAGGCGGGGTCAGGGCACAAAGAGCTGATGGGACAGGAGGAGATGGGGGATGACTGACCCCAGAGAGCAGGCACTCCAGGCACCCACCCACGTGGAGCCAGAGGAGTGATGTGGAGGGAAAGTCAGAGAGTTCCCTCTACTCCCACCTCTGGGATCAGCTGGGAGTGTGGCTCTCTCTCCAGTGCAGGACGGTACCCGGGTGATACATGCTCTGTAGCATTTGTCCCGAATTATCACTAATCAGTGACGCGCTGCTCTTACCATAAGCCAAGCCTTCAAAGTGCGTTAACTCCTTTTATCCTCTCAGCAACCCCATGAAGGCACTATCATCATCATCATCATCACCACCATTAGCATCACCATCATCACCACCATCCCCATTTTACAGATGAGAAAGCTGAGGCAGGAAGAGGTTAAGTAGCTGGCCCAAGGCCGCACAACTGGTGAGTAATGAGGCCAGCATCTGGGCCCAGGAGCCTCTTAATCTCAAAGGCCAGGAGTACCCAGTGAGCTGGGGCCTCTGAACCCACCACTACCCCTCCCCCCGACTGGACCAGACCCTGCACCGGGAACTCCTTGAGGGCAGGAACAGGGGACAGGCTTCCTCTCTGCCTCCCCTGAAGCCAGCACTAGACATTCACTCATTCATTCATTCATTCCATAGGATTTTTACTGAGTACCTCCAGGCAGTCATGTGCCAAAACCCCCTCCTGAGCCTCCGGCCCCTCATCTGCAAAATGCGAATGTTGTCTGAACAGAGGAGTCCAAATATATTACAGCGGCCCATGGATGTAATAGTAGCCACGTTTAAAGGAGTAAAAGGTAACAGGTGAAATTAATTTTAATAACATACTTTTTGAACCGAGTATCTCCAAAATACTAGCATTTCAGCATGCAATCGATGTAAAAATAATGAATGAGATATTTGACATGCTTTTGTTTGTACCGGCCCCGAGAAATCCTGTGCACATCCCCCTTCCGGCACATCTTCCTTTGGACTAGCCACACATCCATTGCTCAGTAGCCACGTGTGGCCATCGTACTGGACAGCACGGCCCCAGACTGGAGGGTTCAATAGAGATCAGAGGGCACGGGTGTGTAAGCCTCCAGCTCCCAGCCTGGCCCACAGTAGGAACACGTACAGGTGCGAGGGTCCCAGCGCCTTCCTGCCCTCAGCCTGGCAAAGCCTCCCCTTTCCTCCTGCACAGCCAGGAGTCAAGGCCCCTCTGGGATGCCCCTGGGACTGAGGCGCTGCTGGCTTTCCAGGAAGAAGCAGGAGGAGGAGGGGGAGAGCAGTCTGGGGCCTCGAGGAGGGAGCTGCTGCTGCCGCCTGGCACGGGGACAGAGTTTGTTTGCACCTCTTTGAAGCCGGGAGATGAAAGCGGGGCCCACACGGCTGCCTTTGATTCCCTCCTCCCTGGGCCCTTGCAGCTGCAGCCAGGCCAGGCCCAGCCCTTCGCTACCCGGGCGGGCGGGAGCAGAAGAGGCCCCAGGCCAAGGGCGTTTCTCCCCTGGGTGGCTTGGAACGTAAGCAGAGGAAGCACCCTCCGTGCTGGGGGATCTGCCCTCCCATAGACGGACCCACCCAAAAGGCAGAGTGACAGCTTCCCTGGAGAGGAAGGAGCAGGCGTGATGTGCAGGATGCGGGGGAGCCTGCAGCCTCGAATCTGTCTTCTGCTGACGCCTGAGTGTCCACCATCAGTGGTCAGACCTTACAAACAAATACAACAAGAGGATGGCGTTGGTTGAGAGTTGGGTGGATACCTTCACCTCTCTAAGTCTCTTTAATTCAACCAGTATTTATCGAGGGCCTACTGTGTGCCTGCCAGGTGCTGTTCTAGGTGCCCTCCTAGTATGTTTCACAGAGCAGATGGAATGAAATGATGTATGCAAAGTGCTTAGCATGGCGACTGGCATGTGGAAATAGCTCAGTACACGTCAACCGGCATCATCATCATCGCCATCATCACCATTATTGCTAAGTACTGCAGGGTCTCTTAACCACTCCCAGGCACTGAGGGAAGAGAACCAGCTGCTAGAAGAGTGCCCACCCCCAGGGCTAATCCTTCATCCTTTGTCCTGAGCTCTACCTCCTCTCTCCTAGGTCCCTTGGGGGCAGGCCGTGGCCTGGGGGGGAAGCAGGACCACTGACCTTGACCACTGATGCCTCTGGACCAAGAGTGGCAGCTCAGACCACAGGTATCATGCTCTGGGACCTCCTGCCGTAATGGATGCAAAGTCACATCTGGGATCCTAGTGGGCCCCTCCCCTGACCCAGGCCTGCCGACCCCTCCGCGTGCAACTGGAGGCCACGGGGCAGCGGCACTTTAGAGCAGCAGGCGGTAGGACATCTGCTGTACCAGGCACGTGGCTTCTGCAATCCCAGACCCCATATGGCCCTGGCAGCATGGACTGGGTGTCCTCTGCCCTGATCCCCGTCCAGACAGTGTCTGGATTCTCCCAGCCACGCCACCTTGGAGGAAGACCCGCCTCTGTCCTCCTCTGGTACAGGGCGCTGGCTGCACCGTCCTGGTCACCTCGTCCTTGCACACACATTGCTTGTTCACAGTGCTCAACACATGGTGGGGGAGGGAGGGGGTCTGTGAGCCCCACACAGGCCTGCCCCTCACTCCTGGTCCTCTCCTGCTTGACGGCTTGCTGCCTCTCACGGGTCAGGGAGGAGACGTGGTGCCGCCAGGGCTGCAGAGGAGAGCAAAGTGGGTAAGACCCAGGTCCCGAGCACTCCTGGGCAAGCACTGGGTTTGCGGGCGTGCGTGTGCAGGCCCTTCCGAGATACACGTCTGACCCTCACTGATGGTCGTCCCCATTTCACAGATGGGGAGGTCCAGGCTCTTCCACAGTCACACACTTAGGAAGGAGGGCAGCCCGGATTTGGAGCCAGGCCTGATTGATTCCAAAGTTTGTGTTCTTTTCACTCAAGCACACTGCCAGGCCCTCTCCTCAGCTCAGAGCAGCCCCAGGTGGCTTCTCCAAAGCCTGAAACTCCAGGGCCAAGAAGCCTGCCCTATAGACAGATGTACTGGAGCAGAGGAATACTGGCCTTGGAGACAGACCGGCTGGCTGGAAATCCCACCAGTCCCGGGACCCCGGGCAGGTCATCTCACCTCAAGACCTTCATCTTCTCTTTCAGGGATTTCCCAAAGCATGCATGGCTGGCAGAATGACTTTAGGTGGTACTCAGCCTTTTCTTTCTATTTTAGTTGTTAGAGATTTGTTCTATTGTGTATTAAACCAGAGAGATGTGACTAGCGCGTCCAACCCACAATTTCACGGCTATTTTGCTTAGGTGGTGTCTGCGTAAGTGAGAAAGGTGCGTTGACTGGAGGGATGATACTAAGGAAGTAAAAACACAGGTGGTAGGAGGACGTGGCATATCAGTTGCCCATGTCTGGGGAACAGGAGCTGGTACAATGACCACATCAGCGAGAGGAGGATACCAGGTGGCTAGGGGGGCTAGAAGCAGGGTGCCCTGGCCCCATTGGCTGGGGCGAACCCCATGGAGGCCTGGACTGGAGAGAAGGAAGCAGGCAGGGAGGTGGGAAGAGGGAGAGAGGCCAGCGGGGCTCCAGGGCTTACCCCAGCCGGCTGGCCGGCTGCATCCACCCGGGCCTCCGAGCCTGGAGGCCACATTGCCGCCTCCCCTCCCCGAGCCATGCAGTCCACAGCTGGCTGATGTAAAACACACATGTTTTGACTGAAGCCGCTCTCCCCGCCCCCCCAAAAAACGCCAACATTAAAGGGAGCGTAGCTTTGTAAAACTGAAACTGTAAAACGCTTCTGAAACCCAGCCCGGGGGATTAAAGAAACCACATGAAAAGGGATTTGGGACGACCTGGACCCTGACTTCCTGTTCAGAAGTTCACTCACCATGTGCCTCCCACCCGGCCGGTGGCATGTAGCCAGGAGGAGGAGGGGGAGGGGGGAGGGGAGGGGGGAGGGGAGGGGGAGGGGGGAAGAGGAAGGCCAGGCCAGTGGGGGCCTCAGGGGGCCTCCAGAAGTCCAGGGCTCCCTCAGGTCCAAGGCCTCACAACCTCAGCTGTGGTCTTCCCTGGCCTCTGACCTCTGGGGGCTCTGAGGAGAAGATGCCATGTTGCCCTCGGCCTTGGGACACCCTCCCTTGTAGTAGCAGAGGGATGGGGTGAGCAAATGAGACCACCATAGACCTCCCTCCCGGCCTCTGCCAGTTGCCTCTACTGCTCCCAACTTGGTCCTCACTGGTCCTGGATCCTTGGAGATGCAGGACGTGTTTGGACCTCAGCTCAGCCTCCCATCCAATCATAGTTAAGAGCTTCCCCCAGGCACATGAGCCTACTGTGAGTTCAAATCCCAGCTCTGCACTTATTCACTGTGGGATGACCATGACCTCCCATTGGAAGCTCCCCCCCTTTTCCCTCTGCACGTTACTGAGCAGCGTGGGGAAGGCTGTGTGCAAAGGTGCCGTGACTGGGATGGTGCAAAGGTGGCCCTGCCCCCGCTCTCACAAGACTGGGGTTGGAACTCCCCCATGGGTCTCTCTCTCGCTACATGGCCTTGGGCCCATCACATTCCCTCTCTGAGCTCAGGACCCTCATCCTCGGAAAAAAGAGGATAGGATGGACTGGGTCAGAGGGGAAGCCTGGTCTATGGACACCCGCACACGCACACATCATATCCACTCTCAGATGGACACACACTCACCGCCCCCCATCGCACACGTCGTAACACACACAGACACACATCACAGGCCACTTGGCCCCCGCCACCCCCAGCTTCATTACAGCCCTCCTTCCCTTACATAAACTCCCCGTGCCCTCCAGTGTCCCCCGCAATCACTTACCTAATATTAGGATATTAAAAAATATGGCAAGATTTTAAGAGACTTATTAAAATGCAATTAGCAGCGTGTACGACTTAAGCAGGGAGATTATTTTTAAAAATGACTTGATTGTGCGGAATACCACGCACCTTCCCGAGGCCGTAAACCTGCCAATCACACACATTCTCAAATGAGGAGGTCTCCTCGCTTTCTCTTTGTCCTTCAGGGTTTTCTCCTGCCCCCAGGGACCATGAAGGCTGTGGTCCCCCGCCCATAAAAGCCACCTGCTCACACACAGACACTCTGAACCCCTCAAGAGGTCCCTCAGAAGGAAGCCAAGGGGTTAATCAGGTCCAAAGCCAAGCTTGGAGAAGTTTCTAGAAACCGGCCGGAGGGTAGGCATGGGGATGGAGACACTCCCACCCCCCACTCACGCCCACCCCAGTTAAGATTCGGGTCCGGCAGGGGCTGCAGGCAGGGTACGGGTGACAAACTGTCCTTCGAAGGGGCTGAGGATGGGAAGGGCCCAGGGAGGAGGAAGAGGACCAGGGTAAGGGGGGGTGGGCTGCTGATGACCCCCTCTGAGGGCTAAGCCTCTGAGACCCCCCCCAGCTATTGCCCCCCACCCAGCGGCCACTCTCCCGGCTGGAACGGTGGGTTATGCTGCCCCCTGCTGCCTGCTCTCCACACTGCAGCCCCGCTCAGGACCCAGCGGCTGAGCAAAAGAGCTGGCCCGGTCCAGGGTCAGCCCGTCTCCAGCTGCAGGGTCCGCGAGAGGGACCCCTGGAAGCCTCCAGGCTCTAAGCTAAATAGAAACTCGCATCTGGAAACAGGGGGCCCGCCCTCCGGCACCCCCTCCTGGGCTGCCCCACCCCTGGCTGAAGGAGTTTATCCAATGTGCTCGCTACTTCCTGGCATTAGGCTCCCGCTGGTACTTTTATTCCAACCATAAAAAGGCTATTTCATTGAGAAATAAAGTCCCATCTCCCCGACGTGTAGCTCCTTTCAGAGCTCTTATTCAGCCGTCAGGCAAAATTTATGCTTCCTGGATGCTTTCTCTTGGGATTGCAGCTGGAAATGGGGGAGAGGGGGCTGTAGGGAGGAATTTCCTTTCTCGCCAATGGACATGTGTTTATTCCTTCGGTCTAAGGAGCGGCAGAAACCCAAGGTGTGCAGGAGGGAGCCCTGGCCTTGGAATGAGGAGGCCAGGGTTTGAGCCCTGGTTCTCTCTCCTATTAGCTGTGTGACCTTGGGTAAGGCCAAGTTTCCTGGTCTGTAAAATGGGAAGAACAATTCTTCTCTTCCCCAGAGGGATGGTGCTAGATGCCGTGAGCAGAGAGAGGTGGAAAGTACCTGGACATTGTAGAAGTGCAAGCACTGCTTTTGTATGAAGGCAGAGGAATTCTCGGGCTCTGGGAGGTGTCCCTGGCACGGATTCTCCCAGGCAGTGGTCCTCAACTGCCATGTGCATCAGAATCACCTGGAGGACTTGTTCCAACACAGATTGCTGGGTCCCACCCCGTGAGTTCCTGGAACTGTAGGTCCGAGAGTTTGCATTTTTCACGAGTTCTCAGGTGAAGCTGATGCTGCCCGTCCGGGGACCCCGCTTTGAGAACCACCATTCCGAGCCTTTTGAGATCTGGGATGTGAGGCAGCACAGCCTGGGCCTCAGGAGAGGAATGAGGAGGAGGGGGGAGGTCACCTGTGGTGCCAGGTGGGGCTGGGCTGTAGCCAGCTCCATGGGAATGAGCATCGGTCCACATCACCCCATCTTGTCCCCCCGCTGGCTTGGCCTGAGGTCTCCGGCAGCCCCACCCCCAGAGACCAGACCAGCAGCAGGAGTGTCAGGAGGTGGGCTGAGCTGGGGAGGATGGACCCTCCGGGGTGAGGGGTTCTCTCAGACCTGCGTTAGAGACTTCTGACTTGTCATCTTCAGGGGCTGACCCCCACGTCACCCTAGAGCGGAGGTCGCCTGGCCGACTACTCCTGTTTCCAAAAACCCCATGCTGAAGCAGGAGCTCAGAGAAGTGAACTGATTTGCTCAAGGTCACACAGCTTGGGCAGGACACCCAGAAGAAAGCTCTTCCCACCACGCCGCCTCTCTGGTTACGCAGTAATTTGGAGGATTACTAAATTGACGACTCCAATTCCAGTTTAAGTAATATTCAAATACCCAACAGAGACTTGTAGCTAAGGCTGAAAGAGCGTGTTGTGATGGAAGAGGTCTGACGTGGGAAGCATCTAAAATCTGGAAATTCGAGAACTTCAACGAGGGAAAAACAAGGAGCCTGGATGTTTCAGGGCGTGAAAACTGGCTTTGTGCTCACGGAGGAAAACCCAAAAGGGAAACTGGACCAGTGGCTGTTCCCTGTCACAGGAGAGAAGGACAATAAACGCATCACAGACCCTGGACTTGACACACAGAGTCGTGTGGGGAATGCTGAGGATCCAGGCTGCGGGGAGTGGGGGTGCCCGATTTCTAATTACCCCCAAATCCCAGGTTGCCTGAGATCCCACCTGGCAGGCCACTGACCGGGAGTGGCAGAGCTGCCCTCTGCCGGGATTTCACTGATCACAGATGTGTCAGCTGTCAGCCATAAACAAATGACCGCACGACCGACCGGGGAGGTCTCAACAGGAAAACCGGAGGTCCCCAGGGCAGAGAAAACACTGACGCACGTGTACATCGTGACTGTGGGTCAGACCCAAGAGCCACCCA